>NW_025544806.1:899009-1351545 GCF_000150115.1 Histoplasma capsulatum G186AR
ATGCCGCCTTCTATGAGAGCTAGCTTCGACTTGCATTGTGTTTTGGTACATATGTGTATCTACATCCTCGATGCAAATAATCATTCTCTCAATCAGCAATTTATGAGAACCTTGGAGGGATTTCTTTCCTTTTCGTTGCCTTTTCAGTACACATCGATAAGGCTGGCACTGGTAAGCTTTTGATAAAAGAGGTAAGCTGCGGCGATAGGGCCGTAGTATCACCGCATTTCTGTCCTCCGGGGACTTAGCGCCATGCTTCCCTCGCCCTGTTCAGGTAGATTCAGGCTGGCTTCAACCACGTTCGGCCAGCCCTTTGGTTTTCACCTGAACGGACTGAGCCGTCGGGATCGCTTCTCGCAAACATCTACCGAGACAGAAAGCCCTGGTGGTGGCCAAACTCTACGCGCTCTTTGGTTGGGAGGGTGGGTATAACCCTTCCCGCTCCGGTTATTTTCTTCCTGAAGTGAGAAACACTCATCCTGTTGTGTTTCTCAAACCCCGCAGAAGAGCGTTATAATGTGCAAAAAGTTTGCCTACAGAGTATTTTTCGGGAAGTCCGTCTCTTCAATACAACATACTGTTTAGAAGGACTGACTACTTCTTTGGCAGGCTCGAGGAACAGGTTTCTGACATGAACAGGTATGGCAATAGACCTGTCTGCAGGAGCATGCTGCCTCGCACCGGTAGAGGCTATTAGAGAGCTCTTGACGCCTATGACAGGTTTGTGCTCATTGATCCTGTGCAGGAATCATCTTTCAGGACCAGATAATGATCATTGGCAAAGAACCAGGTGGCATATGCGAAGAATCCGCAAGCACCCCCTCTCCTTCAGACATACAAACCTACAAGGGATTTTTGGCCAGTGTTGCTAACGCAATGAAGGGCCCGTCTATCAAAATTAGGAAAGCCTGTTCTAGGCAGTGTGGACTGACTTCGAAGAGCGTGAGAAAGGAATGATTTCCAGCTCTCTCAACTTCCTTCAGAGATAACTTGCTAATATCTGATGCTATAGTTCATTTGCAATGAACTGCTGCAGATCATCAAGCGCATGGAGGAGGCTGAGATGGAGAGACACTACCTGTGGCCAGATAATATTATGGCTGATCTGTGCGCATATGGTATATGGACTTCATGGACTACAGAGGAAAACATATGCTGAAAGCTTGCAGCCAGAAGAGCACAAATGGACGGTCCAAAGCTTCACCTTGGTTTTTATCAACCCTGCTTGGGCGACTTAAAACATGCGGCGTTGTATCTTGATACCGATGACCGGGATGTAGTCTTTGAGGTTATTAGATTGCATCCAGTCTTTCAGCACAACATTGTGCATTGAGATCAAAACATCCCAAGAATTTTGTTGGCGAAGTCTTCATTGCTGTGATTAGCAAAAATGACATGTAAAGAGTATACAAAGTTGTCAGTGCGACCCCTGTGGATAACGACATCATGAATTTGGATTGCCAGGAGTATGTGCCTGATATTCCCAACAAGCTAGAATATGAGTTTATTTTGGAAGAGGGTGATAAGGAGAAGTGTGCAGCCAAGGAGGGATTGAAGGAAAAGCAAGGTGCAATTCCCAATCTAGTCTTCATTGCAATCAAGTGTCAATTTGAAATTCCTCCATTCCCTTCCAAAACCAAATGATGATAACTCCACCAAGGCCTTCTGAGCGTAGTCCGGTAACCACCACACTCCATAGAATTCTGGTGAAATACACTCTGGTAGGAACAGGTACCAGTCGTCTTCCGCAGAAGTGCTGAGACCGTTTGAGCTCTTGATCAGCTCATGATACTCAGGATAGAACCCACTATATTCCCAATCTAAAAGACCAGCAATACTGAAGCGGTGGGCCATCGCTTGATTCTATAGTGGGATTATTATTAGCTCGCAGATCACCATGTGCAAATACACATCCGATTTCTAGCAGCTGGTGGGGGCTGGTCGATAGTAACCTCTGTGAAAATAGGGGCACGCAAAAAAATGGAACAGAAAATTCTCGAAATTTTTGATGGTTAGAATGGGTTCAGTGCCATGGCAGATATGTCTCCTAGCATATTTGCTCTGTACATCCTTCACCACAAACGCCTCCAAGCGGTGTCCCGCAAGGTGAAGTCAAACGGAGACTACATAGTAAGTCAAACATACAGGAGTAGAGGGACATTAGTCAGCGATTTCCCCTCCCCCGCCAAGACCTCCGTCATTGCCCTTTCTGTCTCCAAGGCTGCCGTCGATGTGTTGATAGCCTTCGAGGTAACGAACACCTCAATCTCTGCACCACCGCTTCCCGCTTCCCGCTTCCCGCTTCCCGCTTCCCATAACCGCTGAGCTTTGGGACTCTCGTCTTTTGCTTTTTCCCTTTGCTCCTGCGTGTAATCCATGTATAACTATCCTCCCCTCTTTTTAAAGCGAAACTTGACTCTGCCAACGCCGTCGCAAAGCCCCGCCTCCAGCAACACCACCAACAGTAACAACACCAACCACACCAGCCGCATCCCTTCTGCTGTCTGAAAGGAAAGCCTTGTTTGCCGAGAACAAGGTTTTCCCGTCTCATTACTAGCCTTCACAATTCAACCTCACGCTGACATCCCGCAGCGGACTGGGAAGCTGGGTAAACGTAAAGCTTCCGCAGGGGAAGAAGATTCTGAACAGCAGCAATACACTCTCCTGCAACACCCTGGGAAGAAGGTTTTGAAGGTATGTTATATGGCCTACGTTCGGTGTTGTAGTTTTGTGTTTGCCTTTCTTTTGATTCGATGGAGACCATGCGGGGTGGGGTGGGGGAATAATTATCCCGATTGCTTTAAGGGAATATCCGTGCCTGTGATTGTCATTGCACAAGTCGTTGCCTACAAAAGAATAAAAAATTCTCATGCAATATGCAGGATTTGCTATATAAAGATACCTTATTTCGAAGTATCTTGCCTGCCTATATATTTGTCCTTGCGTTTTTACATGCTCCTCCCTTCTCTTCCTCCGGCTCAACCTTAGCTAACTTGACACGGTCACCACATATTTAGAACGGCACAATGCAAAGCAGTCCGCAAGAGATCGTGGATATGTCCACGCACCCAGAGATCGACGAGTCGTTATATAGTCGACAATTGTAGGAGTCATGTTTTCTCCTCCCCTCCCGACTCTTTTCAAGTGGACAAAAACTAATGATGTCGACCTCCACTCCAGGTACGTCCTTGGCCATGAAGCCATGAAGCGGATGTCGTCTTCAAATGTCCTCATTGTCGGGCTTAAAGGTTTAGGTGCTGAGATCGGTATGTTGATACGGACAATAATCCCAAGGACGTGGATGTTCTTGATACTAACCACTTCATCATGACAGCGAAAAATGTCGCCCTTGCCGGCGTCAAGTCCCTCTCTCTCCACGACCCTACTCCCGTCACCATCTCAGATCTATCCTCTCAATTTTTCCTTAGCCCAGAAGATATTGGCAGGTCCCGCGCCGAAGCTACCGCCCCTCGCGTCGCGGAATTGAATGCTTACACACCTGTCACCATTCACGACTCGCAAAGTTTGACGGATGATTTACCCCAGCTCAACAAGTACCAGGTTGTTGTTCTAACCGCCACACCGCTGCGAGACCAGCTGGTTATTGCTGAGTATTGCCACAAGAATAAAATCTTTGTCATTATTGCGGATACGTTCGGTTTGTTTGGATATATCTTCACCGACTTTGGCGAGAATTTCACCGTAGTAGACGCCACCGGAGAGGAGCCCACAAGCGGTATTGTTGCTGGAATTGATGAAGAAGGCCTGGTGTCCGCTTCGGACGAGGCTAGACATGGGCTAGGGGAAGATGACTACGTTATTTTCACTGAGGTCAAGGGCATGGAGAAACTGAATAACTCTGAACCACGCAAAGTCGACATTAAGGGCCCTTATACCTTCTCCATCGGAGATGTGTCTGGACTGGGGACCTATGAAAGTGGCGGTATATTCACCCAGGTCAAGATGCCCAAGACGCTCAACTTTAAGTCCTTTAAGCAACAGCTCGAAAATCCCGAGATTCTCATCACCGATTTCATGAAGATGGACCGACCGGCCAAGGTCCATCTTGGTATCCAAGCTCTCCACAAGTTTGCCGAGATTCACGGTGGCAAGTTCCCCCGACCTCACAACGAGAGTGATGCCCAGGAGGTCATTGAGCTCGCGTCTAGAATCGGAGGCGAGGTTGATAAGGATATCCTTCGAGAGCTCAGCTATCAGGCGCAGGGGGATCTGAGTCCAATGGCAGCTTTCTTTGGTGGTCTTGCTGCACAGGAAGTTCTAAAAGCCGTCTCAGGCAAGTTCCATCCCGTAGTTCAATGGTACTACTTCGACTCTCTGGAATCTCTTCCTTCATCGGTCACACGATCTGAGGAAGAATGTGCTCCCCTTGGAACCCGATACGATGGTCAGATTGCGGTGTTTGGAAAGTCCTTCCAGAAGAAAATTTCCGAAGTCAAGGAGTTCCTTGTCGGCTCTGGCGCGATTGGTTGTGAGATGTTGAAGAACTGGGCAATGATTGGCCTTGCTACCGGTGAGAACGGTAAGATCACGGTCACGGATATGGATCAAATCGAAACCAGCAATCTGAACCGACAGTTCCTATTCCGCCCTAAGGATGTCGGCCAATTGAAGAGTGACACGGCCGCAAAAGCTGTACAAGCGATGAACCCAGACCTCCAAGGCAAAATTGTCTCACTGCGAGAGCGCGTTGGTGCCGATACTGAGCATATCTTTAGTGAGGATTTTTGGGAAGAGTTGGACGGAGTTACCAATGCTCTGGATAATATTGAAGCGCGAACGTATATTGACCGACGTTGCGTGTTCTTCCAAAAGCCACTGCTTGAGAGCGGAACGCTGGGCACCAAGGGAAATACCCAAGTTATCCTACCCTGGCTCACGGAGTCATATTCCAGCTCCCAAGATCCGCCTGAACAATCCTTCCCGATGTGCACGCTGAGGAGTTTCCCGAACCGAATAGAGCATACAATTGCATGGGCACGTGAGCTTTTCCAGACAAGCTTCGTCGGACCGCCCGAATCTGTAAATCTATATCTTACTCAGCCAGATTACACCAAAACAACCCTAAAACAATCTGGCAACGAGAAGCAAACTCTGGAAATTCTCCGTGATTTCCTAGTAACAGACAAACCTCTCAGCTTCGATGACTGCATTGTCTGGGCGCGCCACCAATTCGAAGCCAACTTCAACAACGCCATTCAGCAGCTCTTATATAACTTTCCCAGAGATTCTGTTACATCTAGTGGAACTCCCTTCTGGTCAGGCCCTAAGCGTGCACCTACCCCATTAAAATTCGATCCCACGAATCCTACGCACTTCTCTTTTATCGTCGCCGCTGCAAACCTCCATGCCTACAACTACGGAATCAAGAACCCTGGGGCGGACAAGGGTCATTACCGAAAAGTTCTAGATGACATGATCGTCCCCGAATTTACACCCAGCTCCGGTGTCAAGATCCAAGCTAATGACAACGAACCCGATCCGAATGCGAAGCCAGGTTTCACTGATGAGGAGGAACTCAAGCGTCTCATTGCTGCACTCCCATCACCCAAATCTCTAGCCGGATTCCAATTAGAACCCGTTGTATTTGAGAAGGACGATGATACCAACCATCACATCGACTTCATCACAGCTGCCAGCAACCTGCGCGCCGCGAACTACGACATCCAGCAAGCAGACCGACACAAAACTAAGTTTATCGCCGGCAAGATCATCCCTGCCATCGCAACGACAACAGCGCTGGTTACCGGCCTAGTGATCCTCGAGCTCTATAAGATCATCGACGGCAAGCCACACCTCGAGCAGTACAAGAACAGCTTCGTCAACCTTGCACTGCCATTTTTCAGTTTCATCGACCCTATCGCCAGTCCAATGGACAAATACCATCACAAGGGCCGCGAGATCTGGTTCCACAAGCTCTGGGACCGTTTCGAAGCAGACGATATGGTGCTCCAGGACTTCCTGAAAAGCTGCGAGGAGCAGAATGGATTGGATATCAGCATGATTAGTTCTGGGGTTAGCTTGTTATACCCTGTATTTAACAAGGGCCCGGATGTGATGAGGAAGCGGTTGCAGATGAAGTAGGTTTTTTTCCCTTTCCCCTCCCCCGCTCAGCAAAGCCACAATCTACTCCGCATCGTGTATTAGCATTAGTGCTAATGCATATTTTCTGTGCAAAATTAGGTTGAGCGAGCTCGTCCAGTCCGTCAGCGACAAGGCGATCCCCGATCATCAGAAATACGTCATCTTCGAGTTTCTGGCGCGCGACGATACGGATGAAGATGTTGATGTGCCGTACGTGAGCGTGAAGGTGGATAAGCCAGCGAAGAAGGATGCTAAGGCGATGGTTTAACTAGAAATGAAAATAGAATAGAATGGATTGAATTGAACTGAATTAATTGCGCAGAGAGAAAATACGGATGAGAATTTGATGTAAAATTGTTTGTTTCTGCTTTCTTAATTGAGTTGTGGGTAACAAAAATCAAGATAAGCTTTCATTTCTTCAGGTTTTTTTTCTGACAAAAGACATGGAACCATTGGCAAAGGATAATAGAAGCGGACTCAGAGATGAGATAGATTTTATAAGCGGCGCGGCTGATAAAATAGACCAAAGGATTACCTGTCACTTCCCAATCGACAATGTGAGCAAAAATTCATGCCTAGGACTTGAATATGGCGTCATCGTCAGGAGATGTGGGTGTCATGAATTATTAAGCACGGATTTGAGCGCAGAAACTAACTGTAGCTAATAAACTATAAATGACGGACATAAATAATAGATTTGAACGCTTCACCAGCCCTTACTGTCTTGTTCCCTACCCACTTCCCTTAACTCACTTCCCTTTCATCCATTCAAAACCCATCAGAAACTTGGGTTTATTCTCATGTCATCCACTCTCGCTCGAGCCCGACAACTCCTCGCATACTTCAGTAGTTCAAAGCCTCCTACGTCACCGCTATCCGTAGCAGCAGCAACAACAACAACAGCACCACAATCGGCCCAGTTCTCAACTGCAACACCAATAACAAACACTATGGCGGTAGGATGGATATGTTTTCATTCCAATGCGTATTTCCCATAAACTGTTGAAAACATTTTCCAATTTCTCCAATTTCTATTTTCACAGACCGGCAATGATCAAAAGATCACCAACTGGGTGAATCCGTCAGATCCGAGCGGGGAATTCAAGCGTGGTCAGTCTGCCTTTCGCAATTGGATCTCCAGAGAGCCTGGCGCGCGGTTCCCGCCTGAGAAGGGCCGGTATCATCTTTATGTTTCTTATGCATGTCCGTGGGGTACGTATTAATGCTCCCCTTCCACGTTTGTCTTTGTCTTGGTTTTGCATGCCGCCTGTTTCGTTAGCTGGAGGCCCAAGATGACCCATTGGTTGGCTAAAAATTTGGTTGCTTCATCTATATAGCCCACCGGACCCTGATCGCCCGGAAGCTCAAGGGGTTGGAGGACATAATCTCCTTCACATCCGTCCATTGGCATCTGGGAGATCTGGGATGGCGGTTTGCAACCGCTGAGGAAAACCTGCCGGGCGAGAATACGGGGCCGGATCCCCATCATCAAGGCTTTGAGCATCTCAGGCAGATTTATTTTGATGTCGATCCGGAGTACAAAGGGCGGTTTACTGTGCCGACGCTGTACGATACGAAGACGAAGACGATTGTCAGTAACGAGGTATGTATGAAGCTCACTGCTGATGAATGGGATGCGAAAAAAAAGTTGTTTCATCCAGGAAAGGCGGGAAGAGATGGTGAGATCTGCAGGGCTGACCTGGGTAATTTTTTTCACGATAGAGCTCTGAGATCATTCGCATGTTTTATTACGAATTTGACGATTTGTTGCCGGAGGAGTACAGAAAGGTTGATCTGTTTCCGGAGCATCTGCGGAAGGACATCGAGGCGACTAATGAATGGACGTATAACGACGTGAATAATGGCGTCTATAAGTGCGGGTTTGCAACGTGAGTGGATCGCCAACCCAGCTGCTCATAATCAGACACAAAATAGGCGGAAGCCTAGATCATCCAAGATACTTGACTCCTGGCTGACATATGTATGACCTCCAGAAAACAAGAAGCATACGAAAAAGCAATAGGCCCCTTGTTCTCCTCGCTCGACCGCATCGAATCACACTTACAATCCAAGATCGCCACCAGGCCTTCCAAAGATACTCCTACATACTACTTCGGCGATACAATCACCGAAGCAGACATCCGCCTCTACACCACCATCGTCCGCTTCGACCCTGTATACGTGCAGCATTTCAAGACGAACATTCGCGACATTCGCTCCGGATACCCCGCCATCCACCGCTGGCTGCGTCATTTGTATTGGGATATCCCGGCTTTCAGGGAAACGACACAGTTTGAACATATCAAGAAGCATTATACGAAGAGCCACTCGCAGATTAACCCCCTTGGGATTACGCCTGTGGGACCAGTGCCGGATATATTGCCCAAGGATAAGGAGGTTGTGGCCGTGATAGCGGCGAGAGAGTAAATGTCAAGGTTTCTTTTTTCCATCTGTTTCTTCTTTTATTATCTCTTTTATTCAACTTTGTTTATTTCCTTTTCCCCTTGTATTGATATGTATATTGATTTGTAATGATTCGGAACATGAGAGCTGTATATAGGTGAAGGAGGAGTGAGCAGAATGAAAGCGCCAGGGCTAGCCTGTGGGATATTTGTGAAGATCTAGGGTTCCTTGATAAGTTGAGACAGAGCTGGTGGGACTTTAAGGGGCTATAATTAATATAGGTAACTAACTACTAATATCCGCACTTAAACCATCTGTTAACTCCGTGCATTTTACTTCTGACGTCACCCACACACCTCCATCAAAACTACTATACAAGGATCAAACCCGAGAAGTTGATTCGCCTTTGTTTTGACCATGAGGGATCTGACCGGAAGGATCTGGCCGGCCCATATTCGTCCTCCAATGATTCAATAGTTCGACCACGATCAATTATTAAGCAGGAACAATAAGCGTCCAAAATACAGAATCGTGCGCAGTAGACCGCGTTCTCAGGCCGTGTTTAGCAGGATCAGAGGGACAATTGTCTATCCTGCTCTCTCATACGCTATGAAGGGAGCCGAGCTGATAAGTTCCCTGTCTCTTTATGCCACTACCCCTCATCAGCTACTGGTATATAAGAGCTATGTCTAGAAGCGCACGCTGTGTGAAAAAACCTCTCACACACCATCTATATCATATCCTCCGTTAAACCAGCACGATGCCGTCTCCAATCCTACTCCAAAACGCGACCGTTATCGTGCCCAGCTCTAGAGCAGGCGATGATGCTGTTCCCTTGAGGGAACATTCCATCCTCATCGAGGGCAACACAATTACTCGCATAGCTCCGCATGCAGATGTCCGAGCTCCCTCAGCCGATACGGAAATCATTGATTGTCGCGGCAAGATTGTCTCACCGGGCTTCGTTGACACGCACCATCATCTCTGGCAAACGCAGTTGAAGGGCAGGCATGCGGATCATTCGTTGGTCGAGTATATGACTTCTGGTAGGCAGATATAGACATGGGCTTCTTATTTATTTCGGTTGCTGTTGCCATTGCAGCGGTGAACTACCTTTTGGGATATGAAATTTGCAGGCAGATGTTCTCGTTGTTGTGTTATCTCAGCCCTACATATTGTGAATTTGTATCCTTTTATGTTTTCATGCTCGTGATGCGACATATTCTTTAGTTGAAGAATACCAGTCTATATTATGTGGCGATTCATAGCTAATTAGTCACATCTCCGATCAGGAAACATGCAATGCTCCAACTATACGGCAGATGACATTTTCTGGGGCCAGCTTGGTGGTTGTCTTGCTTCCATCGATGCCGGCACAACCACTGTTGTCGACCACGCCCACATGAGCTACTCACCAGCGCATGGTAAGTCACCTCCAATTCCAGAAAGAGGATAGGGAAACTATTCCTGAAACCTCATACTTACCCCTTTTTAATCACCCAGTTGAAAACGCCTTATCCGCAACAATTTGCTCTGGTATCCGCTCGGTTTTCGGTTTCACTCCCACCATGAAAGTGAAATCATGGGATCCGCCGTTTACGCTGGACCAGGACATCTTGCCAGCTTGGGTGTTTGAAACTTTTGATAAGCTGGCCCAAGGGGCCCCCTTTGGTGACGGCCGCGTCCAGCTTGGCTTTGCATTGGACCTGTTCTTCCTTCCCAAGGAAATGATTCTCAATATATTTGACCGAGTAACAAAGGCTGGTGTGAAAACTATCACAGCACACTATCTGCATGGCCAGTATGGTTAGTTATTCTTTTCTTTCCGCCCTTCCCTTCACTGCTGCACATGCCTTAGGCAATCATATAGTGTAAAATAACAATCCGCTCAACAAAAAAATCCCTCTTCATCCCCACACAAAGACTACCACGGCATGTCCCTCGTCGACCTGCTTGACTCCTACAATCTCCTGGGCCCAAACATCATCCTCTCCCACGCCACTGGTGCCACCCCCGCCACGGCGCAAAAGATATCCTCAGCCGGTGCCTTTGTCGCCACTGCCCCAGAGACAGAGTCACAAATGGGCCAGGGGCTGCCCGTCTGCTTCCGCGACGACATGAAAGACCAATGCTCGTTAGGCGTCGACTGCCACTCCAACAATTCCTCCGATATGATCACGCAGATGCGTCTTGGGTTGCAATCTGCCCGCGCCATCCGAAACGAAGCGCTGATCCAGAAAAGCGAAACGCCTATCGTGAAGATCTCGGGGAGCGTTAGGGATGTGTTCCGCCTCGCGACGATACAGGGGGCCAAGGCGGTGCGTATGCATGACCAAATTGGGAGTCTGGTCGAGGGGAAAAGAGCGGACATTGTGGTTTTTGACGCGCTGAGCCCTGGTATGGTTTGTGCGGCGGAACATGATCCCGTCGCGGCTATTGTACTGCATGCATCGATAGCGGATATTGAGACGGTGATTGTCGATGGGGTAATTAGAAAGCGGGGTGGGAAGCTGGTCAAGGTAGAGGTCGAGGAGGGCATTGCGGGGGTTAGTAAAAAGGAGGTTGTGTGGACGGATGTGGCGGAGCAACTTGTTAGGAGTCGGAGGGAGATTCAGGAAAGGATTGAGAAGATTGATCTGGATAAGGCACTTGAAGCGTTTCTTAAAATGTTTTAAGGAAATAGAAAGACTGTATTTTCGATTTCTTGCGAGGGTTTGATCGGCTCCAGAAGTAATTAGTACCTACCTCCTTAGCTTGCGCTGGAAGGGGTGAGAAAATGGAATGTAGTTTCTGCCGAAGCACACGTTTTTCTCAACGTCTATAAAGAAATCCGGATAATATCAAGGGAGAATAAAAAATAAATGCAGTCCACAACATACTGAACCAGTCACCTCTTAAGTGAAGAGAGGTTAGCCAAGGTTAAGTACGTCTAGGGCAAAAATTGGAACGATGGGCCCCCGTACATGAAATTCAACAGGCATATGACCCAGAGCGAAAGAGAAAGAGAATTGCCAGATAGTTTTCGAATTATTTTTTTTATCTCCT
Organism: Histoplasma capsulatum G186AR; assembly: GCF_000150115.1. Lineage (NCBI taxonomy): Eukaryota > Fungi > Ascomycota > Eurotiomycetes > Onygenales > Ajellomycetaceae > Histoplasma > Histoplasma capsulatum. The sequence goes on from NW_025544806.1 coordinate 910,560, forward strand.
CGTTTCCACAACATAGAGAAAAGCGTTGTTGTACACACGCCGAAGGAAAAAATTTGGGCAGTAAAACTTAGGTCTAAGGGCTGGAGTAAGCAAAAGTCATTCCAGGCCGTCCGCCAATCCTTTAGCTAACGAATCGCAATTTTGCCTACCGCTTTCTCTGTATATATCTCCAGACTTCGAGGTGGGAAAAATAGTCGAGAGAACTGTGATTTTGGTGCGAGACGAAACCCAGATAAAAACAATACTATATGTATACCAATGGAATGAAAATCCAGGCGGTGGCTGAGGTTGTGCTGGTACATCGGGTGGCTATGCGATAGAGAGAAGAGAAGGAAATCATAGAAATAGGTTTAGGATATTCTCTCATGGGAAAGCAGGCAACAAAATATTGAAATTGCAAATATTGTCTTCTTAGTGAGAAGAAAAGACCGAAAGCATGAAAAAAAGTGAAAGTGAAGGAAGGGTGCAAAGGCGCCGCTAATGAGAATCCTAGGGGTATCAAAGCATTATATGGCATGCATACATTTCAAAGTGATGTCTGTGAATTGGGGAGGTGGTTCATAGAGGTCCTTCATATCCTGGGTTAAATAAAGACTGACATATCAGAAATTAGGGGGAAGTAAGAGTAAGAAGATGGTAAGGGTGCATGGGTGGATGGTTGGCTGTATTAGGCTAAACCCAATAAACGCTTCGAGTTTTCGTACACGACATAGCTAATCGACACAGACGGGGCGACTTTGAGCAAATTCGGCGTGATCCCTCTAAAGAGCCCGCGTAGCCCCTCCTGACTCAACGTTTTGCGCGTCACGTCGACAATGCCCGTATATGTAGGACTGTGCAGGACGGTGCCCTGTGCCTGTAGTCGTGTGCGGAGAACATTCATAGGATAAACTATTGAAGCACTCAGGGCACCGCTAAAGGCTCCGATAGCACCAGTTGCGAAATTGCTAAGAGGTACATCGTCCTCATGGCAGTGGTATAATTTAGCTTTGCGAGCTAAAAGAATCGATTTTAGGTATTCAAAGGTGGTGAGGTCGATCGCCGCATATGGGAACATTCCAATCAATCCCAGTGGCAAGCCGCGGAAGAAAGAGTGAAATCCGTTAGTGGTCCACATCGTTTTGGCGGTGGCCATTATGAGGCGGTTGCCTTGTAGTCCACCTTCAACCACTTCGCATTGCATGCGACTAGCGGAATAGTAAGTAACTGCATATGTGCTGGGGTGGAAAGGAATCGATGGAAGAAAGGCAGATAACTTACAATTTAAGCGTATCTAAAGGATAAACGAAACATCTAAGACAGTAAGTAACTACCGGACCAGTCGAATCTGGAACGGACATACTGGGAAACCATTCCTCCGATACCACCCGCAAGGAATTGTGAAGTTGGAAGCAGATTCTTTGTGTCGCCGTGTCCTTCGAGGTTGGCAAACATGCGTTTTGAAGCCTGAACTACATAAGCAAACCGTATATATCAAAAAGGAATCAAGTGTTGAATAATGGCTCCTATCTTACCTCATATGCACCAAACTTAATCGCGGATTCAGGCATAACCTTCACCACGTTCAAGCCGTTGCCTATAAAGTTAGTGAGACTATTTTTAGCTCATGTTGGATAACAGAAATGAGGGATTCCTCCACTGTACATACCGGCAAACAAACTCCGTATCCCTCCGGCGCGCCATAAATCCTTGGTGGCTTCTATGAGCGGCATGCCTACTCTCTTCAAAGCTTCCAGAGGGTGGCCGGATTTTGCTGCACTAAGAGCGGTATCCCTAACGGCGGTCTGGGCGATAAGATATACTTTCAAACGATCGAGGGGTGCAGTAGATGTCCTTGATACGCAACCCGCCATTCCGCCCGCAAGGAAATAACCTATGTGAGGGGTACTTTCCGTCAATATTTGTAGGCTAGATTGATACCACATCCATAGCGAGACGGCGGTTGGAAGAACAAGCCACTCCAGCTCATCGTCAGTGAGAAAAGGAGCTGTCTCCAGGCTGTAGTAGTATTTATGATGCGTGGGCTGAGTCTCAGGACCTAATTGGGTCACTGCGTTGTCCGACAAGGAACTTGGAAATGTTGGGAAGGGAATTTGATACAAGCCGGGTGGGATTGTGTCTAGTAAATCGGGTTCTGTACCTGAGCCTTGAAATGGTTCGTTTATGTGCACATCTCCTTCTGAGTTTAGGTTTCCAAGAGCGCCGTAATACGATATTAAACCGCCGAGGTTAGGGGTGCCGGCGGGCAGAAAAAGGAGGAAGTCTCTGGTTGCCAAGTAGATTTAGATATAGCGATTCAATCATGGAGACAAGAGAACAGAGTATTAGACAATACCTCCATTCATCGAAAGTGATTACACCATCCTTGTTGGTATCGACGTGGATAAAGAACTCGTCCAACTTCTTCTTAGGGATAGTCAAGCCAGCATTCGCAAACGCAGTTCGTAACTCTTCCTTGTCAAGGTGTCCATTACGGTCATGGTCAATGGATTCAAAGAGCCGCCAGAGCTCCTTTTCAGCACGTTCGACGAAAGCGCGGAATTCTACAAAGAGGACAATTTAGTCCAGTATTTCCCGGCCGAGCATGCTGTACCAGTATTGATGGCCGTACCGTTGAACTGTATCTTCCCATCCCCGCTAGTATCCACATGTAAAAGGACGTCTTCCACCAGGTCATCTGCATTTTTAAGAGCTATGTATAGGTTAGTATATGGGTAACTAGTTCAGAGAACTTATGAGAACAGAGCGGATGAGAAAAAGGATAAAACAGCTTCAAAGTGGTCGATAAACGGCGAGGGGTAGAGAGAAACGTACGGTGGTCCATTTTCCTTAAACCCTTTTTAAAGCCCTTGAGGTCTATTTGGCCCTCGTCGTGAGTATCTAGGGTTTCCCATAGCTTCGCAACCCGTTGGTCACGGTCCCGCTGCGAGTCTATTCCCATTTTTTGACAGCGACCAACATATCAGGTAAACATCTATTTTCAAACTTCCCGCAAAAGATGCGGGTGCAGTGCTGCGCTGGCAATAATGGACTAAACATCAGAGAAAAAATATAATGAAAAAAGACATGCAGCACAATGAACGCGGTATTACCGCTGGAGCTCATGAAAACAGCATCATCTCGAGGTTTACCGAGCAAAGAAGTCGAGTTGGCGCTAACAGGTCGCTGATTTGCCGGTCCAAGCGAGCGCTTAACACCTCCACCCTTCAGCAGGGATCCCAATTCCAACCTAACAATGAGGTGACGACGAGGTGAGAGGAGCATTACTCTTTAATATGACGCTTAATACGTATCAGTGTCATGAATATGTGATGATGCAAGCGCAGCTTCTCTTCCGATGACTGCTCATCCTCCTAATCCATTTTGTTTCCCGTCGCTTAACCACTTGTAAATAAATTCACATCAGCCATCCCCCCATCCACATGTAGCTGGTGACCTTATCTGCTACCTTAGAAAGAAATGGCGGCAAATTACTGGGTGTCAACCCAACGCCGGAACTGGCTTTTCGAGCGAGATCAGCTGGCAGAGATTCGGAGATCCCTCGATGAAGGTGACAAGCAGAAACAGCTCATACAACAATTCCCGCTACCCGATCTAAGGTACTTCAGCATCTACATCAATCTACGTAAGATTGTCTATCTTGATGCACGTTGCGCCTTAGCAAAGCGATTACTGAGACTAACAAGAGTGGTTGTGGTGTCCCAGAGCTGGTCAGACTAGGGAAACGGATGACAATCCGCCAACAGGCACTTGCAACAGCACAGGTCTATATCAGGAGATTCTACACCAAAGTGGAGATTCGGAGGACAAATCCTTATCTCGTGCTTACAACCGCTTTCTATCTGGCGTGCAAAATGGAGGAATGTCCGCAGCATATTCGATTCGTCGTAAACGAGGCTAAGGGACTATGGCCAGGTTTGTCTCCTCTTCGATACCCTTCCATCTGGGTGAATTGGATTGCAGGGGTAATATCTAAATTATCGTAATTACTAAATATTATTCATTTCCCAGACTTCATCGTCTCTGATATATCCAAGCTCGGAGAATGCGAATTCTGGTTAATCTCCGAGATGAACTCCCAGCTGATAGTCCACCATCCCTATCGTTCCCTTTCTGAACTCCAATCTACCCTCTCCTTAACGTCAGAAGAGGCGTCTCTAGCTTGGTCAATAATCAACGACCACTACTTGACTGATCTCCCGCTTCTCCAGCCACCACACGTCGTCGCAGTGACAGCCATCATACTCGCAGTGGGGCTCAAAACAAACACTAGCAGTAGTGCTCATCTGACCGGTGCATCGCCAGTTTCCGCCGCGCTTCGGGATGGCGCTGGTGCATTGGCTGCACTCAGTGACAAAAATCTTCCTTCTCGCGCTCAAATGCTGGTTGACTGGCTGTCGGCGGGAGAGGTTAACATCGAGGCGGTTATTGAATGTACCCAGGAGCTTATTTCCCTGTACGAGGCCTGGGAGCAGTATAGTGAAAAGGGATGTCGGGAGCAAATCAGCCGATATGTTAAAGCACGATCTCTCGATAAGTGATAGGGTTGCTGATTTTACCCAACGGATGAATTTAATTTTTGAAGAGGCTGTATCAAATGGCTGATCGGTTGGACAACCGGATACATCATCAAAAACCCAATCAATACTCGAAGCTGTGTGTGGACTTTCAAGATAAAGAAACGGCATAGTAACTCTAAGATGAATGCAAGGCTTCCCTCAATATCTGCTGCATCAATAACCCCACCTCTGTATTACCTGATATATGTATGAAGCAAGCACCCATACACGACAGATGAGACCCAAGTTATTCGAAAAAAGCCAGTCACGATCCCATTCTTCTCCCAACTCCACCAGCAACGCAATCCCGGCTCCGTACCATTCACACATGTTGTCTTTCTGAAAACCTCTCAATGGCGTATCGAGGCGCCGCGTTCGTCCAGCACTCAGACCCCGCAGTTTTTTTCAAGTTCGTTCGTTGAAGTACGATTTAGAGATAGATATTCCAACCAGTTTAATTTTTAGTTAAGTTGATTAATTTTTTATTTATTTATTAATTAGTCGATATATATAACCCCATCGTAGCTCCATGCCACGATTTACACCCACACGCATTCATCATATCTTTTTATACCACTTTACGTGGTAACCAACGAGACGCGTGCACTCTTGCATCCAATGAACGCACGTTTTCGTCCAATCATCATGAGGAATATACTTATACTTATATACCTCGAGGCTCGGGGTTTGAATCGTCACAAAAGCGAGGCTGGGGGAAAGGAAAGGGGAAATTGAAGCCTAGCCTATTGTGTATCCTAGCCGCCCAGGATTCCTCTTGCAATTCCCATTCATGCGCATGGCGCATCCCGTTCGTTATTCCATTCCATTCCCTTGGGAATCCACAGACACGGCGGCTCAAGGTAAACCGTTAATTTGACAGAATTTGTTCCCTTGGTAAGGAAGGCGTTTTAAGGCAGGTTGGGTAGTTGGTTAACTACGCTGTAGATTATTATGTGCTCCCGTTCATCATTCATTATTGGATTGGAGACGAAATTTAGTATCTATCCCCCGGATGCGATTATTACTCTTTTTTTTTTGCTATTTTGCTATTTTGCTATTTTGCTATTTTGCTATGCTCCCGCGGCGAAAGGTTCCACGAACAGCAGGTCGGCAGGTTATATATTATTAAATTAACATCTGGTCCCCACATACTCCGTAGTTAACTGAAGAAATGCTGCAATTGAACAACCCCAACCCTAACCCGCCCCCCACCGCCGCAAGCATGCATGGAAGAATCAAGATCTTCATCTGGAAGGAGGAGTGAGGACTGTGGCGAATGTTTGTCACGTTCCAGTCCGTGCATCGAGCAAAGTGAAATGAAAAGCTCCCCGTGCGCAAGCCAAACCAAACCAAAAAGAAGGAAAGGAGGCTCAAAACAGAAAACTATCCATTCCTGCCTGCTCAGCCCCCGGATGGCATCAAGCCACAGACGTCGTTAGTTCCGTCGTTTAGCCCGCCCACTAGCAAAAATCGAGAAATAGAAAAACCAAAAAATAGGAGCAAATCAACGATCGAGGAGGCTGGGTTGTTCCGCATATACAAGAAAGAAAAAAAGGAAAAAACAAAAAGAAAAACCTATGCCATCACGCTGCATAAGATTTCCCCCTCCCCGCACGCTCTTCTCTTGCTAACATTATGAAATTGAAAGAGATAGTTGAGAAGGGAGGAGATGAATGACAAATGCAAATCGTTATTTCTATATATAGCTATATATATCAAAAATGAAACAAATAAAAGTGTACTTCCGCGTACTCTGAACAAGGCTACATTTTTTTTTTCGATGGGCTGCACCGTACCATACAAAAACCCTGTTCACCAGAGTCTCCTGGGGACTAGTTAACTACTAAAATAGTTTGGAGCAACAGGGGAGCAGGGATGGATGGTGATGCTGCTATTTATGGGCTGGGAGGACTGGGAGCCCTAGAGAAGTCTGCAGCGGGGAAATCAAAGAATGCAGGATGGATCAACTTCGTCGGCGAGGTTCGTTAGCTATAGCATTCTCTTCGATTCTGCAACCAGAATTTCGTGGTTGCGGGAACCTGGGTCGTGGTATTACAGGACTACCCCACAGTTTGAGGTAAATAAATAAATAAATAAATAAACAAGTGGAGAACATGTTTGCTCTACCCACACTCTGTGCTCCGTAGCTGCGTAGAGCATCACAGGTTTGTTTTTCTTATTGTGCGTGCCGGCGCAATGGATGAGAGATGTGCTTCGTCTATCTCCAGATCGTTCTGTCGGGAGCGTATCCGAGTGGGTTCCTGTAGGCCGGCGACACGGATGACGGACAGAGCAAACAAGCAAACAAGCAAACAACAGCCAGGCCGCTGAGGTCACCCCGCCGCTTGCTCAGGTAGCGATCTCCCTCTCTCCCTCTCCCTCTCTCCGTACCTAGGTATCTCTCTATCCACCCTTCCCCTGCCGAGTTGGGTCATCAATGTGGTGCCTGGCCTACGGAACAAGACATAACCGCATTTAGTAACCCAGTCACCCATCCTGCGACCAGGCGCCTGCCCAGGTACCTTTGGGTACCTGAACTCTGGGCTTGGGCTGGGTCTTGGTGTGGCAGGGAGCCAACGAGACACCGGCCTGGTGACCTGTGCCAGCTTGGTCCAGCCAGTCAGCAGCCGTCGCCGCCCTCCTCCCACGTCACCGCCCGCCAATCACCGCTAAACACCGCCGCCAAGCAACGCAGCCACCCATGGACTGGCGCCCGCGCTTTGCCCCATTGAGCGAGCAGCCTCTGGGCGGGAGGCGCCGTACCAGCACACAGGTATCCTCCAGGTATTGTTTGGGTGGCAGCCTTCGCCAGAAGCTACTGAGGAGTGACTTGTGCGTGTCAAAGAAACCCCACTGCTGGCTGAGTCACCTGACCTGGCTGGTCCGAGTCCCCAGTTCCGGGGTTCGCAGTCGACTCACACCGACTTCTTCTTTTCTTCTCGTCCTCTTCTTCTCCTCCTCCTCCTCCCTTCCCCCAGCCTCCGTCTCTGTTCCCATCCCACCTTGCTTGACCCCCGACCTGACCGATTTCTTTGTGTCCTCCCTTTTCTTTCTTCTTATTCTTCTGCTTCTGCTTCTGCTTCCTCCTCTTCTTCGACTACTATCATTATTTGACTGACGATTTCCTACTCTTTAATTCTTCCTGCTCCACTTCGCTTCTCCTCGTTGGCTCCCTCTCGTGTGTGTTGCGTTGTCCATCCGTCTCGCCCCCTCCCACACCACAACAACGTCCAACAACGGCTGCCCTCAAAACGCCCCAACAGCTAAAGAAAATCAACTCCTTCGAATTCTACTTATCGATTATCGATCTTCGCTCTTCTATCGAACAACGGACTAATCGTTAAACAATTTGTATTTTCCTTCTTCGTGGATGTAAATCTTCCTCCAAGGCTTCTTACCCGACTTCTCCCCACACAATGTCGTCCTATTTCTTCTCGCCACAACAGCAGCATCATGCGGCAAGCCAGCATCAGGCCCTCCACTCTCACCACCACCACCACCACCACCACCAGCAACAACAACAACAGCATCAGCATCAGCAGCTGCAGCAGCAACAACAACACCAGCAACAACAGCAACTCCCCCCTCCTCCCACCTCTCACTCCGCTGCGAATGCTCACGGTGGTGGCCGCTCCCGTCGAACCGCCAAGATGGCTGCGCACAACAGCACACAGCGACAATTCCGTGGCGTCAAGAGTATGAGGGAGCTGGCAGAGGCCCCCGCGATAACTGCTTTTCGTGCCCGGTTCGAGGCTGGCCGTTCGTTTGATCTGGACGATGACTTGGAGTTTTGTCCTGGTTTGCTGACTGAGGATGATGTATGTCTATCACCATCATCACCACCATCATCACCATCATCACGGGGAACACCCCTTTTTCCTCCCAGTTGTTAGCCAATGTTAACCACCTTTTCTCTTTTTCACTGAACAGCTCCAATCCATCCATTCCTATGCTTCGGACCGCTCCTCTCTCGCCAGCATCTCGCCAGACTCCTCCCCACTCCAACACCAGATCCAACCCGCCCAGCAGGTCACCCCGTCTATCTCTCTTTCGCCCGCCTCCCTCACCAACTCCTCCGCCTTCTCCTCTTTCGGTAACAATAATCTTAATCAGATGAAGCTTCATCAGCCCTCTGCGGTCCGTGCCAGGAATGCTATCCCGATCGTCAATCCAAGCACCGGCATGCGGGTCTCAAGTCCGCCAGGCAGCCAACCGAGATGGTAATAAATAATTTCCAGAGAAAGACAAGACGAGACAAATTGAGCAAATGAAAGAATCAACCTGTCCATTAATTTTTTCCCTCTTTTTTTCGCCCACCCCGTCGATCGTGCGATCCATGCCATTCATTCCTTCATTCATCCTTCATCCATATTTCTCTCCACCGTTCTCTCGTTGGCTGTTCTATCCACCCTGCGTGTCCATCTGGATCTCCAGCGAGCGCTTGAGACATCGTCCGCGCCTCTTGTTAATACCTTCGAGTACTTTCGTAATCCTGACCGGATCCCGCTGCAAATCCTCCCACCCTTCTCACCCTGCTTCACTTACCGAAACCAAAAGAAAACAGGAAACAGCGGCTCTGTTGTAAATAACTTTTTGACCGACCACGACCACGACCCCGACCCCGACCAAGTCTCTCCAGGTCGCTGTCGGCGTCTTCTACATTCGATACGTTTTTCTTTGTTTATTTAACGTTTCCGGAACATCCTGGTGATACCATGTACCATCCTGACGATTTGATAAACTCATCCGAATATTTCCTTGGTTTCAGTTTTTCCTTCATTTCGTTTTGTCCCCCTCTTTTGGAAAGCGACGGCGTCCTGCGGAATGGATTCTTTCTAACCTTTTTTTTCCCCCTACTACATACATACGTTATCCACACCCGGTCGGAGAAAACGAGGTACGCAACCAATCAAAAAAAAAAAGGGCCGAAAACAAAAGCAACATTTCTCCCCTCTGGTCTTTGCAAACCAGAGTTGCAAAAAAAAAAAAACATTTGTGTCTTTTTTAAAAGCGGGATCCGTATCACGATGACATACATATATAGAACGAGCGGCGAAAACCGATATATTTGGCACCTAGTTGTTTTGTCCTTTCTGTCACATATATTTTATATATATTTATTTATATATAGTGTATACCTCTCTTGCTTCCTGTCCGTCTTTGGAGAGAAAAGGTAGATGGATGGATTTGGAAGGATGGGATTTTGCATGATTACACCCGTGTGGAAGCGAGATGTCCTGGAGTTTTGATTCTTTCTGATTACTTGATTTTCTCTCACCTTGTCTTATCTCTCTTGACTGACTGATCATCTCTCATTGAGCTTGCTTCTCTTTTTTCTTTTTTTTCTTCTTACGTTTGTGTATTCTTTTTTCACTTTATTTTGCACCATATATATACACACGTCTTTTCACTACATTTTGGTTTTTCCTGGAACTTGGGAACTTTGGAACTTTGGGACCTTTGGGATCTCTGGAAACTGGGGTTGGTTTTGTTATGTATGGGTCGGCGTGTTCGCGTGTATGTGTCGTGTGTGTCTTGTGTGTATATGTTTTTGTGCTGTTGTGAGCCTCTGGGGGTTTATGGGTTTCCTGTTGCCACTGGAACTGGGCTGGGCTGGGCTGGGATGGGCGGTGTATGTGTGGGTTGCATGTGTGTGTTTTTGTCCTGTGCCTGTCCTATCCTATCTTATTTTGATTGCTCGCATCTGTTGTTGCAATGATAAAAACTACTCTTTTATTCATTTAATCTGCCTTTTAATATCCAAGCCTTAGTTTTTGAAGAGTTTGATTTTTTTGTTCTGGCTTTTCGGGTTAAATTTAGTTGGGTAAATAAAGCAGACAATATTAACATATCTATCTAGTTATTCTCTATCCTTTAGTTATCTCAGCTGGTTTTATTTTGTTGTTTGTGGATGTTGATTTGAATAGAATAACATCTTCATGATGTGAATTGAATTAACTATTGGTTCTCATTGCTAATCTGACCAATGTGAATAAGATGGAAAATAGTTGTAAAATATAGGTATTCTAATATTACGGCTGAATGGAATGTATTTATTTATTTATTTTTATTTGAATGGGAGGGTTCTGCTGGATGTATCTATTGATATTATCAAATACTATGTATGTATGCTATGGTCAGTCTTATGAAAGGGCCACACAATGTATCTAAGTTGGGTGTCAACGTTTCACAGATAACTAGTTACTTACTACTTGCTTACTTACTACTCGCCCTGTCTATTAACTAACCACCACGGAAGAAAAAGCAAAACAACCACAATGATAAAGAAACATGCTGCTTTGCAAATCGGGAAGTGCCTGCATGAGGAGAGGTAGGTAGGTAACTAGTGGATAAGGGGGAAACAAGCTAATGAATGTTATACAGAACTTCTTTCTTTCCCCCCATATTCCAACTTCACCACCAACCACCACCTTCGTTCGGGTCGAATTAGATTCTTCTCTAGTTAGTTATGCACACATAACACTTTTACAAAATGTAATGTAAAGGGTGCTAAACTAGCTATGTAGTAGCTATGGAGCTATGGAGGACAGAGTTCATCTAAGTTAATTCAATACCTCAGTATTCAAAACTCGCTTTGCATTCTCTCACTCTCACACTCGGATTGGTAGTAGTAAGCCTGCTGCTATGGCCCGCGGGGCTGAAAAAGAAGAAGAAGAAGAAGAAGAAGAAGAAGAAGAAGATCAATTGCGCGGTGTTGGCACGGCTGCTGAACCTCTTAAGACTCATGGTATACTACTGAATGGAGGAGTCGATGCCTTTGGTACATCATGTTGCTCCCCCACCCCCCCCCCCTCTCCCTTCCTTCCTTCTGACTTAGAGTGTAGCTACGCTAACCGGATGGTTTTATAGGCGACCGATCTCAGGGCTGCATGCAACCACAACTGGACTGACTATTTTCGATACGTTTGTTGGGCAAGGGAACTGGGAACAGACAGCTTAGCTTGTTCAGCTTCAGCTTCAGCTTCAGCAGCCAAACTCGACCTTCGGCGCATACGATGCGAAAAGCCAAAGATGTGGTGGCGGCGTTTCAGATTCTGAGAGCCCCTGATGATACCTAAACCTGATCCATGCAAAAGTATGATGATGGTGATGATCTAGGACTGGGCAAAATCTGATCGTCCGAAGGTGAGGAAATTATCTCATCTCGCTGTCATTGGCGTGGTGGGACCTGGGGTTGGTCGTACTGTACTGTACATTGGGCCTGCTTTAGCTGTTTGGCTCAGCGACAAATGGTGGCTTCTTCAAAGACAGGCCTGTCAACAGTGCATGGGATTGTGAGGATAGCGAAGCCACATGGGATTGCTGGGCGGTACTTCAAGCTCCTTGAAGTCCTTTGTGCGGATTTTGGAGGAGGAAGAGGCGGAAATGCTGGGGCGTGAGGGGAGGGAGCGCGCCGGTCTCGTCAAGTGGTCACAGGCCTCTGGGGCCATGTGGCTGCACATGCTCCTCTCTTCTGGCCTTAATGGTTATTGTGCAGCTTCTCTTTTACGCAGGTGCGCCAACACCTTCATACTGAGTGGGTTGGGTGAACCATGGGGAGGACTTTGACAACACAGAAGAGCTTGAGGCATTTGCAGCGCGGAAGGTGCGCGAGCTGGAATAGGATGATGGATGATGCCTTGGGGGAGAGAGAAGAGATGAAAGCACTTCTCTCTCGACAGTGGGAAGATGACAAAGGAGGAAATTCGTTGCTAATGCGCTGATTATCAGAGCCTGATCCCGGCGCCTGTTTCTCGTCATTTGTAGTTCGTTCGGTGAGACGAGAAACGACAAGGGATTATTGCGCAAGGTGGGCTCCGTTCGTCCTATACCGTTCTTCCTCCACTTCTATGTCGCGTGGAAGAGGCTGGGGCCAATAAGGAAGGAGGTATAAATCCAGAGGGAGGCTGCTCTACATATGTCGAGAGGGATGTTGTGTCTATGGGATTTTGCTTTTGTCAACCCCAATAGGGATCTTATTTTGTAATTCTCCTATTCAAATGCGTCACCAATTCCTGCCTTAACCGAAAGAATGCTTTTCTATCTCTCATCATTCTGCTATGAAACCTTATTTCTACGAGCAAAAGGATATTCGCGATTATATATATATATATATACATCGATGCGGATATTCTGACGGGCACAACCGCAACAAATACTTCGGCCTTTGATCCTGTGGCTATTTATTGTACGAAGGGGGAGCGCGAGTGCTAGCACATGTATGTACAGTACATCCGGCTAGTTGTGACAACCAAAGAACCAAAGAAGATTTTTTCCATTTATATTTTTTTATGGGATATGCCAAGAGTTGCTGGTTTCTTTTCCTAGACGAAGTCCTTGTTATGGATTGGGTTACATTTAAAGAAATATGCTAGTCATTTTTTTGCCTTTCTCAATCGCGAAAAACGGGTTTGAGCTCGACGCTCTGTGGAAAGAAAATAGAATCAAAAAAAAAAAAGAAAAGAAAAGAAAGAAAGAAAGAAAGAAAAGAAAGAAAAGGAAGGAGAAACCAAAAAGCAAAAAGCAAAATAAAAACAACAAATGGATAAGGAAAGATGAAAAGAAAACTCCCGATGCAATTTTTTATTTTTTATGTTTTTCCCCACCCCCTTTTCCATTCATTTGGTAACACCCCCGCCCCTCATTTCATCTCCCATATGCTATTTCATCGCACAATTAAACACGAGACTCAAACCCTTGATTGATGCTGCGCGCCCGCCCCCGTCCCCGGCCCCGTCCCCGTCATCATGTCCCTGTCTGTGTGCATTACCACCACCTCCTCATGATCAGCGTCCTGACCGGGGTTACATGTCTGGAACTGAAAAGCGCGGAGGAATAAGTACCACCCAACAGCTATCACCGTACCCATCGCGGGGCCGAGCCAGTAGATCCAGTGGTACCCCGGGAAGGAGCGGTTGATGACGTCTGGGCCGAGAGAGCGGGCGGGGTTTAAGGAGCCGCCGGTAAAGGGGATTCCTGTGAGATACCTTGTTAGTTGTGTTTTTCTTCTGTTTTTTTTCTCTTTTTCTGCTAATTTCGTTAGGCTTGGTGGGGTGGGGAGACTGGAAGGCGAGGTGGAAATTATTCGCCAGCGAAGCGGGATAGGGAGTGGAAGGGGGAAGAAAAGAAAAAGGGCTGAATATATATATATATATAATTACATACCCGTCAGCTCAGCTAAAAAGAACGCCAACCCAATACCCAACGGTGCCATGAAAGTTGCCTTGTGTTTCTCGACCGCGAGCATTAGTATCGTAAGCACCAACTGGGCCGTCAGGAACATTTCGATGAATAGCCCCTGCGCTATCGACGTGCCGTTGATCAGGCGTGTGCCTACGGCTAGAGAAGTGGGAAAGATGGCGGAGGCCACACCTGCAGCGGCAATGCCGCCAACAAGTTGCGCAATGATGACGAGCACTGCTCGGAGGGGTCCGATGACCCCCAGGAGCAAGAGCGCGAAGGCTACCTGTATGTGTAGATATGTTTAGCGTTGTTCATGTTCACTCCGTTCAAGGATTGGTTTCTTGTCTTATGAATTTTGGGAACACCGCCGCCCCCCTCCAAAAAAAAAAAAGTTCTGGTCTCGTACAGGGGAGGGATATAATTACCGAAGGATTTAGCATTCCGCCTGTCACACGATAAAAGATCCATACATTGACCGCCAAAGACGCGCCGAAGCCCAAAGACACGTAGATAAAAGCCGCAGGGTTATTTGGCGCGGTAGGTCCTGGCACCACGTTATTGGAGAGTATTGCACCCGCAAACGAGAAAAAGAGGAAGAGAAACGTGCCGACAAACTCGCCGGTAGTGGCGACGACGTGATTGCGAATGGAGTCCGGGATGCGATCTACGCGGTTGCCGATAGCGGAGCGCCTTGGGTTCAGAGATCTATCATATTTGGCAGCTGCGTGGTGGTCTGCACTGGAGTTTAGGGTGCCCGGGTAGCTGGGGTAATTGCTGAGAGCAGGGTGATCCGAATCGGCGGGCGGATTGGTGTTTGAATAGTTGGCTGAAGTCGACTCCATAGCTTTCGCAGTCTGATATATACAGGTCAATGCCTCAGTGGGTATTATTTCCGATTTCTTATCGGGTTTCGAGGAAACCAATAGGTGTTTTTATATTTTGTTCTTTTTCCTTTGCCCCTTTCTTTCTTTCTTTCTTTTGGCCCTGGAAGGGGGGTTGAGTAAAGAAAGGAGCGCTGACTTTTCCATCAAGAGGAGGGGGAGCTGGGGCGGGAGATGTATGACGTCTGAATGACAGCTTTGATCAGAGTATCGAAAGGGAAATTGAAGCTCGCCGGACTTCCATATATGCTTTTGGGATTTTGTTTACGGTACTCCCGTTTCTCAAAACCATAAACTAATTAAGCTTTTTGGTATTCATCCCTGCTTTGCCCCTTAGTGTCTAGATCGAGAAGTATTGTAGCGGAAGTCCTTTGGCCATATCCAACATTTATAATCTAGATAAGGGCGGAGATAATTGATACGTGAACGTGGTAGGAATCGGACTTGGTGGTGCAAAACCATTCGATCTTGTCCTATTGGCGGCAAATTGGGATGGGAACCTTTTAAGTTCGAGATTTACCGAACTTTATCCTATGTCATACAATTTAGCCTAGGGCTATATTGCAAGTATGTAGGCGCCAATTCCAGATCGCAAAATGAATACCCCTGTTTGGTGAGAGTGTTAGTCTAGATTTGGAAGATGGGTGGGAATGGCAGGTTATTAATATTACCTCGTATAGCGACATATTAAACAAAGCACGGCTAGCATCGCTTGTAAGAGTGCCATGGACGTTGTTGTCTGTGGAATCCGTGTATGATTTTAGATCTGTCATGGACACGGAAGCTTGCGCTGTATACTGCGTAAAACCATTGGCAATCCCTGCTGCGTGTAGGCGCTTTCCATCCACCACTCTAGTTCATGAGTTTATCCGTGTTTCTAGAACATACTACTCGATATGTTCAATGCTAGTAATTGTGAGAGCCAAGCGGTGATTTCGGATATTCTGTCCAGGTTCTGACAATGGTACCGGGCAGGATCTTGATACATTGACTCATGCAGAATCTAATATTACGAATCATCGAATAACCATCCGCTATCCATGGCTCATCCATTCGAGTCTGAAATTCCTTATTCTTAGCCAATGTATTGTACTGTACTTGTACATTGACGATACTGGCCAGATAGATATGAATTGGGTAAACGAGGGAATAAGCGCTCCTCCTCCAGAAGGTGATAGGCAGAAATAGATATATTGTACTAACTGAGATCCAGACTGAGATTCAGGATGTCTTTCAACATAGACTGCATATCGTCCCTGAATATTTTTATGATAACTAATGGTTATCTGAGCTCATTTCAATATTTGAGATTAGCTGTGGCCACCCATGAGTTCGATACTCGCATCATGACTTAAGCCACACATACATGGCGCCATTTGAAGGCAAACTCGTGAAGGTCTGCAGTTGCTCAAGTCGCTATGTAACATGCACGGCCTAAGTAGGCTCACGTTATAGTGTATGAGGGGCTGTGGATGAGAGATCCCTGGTCTGCATCTTGAGAGTTTAGGAGGGGGTTTGTTGCAACCTCCTTCGTATCCAGACGCCCAGTTGTGAGGATGCGCCCTGCGGATGGCTCCTTGTGGCGGCATCTGTAAAGTCAATTTGCGCCAGAAGCTCTCTCATCATTTCGGCGTCTTGCTGGCCTGCCATTTTTTGTCTCCGGCTTGGACCTGGAAGTTTGCTGCCAAGCCGGTGCGTATCGGGAGAATATTTTTCCTAAAAATAACTTTGTTCTTCGGCCCGCTCTGGACCGCCGATGACGTCAGGTCCATGCAGACCCATGCAGCCCAAGTCTTGGAGGTGGAGAACCCCCGCAATTTCATAGAAAATGGAGCCGTCATTCCGTCACAATTACAGTAGTCAATATCATTGATTCCGCTTGATTTACTATTCTGTACTAGGTGCGGAAATTTATACACACTTCTTTGTATATATATGTGTAACAGGAGGTACTGGCTGCTGATCAACGGGACGGCTTCGAAACTGACGGATTTGGAACTTGTATATCAGCGCGCCACATTTTCATCTTTTTCGCCCCCCTCACATTGCTTGGGAATTGGAAGCTATTGCCTATTTGAATCCTGTGTGTTCTTGCTCTGCCGCCCTTCCCGCTCGCCGTTTGACACTAACCAGCACAGGCAAGTCATTTTTCTTGGGGAGCGCATACGTCTTCAATCCACGAACCACAACCACGCACTGTCTTTCGTCAACACTACACCAAACATGTCGTTTCTCACAATTCCAAAGACCACTCACTTCCTTCGCCCCGTCTGCGCTTTGCGGGTTTATTCACCATGTCTTAGTCATGGATTCCACCAGTCGTCTACTCGCAATGCTCTGAAGGAGTCTGATAGACGTAAGCCCAATCTCTCATCCTACAGCTCATATTTTCATAATTGGTGTGCGGACTAACGTTTCATCTTCTCTCACGGGCAACAACAGATCGAGAAGGCATCAAGGAAGCAATCCAAGCCAGCAAGCAAATGCATAACCAACATCATAAGGATGGGAATCCACGGTGGCACGAGTCTCTGGCTAGCGTTAGTGAAGCGGATGTAGGTAGTCCCCCTTCCAGTCTTAACTACTTTTCCTATGTCTTCTTTCAAGTGCTCGTCGACGTTCAACGCAGTGGAATGGAATTCCATACAGCAAACACCTTAAGACAAACGAAACGGTAGCTAACTTGGGATTTGATTGTTTTTTCTTTTAACCCCACCCCAGATAAAAGCCGACCGTGGTGAAATCTATGAAGCCGCTGCTGAGATGGAACGATACATAAAGGAGGGGAAGATGAGCAGACAAAAGCCCGCTCCCTTACGCCCGGGTTCTGGAAAGGGTAATGGAATGATGGCCTAAAAGGATGGCAGCAACTTCATATGTTTCTACTGCAAAAAGAGCTAATTGCTAGTGGGATTTACATTCCGGAGAGATTTCCATGTTTTCTATATCAAGGTGGATTTTTTTTCTTTTTTTCTTTTCTTTTTTTTTTTTTTTTTTTTTAATTTGCCATTCTCTCCGCTCCAACTTGGAAAGCCTCTTTGATGTCGAGTGGTCTGTTGCTTTCAGCGAACCAAGCTTCAGATATGTATGTATACTTGTGCGTCTGTGTTTGTCAGATTGCAGGACATTAGTGTTCAGGCCCCAACTGCCAGCTCGAGTGCGAAAAATGATCGGGCGAATGACAGCAGAAACAAAGGGCTGAGCTGCAGGAATGGCTTACGTTCGGCCGCTGTAAATATTATGAGCCTTTCTACAGTACATAGCCAGATTGAGATCCACTTGTCTTTTGTCCCCATGTATTCCTGCAACATAATTTGTGGTTGGCATAGAAGCCACCACCGAGTATGATAGAAACTGCGCGCGCACAAAATGGCATTTAAGATAATTCTGTTTTCAAGTATACATATCTAAATATAGAAGCACACCGTTTCTCGGGTGGTTCCTGATAAGCCGACATGAAGGACGCTCAATATACGAACAAGAAAAAAAAAAAGAAGATGAAGCTTTAAGCAAACAAGAACAAGCCGTATTGAAAGACAGGTGTGTAAAATGTGGAAAGGAAGGCGGTTAGACATGTATAAGGATAGTAGTCTGAAACAAAATATAACTGGGAAAAAGTAGAGGTCTGTACCGAAGCGCCAGGTCCCCAAGCACGCCTATTGACCGTATACAGTATATATATCCGTACCTAGCCGGAAAACGCCCATGAAGAATTCAAAAGTGATCCAAGGAATAGCAAAACGAAAGGCCACAGATTGGTGAAACAATGACTGGACACGACAGTCTACTGAAGAATTGGACCTTATTTCAAGATAACAATCAAGATCACCAGGACGATGATTAAACCGATGATAGTCATGAAGCCACGACTCTCCCCTGCGTTGCGTCGGAATTTCTGCAGTCTTCTTTTCGCACCATCTAATCTGCTCGCATGGCGGTCCACATGACCCTCCATATCATCTAGCAGCGCTATGTGCCCTTCCAACTCGTCTCCGATCTGAATGCTGAGCTCATGCTGCCGCCCAATAGATTCACCAAGGCGATCCAGTTGGTCATCCTGCTCTTGCATGATCAGGGCATGATGCGCGTGGATGTCAGAATTTGAGAGATTGGAGTGATCTAATGATGGCGGGGAAGGGGCGTCACGGTAAGGACGAAGAAGCGCGCTTCGGTTGGGATCCTCCTCCTCAACAGTAGCAGTCAGAGTGTCAGTGAACCTGACGGATTTAGAAATTGGATGCTGGGGGGTAGGATGTTTTAGGGTCGTGGACGTGCTGCTTGCACGAGAAAAATCATCGACGAGTGAGGGATCATTTGGGGTTTGCAACGTGGTATCTGAAGACGTGTTGTTATTGCCATAGAATTGTGAAGTGAGGTCATCTAATTGCTCTTTGAGATTATTTTTTTGGTCTTTCAGTGCAGCAGATGTTCTAGATAGAAGACCAAAGAGTTAGCAGGCCGTTCCTGGGGATGAATCTACAGGTACGGTCATGGAATTTATTGAATCTTACAGGTCATCATTCTCCTCGAGCCGCAGAATTCGCGAATCAAGCGATTCAATTCCTTCGCGCAGGGATTCTAGAGAACGGGATATTTCGCCATCCTGCGAGTTAGGCTCAATACTAAGGGATATTGCCCTTTGCCGTTCCAGAAGAGATAGTTTTATGTGATCAGCGAGTAGGAAGAGTTGCGCCGGATTGCTCATCGTTGTGCCTGTTCACAAGCAGACGGGAGGTGGAAGAGCTGACGGCTGGCAGCGATACAATAAACTAAGCGCTTCGTACGTGACTCTGTCGGAGGCCTTCTGAAGAGCGCAGGTGAAGGATTCCAAGGTGAGATGATGTTGGAGATGGAGGTGATGCCTAGATTTCCGTTTCAGCCATCTAATGCTAACTGATACGGAAAGCGCTTGAGGCTTAGCCAACTATGCCAGAAGTGGTAAGTCTGGAGACGCTAATGTATAAATCACGTGGTGTATATTCTTGGGATTTTGATTCTCTTTCCCTTTTCTAATTTCATTGCCGTTCTTATATTCATTTTATGGGGAACATCTTTCCATGCTACCAGCCTTCCCTCGACTCAATCCCTTCTATTCTTCGCAACGTGACTCAGCGGACTTGCCACAAAAGTACATCCATGCACTTGACACTCCCCGAGGGATCATAGTTGACAGCCATGTTTTGCGTGTTGAACGCAAGGCCTACCCACAGAAGATAGTATTCTTCTGTGAGGCTCATCCCACCGGCTCTGATCGCAGTACTTCCGCAGATAATGAATAGCGTCCAGGCGACGGTTTTCTCTTTCGAACCCGCATAGGACAGGCTTGTGAGTGTAGGCTTCCGCTTCGTCCATCGCCCCGACGAAGTAGAGGATGTGGATGACACACTCATCCCATATTGAGAAATTGATTGCCATTTTACTTTGAACATTGAATTCTTTTGCACGTAGGTTGCGCAGGCTGTCAGAGGTTGGAGCGCTTATTCCCTGGGACTATAACTATATAAACTTAACCAAGAAGGTTTTGACCTTGGCAAACGAAACAAACTGCATTCAATTATTAGAGATATGTGAGAAGGTTTAAATTCAACCAAACGTATCCTCCGCCTACATTGCGGAGTTATACCATCCTAGCATGTAGTTCTGCAGCAGATGACTTTTGCAATGATCTTGAGAAAAAATTTTTTCAATTTCCACTCATTTCACGTTCGCTCCACACTGCGCCTCACACTGGTACTTATTTCAAATTTCGCTTCAATTTTTTTGCTGTTCATTTAGGTCTCAATATTGAACAAAATACACTCAATTGTTGGAAACGATAAACGATTCCTTGGCACCTCGGTTTCAAGAATAAAATCACATGACCTCCTTCCCGGCTATATCACCACCCAACCTAACGTATTTCTTTCCTGACCTTTCACTTCATTCTATAGTACTGCATATATACCTACCTACCTTTGTTCTAACCGTTGACCGTTTTCTACACATTTTTGACAGCCAGGCTGTGGTTTCTCTTCCTAGCCCCCCAACAACATCACACTTCTGAACGTTATTCGGATTCTCGCGATTCGAACTCACTGGGCAAGGAATATCAGATCGCATTCCACGCAGCCTAGTTTGCCCTGTGTTAGTTAAAAAGGGAATGGTTGTGATGGAGAGTGTGAAAGATGGAGGATGACTATCTCGAACCTGATTCTCTCGTGGACCTTCGAGCCCTCGAATACGTTTCAACCTACGATGGCCATCTGATGTGCCCGATCTGCCACTGCCCGTTTATACGTCCAATTCGATTGAAGTGCGATCATATATTTTGTCAGAAATGTCTCAATTCATGTATCACTTCATCCCCGTCACACATACCATACGCGCCACCTTCCGATAACTTTGCCTGCCCCACCTGTCGAACCCCAACAATGGCAACGTTCATGAAAGTCCCTCGTCTAATAATTAGCATGTGCGATGATTTGTGTGTGAAGTGTCCATTTGTCCGTCAAGGGTGCGAGGAGGTAATTCAACGAGGCCACGTACAAGCTCATGTGGATAAATACTGCGACTACCGGCTCATGCGTTGCCCCGACCCAAATTGCAATTACATGACAAGGAAGAAGGATATGGACGCTGACCTCCGATGTTTACATGAATTTTGTACTTGTGATAATTGTGAGGAATCTGTGATGGAACGGGATTTTGAGGTATGTTAGTTTTCATTTCAAGGTCTGAATACGACTTTCCAGCTGAGGCTCTAAACTTCGCAGATTCATACCAAAGAATTATGTTCAAGTCTGAAGACCGAATGTACATATTGCCACACAAGCATTTGTCGAAGTGAATTGCCAGAGCATTTAGAGACTTGCCATGCAGTCGAAAGAACTTGTTGCGCTGCGAAATTCGGCTGCCCAGAAAAGTTCAAAATGGAGGCACTTAAGCAACATGAGCAATCATGCATTTTGGCAAAACTAGGCCCGTACCTGGATGCTCAAGCTTCTCGAATGGAATCGATGGAATCGACAATAAAGCAATTGCGCCAGCGAAATGAGATTCTTGAAGATGGCATTGCAAATATCCGGTCGATCCTTGGGGGCCATGTATCCCCCCTGCAACCCGACCCTCAAACAGAGGTTTCGCCTATCATCAGAAGTGACTCTCCCCTATCTTTGTCATTCGAACATCTAGACATTTCCTCTCCTGAAGCCTCAAATAATCCAGCAAACGATCCCACAGATGGTGTCTCCCCTCCATATCAAGAAATCGCCTCCAGCCTATCCCCATCAAACACCACCACCTACCTTCTCTCAATCCACGAGTCCCTGAGAGAGGAGGTGACTCAACTTTCGAATGCAATATCCGATATCGATGCACGAGTCAACATGTCTATTATGAACGAGGGCATTCGGCTCAGAGATGAAATCGCCCATATAAGCGCTGGTGTCAACGCTATTCGGATGCAGGTCCATTGGCTTATGAACCCACGATTACACCAAAGCCAAAGAGTCGTTAATGCCTCCTCTACTACAACACCTTCTGCTAGTGATACCTCTCGGAATATGGGGGTTGCTACTGTTGGTGGGCCGAGTGACAACCCGTCCAGCCCTCCCCTGCCGAATTACAGAAGCCGGCGCCTCAGTGATGGTAGCCGTGAGGGAACAAAATTGTAGTGGTTACGACAAGTACACAAGATTATTTTAACGGTAAAATTTGATTTATGTTGATGAGGGAATGTTTTCACAGTGGCATATTTTCCTTTTGTATTTTTTTTTTTTTTTCAGAATGCATATCCCTGGAGTTGCATCATAGTTTCACGGAACAATGGCAGGCAATTAGGAGCCGAGGACTGGTAATGCTTTCTATTTTGTTCAATTTCTTTTGCTTTATCGTTTCATAAGGGGGGTGGGTCATGCATGCATGTTGTGAAATTTTTAAATCGTGTGTTACTAATGAGCATTAATAGTTTCTTTTCCATCCTTGGATTCATTAATCAATACCAAAACAATTTACCCGAACACCAATTCGGGAGAAGATCTATATCATCCATATCGGGGTTCAACCCCCCCCCTTCCAGTCCTGGCTAAATGCGCATATCCCGCCAGTATATCGTGAGGAAGCTGCTGGGCGATTGCAAGCTGCTAAGTAGTGCTTTCGCATTGGAAAGTTCCGGCTTGCTTTTGGTTAGTTAGCAACCTGTGTAGGTAGGTGCATGTAGTTATGACTCGCCCCGATCATAATGTGGAAAAGAATATCTACCCTGAAAATTAAGCTTTATCGACAAGACATTGCATTTCATCTATCATATTTTGCATGGCATTACGATACTGACTTTTTATCGGAGCACCCCAAGTCTTTAACAAGAAGGCCAAGAAATAGTAATGATAATTATATATATCGTTTTAAAAGGAAAAGAAAAGAAAAGAAAAATCAACCTAAAGATCAACAGATATATGTCGTTCGCTCCTTTGTTGTTCCAGGCATATTCAGCAGACCAGCCGGTCACTAATACCGTCGTGAGTCGCCGTACCCGCCTGGCGGAGCCTGGTAATAGTCATACGTATGAGCTCCTTGCGTGGGAGGTTGGTATTCGCTAGTGTTTATGTTCTGACGATAGTTTTCATACCCAGATGGTGGAGGCATCGTGTATCCAGGATCATCATACGACATCTGATAATGCTGTTGCTGCTGCTGCTGATAGGCACTTGGCTGTTCTTGGTACTGCGGGTATGGTTGGGATTGGCCTGAGTAACCAGATCCGGCGTCTTCAGATGGGAGTGCCCGCGTCTGGCTATGAGGGTTGCCGTCGCCCGGTTCATCTGGCAGCTCACGTTTCGAACCGCCGCCGCCCAGGAAACCTGTCAGTTTGTTCAATTTGTTGAGATTGGACATTCCTGGAATGGGGAGGTTGGAGAGTTGATCCCATGGAATTGAGGAGGAAGCAGATGATGACGTTGGGTGGGTTGAGCCCCCGGAAGGTCCGAAATGAGGCAGCCCGGGGATGTTGGGAAGATTCGAAAGGTTGGGGATGTTTGGGAAGCCGCTGTGAGAATGGCTTTGTGATTGGGCCTGGGATTGGTTATGGCTCCAGTAGCCATGAGATTGGCTATCGTGGCCGTGAGCAGGAGCATGTCCATACGGTTGATGTTGGCTTGGTAAGGTATGCCCATGGGTCTGGTGTTGACTAGGCGAGGCATGTGTGTTACTATTGCCGTGAGCATGAGCGTGAGGATCGCCTCCAATATGATTCTTCCCCGCTTTGACACCTTCCGCACTAAGGATGTCATTGAAATTGACCCCTTTACGCGACTTTTCATGAGCCCAGCGTTCGACTTCCGCAAACATCTCCCGGTGTACTTCGTTGTCCGATCGTCGAAACGCTGGATGGTGGAAAACGAGAACACAGTCGTTCAACACTAGATCTACCGGGACATCAACATGTTGGAATGCATATAAAACACGAGGGACGACGAATTTCACCACAGCTGCAGCTACTCGTCCAGCCGGATCGTTAAGGATATTGCTAAAGTGATCCTTGGAGAGGAATGAGTGGGTGGGATCTGTGCAGGCCGGGTTTGTCCAGGGTTCGAACTGAACGCGAGCTTCTGAGGCTGTCAATTCGGATGAGCCAAGCTGTAGATTTGACGATGCTACTTTTATCACGGGCCGAATAAATGGAGCCAAGAGAGAAAAGATAAATATAGAGAGTGTTTCACTGATTTTCTCCATTAACGAAGCAAGGCCAGGAATTTTCTCTAATGCGGAGGATATGTTTCTGACCACCCTATCTCTAAATTCCAAAATGGGATAGATTTGAGAAATAGTTTCCTGAGGGTTGATATCCGTGGGTACGGACGCCCGTGACTGGCCATACGGGATCGGCTGGTTTAAACCTTGATTTCCATGGGGATCAGAATGACTCCTTGATGCCCCATAATCACCAAAGCCACGCTGTTGGTTTGCTTGGGCCTGAGCCTCTGATTTACGTTTCAAAGCTTCGGCTTCTGCAATGAAGCCTTTCATTCCGGGAACTTTAGAGAGCACGCCAGTGAGCGCACTCAAGGCTCCAGAGGAGCCCGAGCCTGCCTGCGCACTACCAAGTGTATTGTCCATTTCATTTATTTCACTCTGAGTGAGGTTATCTGAGGCTTCACCGAGCAAACTGTGAAAAAAATCTGTCATGCCAAACGTGCCAGTGACGATGGGGAAGACGTATTTTCCTTGGATGTTCATTTGGGTTCCAACCCCGACGTGAGGGAAAACATTATGATAGCCCATTTCGCGCAATACCAATTCGCAGTAATTACTGTGCGCCGAAAAGTCTTCCAAAGTATGGCAAGCTGCAAAAATAAGTTAGCTTTATACGGCAACTGTGGGATTTAGAACTGGGTTTCCGTGGCGGAATCACTGATACGGTTTTGCGATGAAATGTTTGTAAAAATAACCAAAGCATAGGGGCTTTTACCTTGGCCAAGACACCTCAGAGCCTCACTCAAATGTTCTTCGTGACCTTTTTCATGACTCCCACCACCAAGGTAGAGCCTTCCAAAGTGTATACTTCGCGCAATGCTATACTTCACGAATCCAGCACTGGTTGCCCAATCGCCACGTTCGTTGGCAATGTAGTTCTTCATGCCGGTTTGCGGGTCAATCTCAAGCTCAATAGGTCGAATTGGGCCCCGAAGCCGCGGATCACTATGAGTGGGTGTTAATGGATGTGTTGAATAATGCAAGGTATGAATGTATCTATACTTGTTTTGTTGGGGAAGAGGGGTGAGAGGGGGTGAGAGACATACTACTGTCTAGCATCTTTATTATCCGCGTAGCCCTTTGGATTGCTGTATTAAATAGAATCGTTAGGTGTACAGTTTCTTGGAAAGAGGGACAAACATCATCACCCCAAGAGATATCAGGCTTCAAGCAAGGAATTGAAAATCGACATGATGCCGCCATCGCAGCATATAATGCCTGTGCAGGATGGGGAAAGGCAGACGAACTCAATATGTTCTTCCGGCCTGTATACTCCAAGTCTGTCAGCTGTCACCTCAAACTCAGCGGTTGCGTATCCGATAGAGGTGAAGCTGAGAATCCAAACCAGGATCCGGATAGTTTCTGCTGGGATTTTCGATATGGTTCCCACATCTAGGGCTTGGGAGTAATCTCTCAACCTATTATTGTATTATAAGTTAGTTAAATTTCCACTGCGATGAAATACTAACGCGGGGGGAATAGGTAGTCAGTTACCAATTCCCAAAATATAGACGCTTAATCATGATGCCAGTCCATTTATGTCCCTTGATGAAGGCGAGGGCCTTCACGGTGTCTTCGATATCTCCATGGCGCCAATTTCTGCCCTCGACTACAGATATCGAAGCGATGTCTGAGAGAATAGTTCAAAAGACTAGGGATCAGCTCTGATATGGGTGATGCGATGTCAAGCCTCCTCTCTCCCACTGACGCATGTTCGGGTTCACAGGCTGAACAAAAATAAAATGATGGAAACATACTCCCAGCCCCAAAGGCATGCACTTGTGAGGGAAGCAAAACAAGCAAAATCGCTAGAATGAAAAGGGCAGACGTTGTGCCTGAGCCCATCGTGAAGATTGGCGATTGATCCCCTGCTCAAGTTGACGTTCGGTGGGGGACGGCTGAATCAAGTTATTGTGGTAATATTTGATCTTTAGTATTAGTGGTAAATGTTGGAGAGAGCTGGAAGCTGAGAAAGTGAAAGCGAATTCGATTGACTGATTGACTTAGGCTTCCAGTTCTGCAGTTGCTGAATGGCAAAAACCTGGTGAAGACTGCGAAATCGCGTCACAAAAGCCGGCTTCTTGAAAATATTTAAAACCCCCCCAGCACAGCGCACCACCGCCACAGTTGGACCCCGCCATGAGATAACTTAGTGGGATAACTAGTGCCAGTGGATAAGGACAGTTCCATGATTCTTGGCTTAATCCACGTCCTTCAGCTGCGGTGGTCCTGCAGCTGGGCGCTAAGGCTGATTATCTGCAGCAGCCTTGGGAGGCTTGAACAAGCCCAACCGAATCCGCCGGAAATTCCTAGCCAAAGCTTAGGGCGAGAGCAGTTGGAGAGGCCACTCCGATTGAGAAAGAAAGCTAGCTACACTGAACAAAGGAGGTTGTATCAAAAAACTCTTTGTTGGACACGAGAATGAGTTTCATCATCATCATCACTATCAAAAATCATGGTTCCAAAAACTGAATACAGGAGACTCCAATCCGGAAGCTTTGACGAAACTAGCTAGATATCATGCATGTTCTATTCTCTACCTGCCTACTTCTGTTTCTTTTTGATGCCGAAGTTTGGCGTTCATAGCTCTCGAATAAAATGCTTGAAGGAAAAGATCTATCTCCGCGACGAGATTCTCATGGGTGTTGGAACGGGAGGATGTTTAAGATTAACCAGACACATTGGGTCCCGGTTATTCTGACTGATTGATCGAAGGACGACTAACTAATGGAATAGAGTGATCCTCTTCATAATTCTCCGAAGCGTGGTGTGCGCTTTTCTTCTGCGCAAGTTGGCTGTCTGGAGTTTGCGCCGTCACTTAACAAGGCTGAAGATGAACCTCAAGACTTGATGACTCATCCGCCCCTCTTGCTCCCCGCCGATTCTCTGTTTGTTGATATCAGTCCGTCAGAGCCATAAAACGCGCAATTCAACCATCCAGGCATGAAAGGCCTGTCGTTCCCCAAAGAATGAATGGGGTTGGCTCCGGGCAATGTGTCGGTTCGAATTATTAGGCTGCATCCTATTGTTACGTCGCCGGTTTTGTAGGAGTGAGGAGGATCACTCTGCCGGGTTGTTCGCCTTGAATCCGCCCACGAGACGCATTTGCAATTGACTAATACCTTATATTCTAGTAATCTACACTCGTCAGCATGCTCCATGAGATACTCCTCGCCTTGTCGGGTCATAGCTCTCCCCTGTTTGATCAAGAAGAAGGCAGCTCTTCCAAAGACGGTGTTCCGTTCCTCTCCCCCGCTGAGCACGCCCTGCTCCAGCCTATAGCGGAACTATGTCGCCTTCACACGCTGCTGCGCAAACATACATTGCAGATTTCCTCATCGCACCCTTCCACAATATGTCGGGCAGTGTCAACCAATATCTCCACGGACCAATTGGGCAAGTTCCAGAAACAAATATTGGAGGTCGAGACAGCAGTCCTGGCCAATGACGCCCGGTATGTTGGTGGTCATGGGATTGTACCATTATCAACAATTCGCTCGGAATTTCTGCCATGGGTGGGGAGGCTACGATGGCTGTGGCAGATCGTACGGTTCATGTCTCCGATTTCGGGTGAGGAGAAAGGGATCTGCACTGGAGCCAGCTTGATTGATCACCTTCGAAATGAGTCGCATACTGGATATTTGGATCTCGAGGGAATGGCACTTCAACTGATAAATGCCGGAGAAACAGCGTTTATGCGCCAACTCTCAATGTTCGTCCTGTACGGCCAGTTGCCCTCATTTGGCCGTGAAGATTTCTTTATCCAAGAGGATCCGTCGACGGTTGACGAAAAACGAAAAAGTGCGGCCGACTTTACAATACGAGCAGATCTAATGCCAAATTTTGTGTCTTCGTCCACTGCCAACTCAATCTTATTCGTCGGCAAATCCTTGAATCATATACGAGCTCAAGGAAAGTTTTCTGCTGGCGATGAATCAATAGCATCGCTATCCAAGCTGACCCTGCACGGAAACTATCTCGATCATCTCTCTGCTCTTTCTTCACCGATAACCCCTGTTGGCCTTAGTGGTGCAATATCCAAAATAAGGGTTTGCCTATCACAGACTGCCTTGTCACAACTTCTGCCACTACCAAAAATAGTAGAAATCCTTTCCTTGTTGCATGATTTCCTTCTGTTGGGACGTGGCGAATTCGCTATGGGATTGGTGACATTTGCAGATAACCTTTCCAGAGGGAGGCATCGGAGGGCTGATCCATTGGGATTGGGGAAAGATAGTACCAATCTGCTAGAGAACCTCGCCGTTAAGGAAGGCGAAGTGACTGCAGTTTTGTCTCAAACTTGGTCGGAGCTGTATTCCTTGCAGAATGAAGAAGATCCTGTTGATGATGAACTTGACCTAGCCAGAGAGATTCTACATCTTTCCATCAAGGGCAAGTCCGGTACCAAACGGGCTTTTGCGAAAGAAGCGGCCGTTAGTAGCCCAATAATTGATATTTCTGACGTACCTTTCAACGATTTACTGTTTGGCACTCCCACAACGTTGTCTTTAAATGTCCAACCACCACTAGATCTCTTTCTCTCCCAGGCTGATATGGGATTATACTCGAAAGTCCATTCTTACCTACTGGCCATTCGTCGAGGCCAAATTCACTTGAGCAATCTATGGAAATTGTCATCTCTTCGAAGAACTTATCCGGCCCCTCCTCTAGCGAACAAACGTGGAGGCCAGGCAAGATGTCAATCAAACCGGGAACGGGCTCTTACCCGAGCTGCTGCAATTAGACCTGTCTGGATCACGGCAAGCAGAGCACTTTTTATTCTGTCAGAGCTTACAGGCTATATGCACGGGGAGGTTATATCGAACTCGTGGCAACATTTGAAGCAATGGCTTGACGAACTTCGACCAGTATCCATCCGTGACTCGCGACCAGGAACGGCAGCCTCCGCAGCTTCCCAGCGCGAAATTTCAGCTGCAACCTTTCAGCCAAGTAACCTAGATAAGCCCCAAACACAGAAAGAGAATCAGCGTCCGCAGCATGACCCAGAAACGATCACAGCAGCCCACCGCGCGCACTTGATATCTATTATCCAATCCGTATTCCTAACAGATGTACCATTTACCCGAACACTTCGCACTCTCCTCAACGCCATTGACCATTTCATCGCCATGATCATCCGTCTCGAGACCGTACAGCAAAACCTAGACCTGGAAACTGACGAGGGCGTCGTGGATTCCCTAGCCGACTACGCTGCGGAAGACAAGAGAATAATGCATGACCTACGCCTAGCAAGGGCTGAGGTCGACAATAACGTGTCGGATCTCATATCCCGACTGCGGGATATTGACGATAATCGTCTTGGAGATGGCAAGCGACCGTTTGATCTGGGTCAAATTAATGTTGTTGCTAGTAATATAAATGGAGATGGGAGCATAAACCTGTTTGGCGAGGGCGCTAGTGCATTCGTACCTTGGAAACCCGCTGGGGTGGATCAATTGCTGATGAAGTTGGACTTTTTCAGTTCAAGCCAGAAAAGCGATGTCGACGGATTTGAATTCGAGGCACCGTTAACTTGAGAGAACCTTGTTGTTACGGCTTGGGGCTGAGTTGTCGCTGTGTGATCATGAAAGGTTGCATGACTATATCCCGCCGCCTTCCTCCTTCACATTTCACTGTTCTTATGTTCTTTACGATTATGAGCTTCACGTATGTGGCGTTTGCATTTTATTCGGGGTTTAGATTCGGAATCTCCCTAGACAAAATAGTTGGTAGATTCATCGCATAGCTTGAGGATCACGGATAGGGGGAAACATTGAAACCTTAATTAATACTGCCACCTGCTCTACCACCCTCAAAAAGAAGAACCTTAAAACTTTCGACTATTAATGATGCAACTATCTACTCAGCGTCAGCTATCATTTTGAGATGCCGCGCTCTACCCTTTTAAAGGATTTTGCATGAAGTTTTGCCAAAAGACGGAAGTCTTCAGGTATGAGCATCATAAATTACGCGCTATTATATATATACTGAGGCAATCTAATCTAACAAAATAAAATCTCAAAACCAAGCATCAAAATACCTCAGCTACCTAGCTAATCACATAAAATATATATATATATAACAAGCAGGGACGATCACACGATATACACGAATTGGCCGTCATTGGTGTTTTTCTCCCTTACAGCCCTCGACAAGCCAGCTGAACCTGAACCTGAGCCAGAGGCAGAGTTAAAGCCAGAGCCACGTCCCATCAACCCTGCAGCCTCCCCTTCAACCATTTCAATCTCATCAACATGCACATGTGCATCCACCGCGCCTGCACCCGCTCGCGCTCTCTCATTCTCCCTCTGCAACAGCACTCTCAGCACCAGCGCCAACGCCGCCACCAACAGCATGAACAATGCACAGACGGCCATGCCCCGTACATACCACGGCCCGTCTGCGCGCGGATACAGCCTCGTGCCAACAAGCGGCCCGCACTGACCAATGATATTCAGGATTGCCATGCCGGTTCCCTTGGCTTCTTTCGCGGGTTGGTTGTCCATTGTCCACGTGACGATTATGGTGATGGAAGAGAAGAATCCCGCCGTAGCAGGATAAATGGCTATGTATCGAATGAGGATTTGGAGGGTGGAGGAAAGATGGGAGTGGAAATGGCCTGCTAGCGCGATTGTTAGGTAAGCGGTGGCGCTGATGAGAGCGTGTGTTATTAAATAGGGACTGCGGGAACGGTGTCGGTCAGAAAGAGAGCCGGTGAGGAGGACGACTAGAAATGAAAGTATGTATGGCGGGGCGGACAGGGCTTGGGAAGTTAGGGCGGAGTAGCCCATGCTGTTGTTTGATGAGGGTGGTTAGTTGCTGAATGCTCCTGGATACAATTGTTGCAAGTGGGAGAGACGAACTCTTTCATAATTGTGGGGAGGAAGACTGGCATTGAACTGAATGCGACATTGCAGCTGAAGAACATAAACTGGAGGAGCATGGGAATGTGTCAGTGAGTCAGTAGAGCAGAATTGTTAGCAAATGAGGCAACCCAGAACTTACCGCAGTGAGATACGACTTGGGATCGCGCAGTGTCCGGCCGATATCACTCCACTTAAACCGACGTTTACGGATATTTTCTCTATCGCTCATTTTCAAGCGCATCTTTGCAACTTTCCTCTCTCGAGGCGTGAGATACCGAGCTTTACTAGGGCTATCGGGGACATAAATCCACGCAAATACAGCAACAATTACACTTGGAAATCCCTCGAAGAGCAACAATGCGCGCCATGGAGCGACGGGCCCATGTTCGCTTAGCTTCACAATAGCCCATGCTAGGGTGCTGGCGAAGGAAGTTGCAAGCGGCGCTGCGGATATAAACATCCCAGTGCGATAAGCCAGTTCCTCGCGTTTGTAGAAAAATGACAGGAAGAACGGAAGGCCTGGGCCAAAGGCAGCTTCAGCAATACCAAGGAGCGCCCTTAGAAGCACAAGGGCCCAGAATGAGGAGACGAGAGATTGACATGCGGCAATAAGACCCCAGGAGAAGCAGCAAATGGAGATATAGACATGTGCAGGGACGACTGTATACATAAGTGTCATCCATTCAAAACAAATATATGTGATATAAAACGACGTGAGAATCCATTCAAATTGCGGAGACCCCAGTTTCAGAGCTTTTTCCATTCCTGCGATCCTAGCGTTTCCGATATCTAGAAGGCACATTAGACCTTAGAAGATGTGATGCTTAAAAGACCAAGATGAGAACTCACTGGATCGATCAACAAAGGACAGCATATACAATAGTGCCATAAACATGGTCAACCGCAGATCGAACTTCTTGACCACACGCCTTTCTTCTTCAAGAGTATAACTCTTTAAGGTAGGTTCATCTGTATAGCTATATGCTTCCGCTTCTTTCGGTGTGCAGTCTTCGCTATTATCACTCATGTCACTCCCGTAGGCACGATGCTCCAATTTTCGAGACTCTGCGAAGCTTTCATTATGTTGGTCGCTATGGAAATTGGTTTGAAGTCTCCCTAGTTCGGAAAGATGCTGTTCCCGGTGAGAGGACTGCGCATTCCCTTCTCTCGACCCTGAACTTCCATCTTCTGGAGTCAACAGGAAGTTCGAATGACTCGAGGAGTTTGTGGACGAAGTATCCCCAACAATCGAAGAGGAGACTGTATTTATGAAACCGGAAGGAATAGAGGAGCGGTTTTCAATGTTCAGCATGGTAGTGACATTCTATGGAGTTGCAGGGCTCCGTGGGATACCGGGGACATAGGGCGCCGCGAATAGCCAACCGTGCTGAAAGGTTCCTACTTCATGGGATAGATGAGCCCGAAATATTTAGTTTACTCATGAGGCTAAAATCGACAAACTGCCCCAAGGTTTAGGGGAATCCACAAACATTTGTTCTCATGGCAGAGATGCAAAGAGATTGAGATCTCCCTTGTGCTTTGGCATTCGATCCAGATCACGTGAATAAACCAGTCTCTTTTAACTATCCAATCAACTGTGACACCATCTTTTGATGTGAGCTACCTTCTACCATGATGAAGGGCCAAAGCTTCATTTTCGACATTCATCTGCAAAGTTGCTCGACTCGGGATTGAGGGTCGAGACAGGAAATGTGGAAGCGGCCTGCAATTTGTTTACCCAAGCTTGCTGGTGGTTTTCGGGCTTTATTTCCAAACATCAGACGAACCTCTCGTCCAGCATTGCTCCCTCAAGAGCGATCCATAAGCCATTCCAGTTCGTCTTCGCCTTTGCTATCCAGCTCCTTTCGTTGACGAATGCTAATATATGCCATTTTTAACGTAGTTGACCATGACGACCTTTTCAGGTATTCTTCAGGCAGGTGGCTGGTAGATGAGAAACAACAACTAGAGCAACGCTTTGTGAAATTCAATGTTGAACGCCTTTGCCGCGAAGCGGTCTCGTTGTTCAGGGATGCAACAAAATGTGTGCGTGTGGTTAAGGTAGAAGGGAACTTTAACAAAGCGTTCCTCCTCACAATGGACGATGGCAGCGAAGTTATCGCAAAGCTTCCATGTCGAAATGCGGGTACGCGCTCGCTGATAACGGCGTCAGAGGTGGCTACTTTGCAGTTTTGTACGTCTTTTGTGCTCGTTGTTCTATGATTCTTGAAACTGATATTCTCGTCTTCAGTGAAATCTCGTACCTCGATACATGTTCCGGAAGTATTCGCCTGGAGTGCAGACCCGGAAAACCCAATAGGCTCGGAATATATTCTTATGGAGAAGATCCAAGGGGTTGCACTGGCTGAAAAATGGGGGACAATGCATCTGCTGGAACGCTACAAAGTAATTGACCAAATCGTTGAAATGGAAAAGGAACTGGGAAGCCTGGAATTTCCTGGCTTCGGAAGCTTGTATCTACGAAATTCTTTACCTTCTAGATGTCGTCATTACCCGCTCCCCTTGGATTTAGATCCTAACGGATTGTATTGCCTCGGGCCGTCATGTAATCAACAAAGGCGGGATAATGACCGCGCCAAAATGTCTGGTCCATGTGAGTTACGTTCTCTCCTTCATACCTCGATATCTTTTCTGACTTTTTGAAGGGCCATCTTTTTTGGAGTTTGCACTCTCTATTCCACAGCGGGAAATGGACTCCATTGGTGACCCGAAATCTGAATTACATCATGATGATCGATTCGGCGAGAGACCGTCTTTGAATGAGTATAAGCTCCTTTTGCAAAAGGCGATAGATATCCTTCCTATTTTATCACGCGATCCGCGTGTGATAGAGGTGGCAGGACCTACCTTATGGCATACTGATTTGCATTTGGGAAATATTTTCGTTTCACCTGACGACCCTACTACTATTTTAGGAATAATTGATTGGCAATCATCTCAAGTCGGCCCTTTTTTCATCCAAGCTCGATTTCCAGAGTTCCTTAAGCCGCCGAAGCATTACTATCCCGGCACCAAATTACCCACATTACCGGATAATTTTGATGACCTAGATTCGGAGCGAAAGGAACAAGCTACTAAGGAAAATATTTTGGCATCGCAGTCCAAGTACTACGAGATGTCCAGTCTGGCGAACAATAAACGGGTGTACGATGCTTTGAAGCTTGACCGCAGGATATGGGAGCCCTTCACATGTTGCCGGCGGTTCTCCAATGGCAGCATGGTTCCGCTACGTAACTCTATGATACGCATTTCACAGGATTGGACTCTGCTTGGACTTCCGGGTAACTGTCCTTTATCGTTTACTGAAGAGGAGTTAAGAAGGCATAATGAGCAGGCGGTGCAGTACCAAGACATGCTCTACTTGTGGGATATTGTGAAGACCCAACTCTCTACTGATGACTCCGGCTGGGTCCCAGTGGAGCGATGGAAGAAAACAAATGAGGTAAATAGAAGCCTCTTTGACATGTATGTTGAAACTATGAGTGAAGAGCTATCACCAGATGTGGCATTGAAAATATGGCCATTTCCGCCCAAGGATCTTTGAGCAACTTTTGCAGCGTGTTCAAAGGTTATTCTTTGCCTTTTCAATCAGTTCTAACACAACACGCTTTCCTTCCTCTGGTTGCTCTTCTGATATATTCCTTTTGACCTGGGCCGTTGTGAGCTTCCCATGTGGATTCTTCTTCGGCCAATCTTTGCAGGCATGCGATCTCTACCAGGTGTGAAATTTATATGTGACGAAACTGAGCCAACTTGCACTTTCTGTGACAGATAACTCTTGTGGTGTATGCAGGAATAACTGACTGGTGAGTTAATCGCAACTGCGCCTCATGTTTGACGGACAACTAGCTGCGTGTTTTGAGTAATATCAGAACAGCCTAGGATTTATCCAAAGGAGTAAGGGTATTCATGAAGAGAACGATAGCCTGCATCGGACGCTCCTAGACATAAGAGAAGATTTAAAGGTTCACGATACAAGCTTGACCACTTGCACCAGGAAATGCCCAGCAGTGATGTCGAGATATGTTGCACCAGTTCATAGCCCTTGAACAATTGTTCTGGATTTTAGCAATCCCAGGCGAAGGATTTTCAAAGCTTTTTTTGGCAATGCTGAAGAATATGGGGCGGGAAGTCGTCTCTAAGAATCCAAGGTCATTATCCTGGATAAAATCATAAGAACAAAAAAAAGGCCAAAAAATGTAGAAAAATGGATGGCTGATAATCCGATGTTGAGAGCATAGCAAGATTTTGAGCTGTTCGATTTTAGCGGTTATAAAATTTAGTCAGATACCGTTTGAAGAGCTGATTGGTCTCTTTAGAACGGCTATCTCAGATCAGTCGATCCTAGCGCAAAGTTGGAGTTTGTATATTAGCAGTATATTTTAACGTTGACCCAACTGCCCGAACAAAAATGTCATCATCATACAGGAAAATATCGAAAGCTTAATACCAAAAAGGGGGTTTGCACGCGATTCTCATGTTGAAGGGGGTGAAAAAAACCCGGGGAATTAGGTAATCGTGTGCAGTGAATAGATCCTTCCTGCTGTACTACCACCAACAACACATCGCTTCTATGGACTCCATTCTGCTTTTCCTGATTGACATGACAGCCAGACACCATCTATTCTTGAACTGAAATCTCTCTTCTACTTTGCGCTCTTGTTAGCTTTGTCGCCCATCATGGCGACTGTCTCCCTCACCCAACCTCCAACTTTCTCAGAAGTCGCTCGGAAACGTCGTTTGATGAGCCGGTCGGATGAAGAAATCGAGGACAATATAGACATACGAATCCAGTACAGGACAGGGTGGCCAAAGCTCGCCCATCTCCCTTTGAAGACCGTATACGAAGGCAACCCTGATGCATTCTTTCCAGATCGGCAAACCCATATTTCACAGATCATCACTATCCTCAGAGCACAGCAAATCCCTATAAGCTCCATTTCCGTCGTCTACCGCGTGCCGTATGGTGGCGACAACAGCAACAAGTTAGACGAAACTACTGCCACTTTACTTATCACCACGTTCCCCGACAGTGGCTATAATAGTTTTGTCGCAACACGAGAAATTCGGAAATATCTCAATAGTCATGAGATACATGTTTTAATTGAGATCATTGATGAGAGAGCTTTAAAGCCAAGCGTCTTTCCCATTCTTCCTTCTGATAAGGAGCTTATCAGCATTTGGAACGAGAGGTTGAAACAGGCAACAATCGATATTCTGAAAGCCAGTTGCTTGAAGGTAGTCTCAATCAGTGTGTTTCGTTACGGTTTAGATCTCGACCCTGAAAAATGTCCGCCTACTGTTATGATTTCCGCATTGGATGCTGAAGCGGACGCGTGGTGGGCAACTATCTTGCCTCGCATACGCTCTATCTGTCAACCTGCCTTTGATGCCACAGTAATCTACGGGGATCAAATCACCATGGGTTCTAATGAGCTAGATATGAATACCATGGAAAGGCCGTTCGCTACTTTTGATTTTTCTAACTTGACAACCATCAAAATGGGAGCTAGCTGCGGACCTATTGGAGGGACTTGGACTGGGAGTATGGGAGGCCTAGTACGGCTTGAAAAGGACGGTGAGGATATGGGCGTGTTCGGCCTATCTAACCACCATGTGGTAAGGTCTGATAGCTTAGAAGCTGGTAAGTAAATAGCCCTTAGGGTTCTTCTATAAAACTTTCATTTCTATGCTCTATGCCAGATTTAGTTGGCTTTCATAGTTTGCTAATCAGATGCCCGGCAGTGACGGAAAATAACACCCCACTTCGTCCCACACATTCTTCTGTTAAATCGATGTCATTTCTTATCACGTCACCGAGTGACCGCGACACGGATCTGATACTCCAAACTACTGAGGCTGGAGTTGATGAATTGAAGAAAGTATTAAAAGGCAGGCCTGGTACACTGGGTCTTGAAGCAATGGCTGAGATGGGTGATTTCTCCAAAGCTAAATCGCTTGAAGCTGTTCAAGATCGTCTTGCCCGTGCTGAACATCGAGCATTGACAATAAAAGATGCGAACAGAGTACTTGGGAGTGTGTACGCCACCTCTGGTTTTCGTTTTTTATCAACCCAAGAGGGCAACTACGCACTGGATTGGTCATTAACAAAGATATTACCATCTCGAAGTTTTGATGATACCCCGTCAGTTGGGGCTCCTCACCAACTTTTAGAATCAATGTCAAATGCAAAAAGTTTCACAGACAAGATACACGGTGGACTGACGGTGGCGAAATTTGGCAGGTCTACGGGTTGGACAGAAGGGAATGTTAGTGCGATAGAAACGGTGTTTTTGAAAGGTGAATCTAAGTACACACATGATGTCCTCGCGTGGCCTGTGGCGCCTTTACATCGGCACAAATATGACTTTGCTACTCCGGGAGATTCGGGTGCGGTGGTGGTTGTCTCTGACGAGTTTGCTGTGGATTGTGGGTGCTGGGTGGGTTTGCTATTCGCCGCAAATTTGGCAGCAGGAACCGGCTTTTTTGTTCCGATGAGCTTGGTCCTTAAGGACATTTCTGAGATAACTGGCTGCCAGGTTGTTCAGCCCAGTAAATGTGCTTTTGACGATATATGATGGTTGTAGGTGAATACCTAGAGTAAATGATATTAATAAATAATCACAATCACAATCGCAATCATGATCGATGATAGCATCTTACGGGCCATCCATCATCCCTAAGAGCGTACTGCAAAAAGGGGCAAGAGACAGGGCAATAGAATGAAAGACTACGGACGAATATTGCCATTGCGAAAATCGGTTTGCCATTTTAGCCTTTATTCCTAAATAAATCCCAGCCAACCTTTCCCACATTCTTCAAGAAAAGCGCCATATAATCCCGCCAACAAGATATGTGTCCATTGTATTTTTCAAAGCACCACAACACCAAATCCAGGACGTCAAACACATGGAAGGAGTCTTGACAGCGCCTCTTTGTACAAAATGGGCATGGCCAGTAGACCTCATACGAGGGTATTACTACGCAATTTACCGTAAACCTCCTTCAGTATGGACGATAGCAATCACCCCTACGTCGAGATGCACGAGCGCAGCGCGACCGAGTCTGAGAAGAGCGCCTCCCATACCGCGATGACGCCGCTGATGAAGCAGCCGTCTTCCCAACACGACTACAATCCACCTCATGGATCTCAAAGGGCCGTTTCCTCCCCCCGCTAAGCGTGATTGCCTTCTCCTTCGCCATCTGGAACGCCGCCTCCAGCGTCGGGACCATGTCGTGCTCCATGTTGCGGGCATGCAAATAGTTGAGGGCGTTTTCAGCAGTGTCACGGAGAAATTTGGCGGCGCGGGACTTTGCGACGACGTCGCTTTCTGAGATCAATTTGTATTCCCTCTGTGCGTTGGAGAAGGTTGTTAGGATGCGGGAGAGGCTATCTTTGATGGTTTTGAGCTCCGTTGCGTTGCTGAGAGGGCCGTTCTCGTCCTTATCCTCGTGGGTTTGGGCTTGGGCTTTGCCGTTTGGGATAGCTTTCGTTTCGGGAAGGGCTGGGATGCGGGCAATGGCTTGCTCGTTGTTGGTGCGAGTTGCTAAAATAGAGAGAACAATGTTTAGTATATGGGGCTGCATATTTAGTTTTTGATTTTATTCTCCGCTTCTCGTTCTCAATCTACAGCGAAATGATTTGAGTGAAATTTTCTAGGCAAAATGTCTCAAAACATACCATTTACCAACAAGCTCTTAACAGCCACATGTTTGACAACCAGGGCTTCAAGGTCGGCAGTTTCAACACCCTTTATTCCCATAATCTCCTCAAGGAACAACTGGATCGCACCCATATAGCACGTTCCAGCACCCTTCTCAGACAACTTGAGCAGAGCTTTATCATAAATAGTGATCTGGCCATCTTCCAAGGCCTGTGACCGCGTCTTGACCAGGGACACATGGTGTTCGAGCACTTCATAGAGAAGACGGAAGAGATCTGAATTCTTGACAAACTCTGACAGCATCGGTTTCACAGAAGAAGCATCGCCGTACTTCTCAGCAACGGCAAAGGACTCCTGGTCCAGCCTGGCGTTGGCGTTGTGGGTTGAGTGTTGTCCATTGGCGAGCTCAGGGCCATCGTACATCGCGTGACCGGGAGACATGACGAGAACAGAAGGGGGTGATGGGATGATGGGATCTTCTATGCTGATATTTGCGTCTTCGATTCGAGGATGTCTCGTTCTCAAGATAGGGGGTCTCAGTGGCTTTGGACTTGGACTGGGTGTCAAAACAAGTCTCGAAGAATGTTATTGAAGCCGTATGGCGCGAAGAAAAGACGTTGATGTAGGAGAAGATAGACGCGCTGAGATCAAAACAGACCTCTATGGATGGGGGTGTGTGTGTGTTGTGAGTTAATATAACCATTGGTTATGCGGCATTGAGTCTTGAAAGCTTTTAGATGCTAGACTTGTTTGTTGAATAAAGAGGAAACAGAACCAGAATTAACATCGCAGAACTTTTCCTATCTGCTTTGACGCAACAAAGTCCAGAGAGTCTCAATCAAAGGAAGAGCATCTCCATGACAAAAAGGACTTCTAGTAGCAATATTGCTGCCACCAGGTGGTCTAGGATCCGTAGCCATAATTTAGCAGAGTTAGGAAAAGTAGAAACTCTTCAGCCGAGAAACTCATTAAGAGGAGTGTTATGCAATATGCTCAACAGGATTTATTGAATCAATGAAATATCAACAACTCCTCAGTGGATTGCCTCGCAGTTGGATATATAAAGATTCCTATTCAGCAAAGTACAAGAAGAAATAGCCTTGGAGAGATATAGTCAGGTGAAAAAAATCTCCTGTTAGAAAAAAACAAAGAAAGGAAAATATTGTGACAGGGCATTCAACATCATTCATGGATTAATGCACATGGTATAAATATAGAAGATAATAAAAGGAAACACAGTGTACACAACCAATTATAGGATCATATTTTAACACAAAGGGTTTACTGACAGTGCGCATGAGGAATGGTCGAGATGTTCGATTCAAGAACCATATCACAAAGGATATCGAAGGTAGGCGGAGCTACGCTAGCGTAGGATGGTTTTTCTTTTCTTTTCTTTTCTTTTCTTTTTTGTTATTTTAGTTACCCCGACTGTCTTATCAATGTTTCCGAGCCGTTGTTATAAAGACTGTTGATTTCTTCAACAAGCGAGGAGACCTCGCCTCCACGCGATTGGCAATCTTTCCACTGACCACCGTCACGAATACACCACGTTTTCTTATTGACGCGAACGGTACAACTCGTTTGGATCCCCAGCGCAGCATTGCGAATGAAATCGGACCTGAGCAGCGCAAGGCCGCTGGCTTCACCCGAATCGTGGACGCCGATACGTTTGGTGTCCTCTTCATCGGCTTGGCGACTGAGGCAGGCATTGAGAGCGTTGAAGTCAATGCCGAACTCCAGAGCGCAGCTTTCAACCAATGCTCGCTCAGGTATCTTCTGATACGAAGATAACAAGCAGTTGGCAAAACCAAGCGAGCGCACGACCGGCGTTGTATTATTATACGCCTCTGAGCTGGGAGGGAACGGGAGGTGAGCGGCGCAAAGAATAATCATGTCACCAAGACACTCCTCCGGTCCGTGCATGCACATTACATCTGAGGATTCATTCGACGCCCTAGTTGGGTTTAGATTAGCACCGTCGGTAGAATGATAAGAAACAAGGATGTTTGGCAGAGAAGAGAATATGTGTTCTACCTTCCTATAAAGGACAATCGGAAATCAACTTTATGATACACTTGAGCCATAGCTGGGACAATAAGTTTATCAAGACAGTAGCTAGCATCGGGGCATTTGCTCATAATGTGTGCCTCCAGGGGAACCCGACCGCCTACAGTCCCCTGGCCGTGGTTACGATAGCTCCCTCGGAGCGGCCAAACTGATTCCACGGTTCCGCGCCCATTCCTAAACATGTCAATATATCCAGCTGGCAGTGGCAGCCTGCGCATCAAGGCGAATAAAGTCATGGAAATGCATGATAAAATTAATGAGCGGCGGATGAGCTGGTATGCTCTGCGTCGAAATGAGGAGCGCCGTGGCCTGGCTGGATAGTCCATGTGGTTCTCGCGGATCTGCTCGTCTTGTTTTGTTGCGCTCTGTCCTGTATGTTTAGGATTCCGTATATAATCACAGCACCGGACTTCCAAGGCAGCAAAGCAACTGGCGGATAATTCTCGAAAAGGGCCTCACTGCGTAA
Organism: Histoplasma capsulatum G186AR; assembly: GCF_000150115.1. Lineage (NCBI taxonomy): Eukaryota > Fungi > Ascomycota > Eurotiomycetes > Onygenales > Ajellomycetaceae > Histoplasma > Histoplasma capsulatum. Next base: position 951,999 of record NW_025544806.1, read on the forward strand.
CTACACTGACTGAATGCACTTAGTCTAGATAAAAGCAACCCGTGGACTGGAGATGTTGCCAAGCCACGTGACCGGTCTGGTGATCTAAGCTGCTCTTAGAAGCTTCGCTCTCATTGACAGGTTTCGCCGGGAGAACCCATTGGCATACTAGTACTCGTACTAGTAGGTACGAAGGATAGCAAACGTATGTCCACTTTACAATAGTTAACCCAAGGAATGATATCGGCTGGCTGGAGAAAATCCTTCAAAGATATACTCGCTTTGTATCATGAGGGCCGGTATTACAGAGTTGCCCGGCGGCTTGCATTCCGCCCAGTCCCAGCGAGAGGACACTTAAGTTACAGCATTCCTATCATCGTCATTTTAGAACCGAACCGATACAGAAATAAAAAGCCATCTAGCTATCCTAGCCGGGTGAACAGGATATCGGGTCTATTCGCCTGCATGAAATCTGCTAACTGCTGCCGAGTGATGACAAAAAAGGGGACGGAAAAACTGGAAATCCAGTGGTGGAGTTTCCAGTATTGCTCCCATCTCCCAGGGGTGGGCGATCCAGGGATAGCCCACGAGAACGTTCTAAGCATTCCCGATATTTTTCTTCCTTCTCCTCTACTTCAGCTGAGTGTACTTTCGGTTGAGGTGAAAAAGGTGAAAAGAGGGCTTCCATAGATATATGTAGATAGCTCCAGCAATTGAGAATATAGGACAGCGAACTAACCCGACCGGATCAACCTCGAAATCCAACAGCAATCACCCGCGGCAATCAGTTCAAGTCCTTTCCAGAGAGAATTGGAGAAGCTGCCGAAAACAAAGCCTAATCAGCATGTGGAGTGTTCGCGAACGAGGTGGCTTGGGAAAGGCAGAATATCTCCGCCAAATCACGCAAGACTAAGCGTTTTTATCGTCAATTTAAAAGCGCCCTGTTGATCCAGCCAAAGGTCCATCGCGATGGTTTGAAACGAACCGAGGTGACATCCACGCGGACGGACGATAATCAGAGCAGGCGGCAGGGAATTTGTTCTTGCAGATCAGCGAAGCCGGGGCCCAGGGGTGAATCCGGCAATCACTACCGAACCATATCCCACCGGGGGCCGCTGAAACGGGCAGATCAATGATGACGATAAAACATGGGTATCGCGATCAGGTGCAACGGAGCATCCGTCAATTTCTTGAACCTCATGCTTGGTACTTAATCCTGGCTAGTATTGGAGCCCTTGACGGCGATATCGGGGGCCCCATGTAGTGATCTCTGCACGACTTGCATGCCGCTAAATGATGATTAAACTGCTCTACAGGGCTACATAGCACATGCAAATGTATTCACGGTCCGCAGCTGATATCCGAACATTCAGTTGAACGTGGGTTCAAGGAAGTTGAGCACGATTTCTAAATCTCACTCAGGAACCTTTCCTCATTTTTGTTACACCCGGCTAACCCTAAGCCTACCATGTTTATCTCCCATGCACCATTAGTCCTATCATTCTGTCAATGTTGGTTCACGTCCGCAACCGTTTTACGCTGTAATCCATGTGGGGTTACAGTTGAACATGGTTTGGGATCTCGACCAGAGAACCCGCGTCAGTGGTAGAACCATCAAGACCACACAATCCTTCATTAAAAATGCGCAAAACCGCGCTGACTAGTCACTCTCAACCCATCCTTGACTTGAGGGATGTGTATTTTTATCTGTCAGGGGCACACGGGTGTTAGTAATATAGTGGATACCCATGTCCCGCGCTGGCGTTGTTGAAGTTCGACACAGTAATGCGTATAGCTCATGTATGTTTGTACAGTACAGTGCAACTCTCTGCTCCCAGAAAAACCCTTGGGTGTGATATATATAGGATCAACAGCACTTCATTACCTACTCCAGTTCGTATCTTTCAGGGGCCCCTATTGAAAATAACACCCGCGTTCCATGTAGTTAGGGGCTATATGGGGTGTAGGGTTCGCGATACGGTTGGAGTAGCGGTCTCCATAAAACCACGTTTATCTGTAACCCCTCCCTTCATGTTCCTTTGGTTTTTTGGATTTGCCTGAGACAGAGGTCTGTCGAACAACCATCATGCGATTCTCTCCTGATAGAGACCTTAGGCATCACCGCGCCTCGAAACACTGTCATGTTACTTCTGAATCCTTCTCAAGATCTTTCAGACAAAGCAGCAACACCGTGTGACTTCCATCAGCCTATTCGAGTCCATTTGTCTGTACTGCATGTACAGTACAACGGTAGCGAGCATAGTTTAGCGGACTGTTTTGACTGAACAGAGCCCTCAATTGGCCAAATCCGAACAGCGAAATCGAAGCCGCTAAAAGATTCTCGAGGCCAGACGAAAGAACTCAACACATGTTGCACACGAGGTTAGCCAATCAGTCACTAGCCAAGGCGCAATCGCTTATTTTTCATTGGAGCTTAGGTAGAGTTTCGGAGGGGCCAAACACGCCGTAAGCATGGGCAAGTTTGGTGGTGGAGGTTGGTTGTGGTTGTGCTGCTGCTGGCAAAACAAAACCCGTACGTGCAAGGAGAAATCAGGATGAACAAATAAATAAAATAAACAAATAAACAAATAAACAAATGCAAGATAAAAATAGGAAGCTCTGCTGGCGGGTTGTGTCTATATGTAACATGGCCATCGCGGGGGCAAGCCTGGCTATGTTGCATTTTAGATGCCTGGGGACTGGGGACTGGGGGCACTTGGTATTTTTGCCCGCAGCCCCCGGAGGACTGTGACCGCAGAACAAGATTCCGATGCAAAAACAAAACAAAAGCTAAACAGAAAAAGTCAATCATGCGTGTCGCGATGCTGCCCGGCCGTGTCCATGGACGTTACGTCGGTCGCTCCCTTCGAGCTGTGTGGTCAGTGACCCAGATAAGCATTCTGCTGGTAGCGAACAGGCACCGACGGCAACATCTTCGACTTCTCGGAATCCCTCCTCCTCTCCTCCTCTCCCACCAGCTCCTTTCCGTGCCCTCTTCGCTTCTCCCCAGCTGGCCCTCCGTTTTTGCTGTCGCGCTGTTCTCCCTGCGGGTGCAATTGGCCTGGCTCGTGTCTCGGTCTGGTGTGTGAGTGAGGGCGCCCCATCTGCCTCCATAGGGTCACATCGGTGTAGAAAGTTGCCATTCCCCATCTCTTGCAAGGTCGTATCCGCCGACTGATTCCCTCCGGTCTGCCCTTCCTGCTTCCTAAACGGATTGAAACGATCGTTTCACGTCGATGTTCCATATCCGCATTAAATACTACCTGTCCTCGCTGTTTGATCTCCTTATCAGCCAGAGTTCGACCAAGTCAAAAACGCCCCTCCGTCAGAAGTGTAAACACAGTGCCTCGACAGCCACAATTCTCTCAACCCCACCTGGGCACCATCAATCCTTTTTGCTCATTGTCGGTCTGGAGATTTACATCCGCGTCACTTGCAATTCAAGCCTGTTTCTGCTGTGGAACACTTTATTGCGTTTCCCCCAACTCCCGGACTCGCGCCCGTCAATCCCCTCGTTGCAATAAGTTGCAACAACCCCCGCCTTCTATTTTTCCGGATTCCACCTCTCCTCCTCATTGCTGGACATATATCGCTTGAGAAAAGGCACTACCTACGGCAATATTGTCACCCCTCCATACAATTTTCAACGTTGCGATTGTGAGATGTCGCAACATAGTGCTATGGATGACCTTGATCATGGCCTGGATTCAGAGTCGTACGATGGCAATTACACTGACCAGGGAATGGATAATGGTTATACCGGCGAACTACACCACGACGACACCACCGACAGATTCCTGCGGCCTCTCATGGTATCCGACAGCACTCTCCATGAACTCGCCTGTCGCTTCCGACATATATACCGTCACCTTGCACTGACATCAGACCAGCAATTTCTACCCACCCCAGTAACGAGGTTACCGACTGGTCAGGAAACTGGGAAGTATTTGGCGATCGATGTTGGGGGAACCAATCTTAGAGTGGCATTTATTGAACTACTGGGCGAGTCGAAGGATAGTGATGCCACGAACTCCAATTCTCCGACATCACGCGATACTATGCAGAGAGCGCAGAGGCAGCGGGTGAATCGGACATTAGAAAAGATATGGCCTATAGGGGAACATCTGAAGCAGGACAAAGCCGAAGATTTGTTCTTGTGGATTGGAGATTGCATAGCAGAGGTGGTAGCGGATAGCTTAGCCCCGAATTTGGCCAATGGAACCCCTATCCCCGCAGAACTCGAAATGGGAATCACGTTCAGTTTTCCAATGATGTAAGTGCTGTTTGTATAGATTTCCCATATATTTTCCTTTCGAATGATGGTCTTCTTGTAGAGTTGGATTCGACGCTGCCCCACTCTGGGAACAATGACTTGATTCAATACTAACCACGACTAGGCAAGAGTCACTCTCTGAAGCGCGGCTTATGCCAATGGGAAAAGGTTTTGCTATAACTTCAAATCTTGATTTAGGCGGTATTTTGTTGGCAGGCTATGACAGGCATACGAGACGGCCGCTGGAAGAGGAGGGGCAGTCAGCGAAGCGACGGAAACGTTTTGCATTGCCAAAACTAAAGATCGCGGCAATCACTAACGATACAGTTGCTACACTAGCATCACTGGCTTATCTGGTGAAGTCCCTACCAAACAGCCGTGTTGCGATGGGTATAATTGTCGGAACTGGTTGCAATGCCACGATCCCCATGAGTTTGAAGGACCTGCACGAGTCAAAGGCAAAACACGTTTCATCTCGACATCCGGACGCTATGGAAACTATAATTAACACTGAATGGACCATTAACGGTGCTGCGCCCCCTCTCCGTGAGCTGAACATCACCACGAAATGGGATACCATATTAGACGAGGCCTGCGCTAGACCTGGCTTCCAGCCTTTCGAGTACATGACTGGCGGCCGCTATATTGGCGAACTGGTCCGGATTATATTTTACGATTACCTCACCAACTTTGTTGGGCTCTCAAAGAAGGAACTGCCAGCGAACCTTATCCAGGAATACGCACTCTCCACCACGTACCTATCATCGTCTGTTGCCCAAATACAGTCCGACCTCGAGCTGGTCCGGTATCTGACAGAGACTTTGCCCCCACCCGAATCCAGCGACTGGAGCTGGGATCTCAATTCCGCACGGGCATTTAGGAAGGTCGCCCAGGCTGTCCAGACCCGGTCTGCAGGGTTAATCGCTGCTGCTGTTATTGGCCTGCTCGCATGCAAGGGGGAACTCAAACTCCGCGATTACAACGACCCAACTCCGCGCCAACACTCAAACTTCATGGCTTCATCCGTTAATAATGGAGCCTCCCCTAATGATATTGTACACGCAGTAAACTCTAAACTAGCTGCCCATAGTGCGGCCGCTGCTGCTAAGGCTGGCAGCGACGGCCACATTGTTCCTATCGTCGAGTCCGTGCCGTCTAACTGGCAATCTGGGCCTGAGGAACTAGTCGTCGCATACACCGGCGGCATTATTCAGCGGTACCCGCGTTTCAAGGAGACGTGTCAGCAATTCATTGACAGGTTGGTGATTTGGGATGGACCGCAGGAGAGCGGCAAGTCGGTGTTTCTCCGGGAGGCGTCAGATGGTGGCATTATTGGAGCTGGCGTCTTAGCTGGGATGCTTGCCTCTGGAAACCGATGAGGAGGAAGGTATATAGCATGGGAAAGTTGCCCAAAGAGGGGATGTTCTAGAGCTGTTGATGGTTTTAGCCAGACGCGGAGACGTTTGGAGGCATGGCGGACTGGATGCACATGAACCAGCGAACTTGGTGGCTGGGGTGATCTGATTGAACTCCCTCGTCCCTTTTTTACGCTATACTTTCACGTTTCCCTTCCGTCCCCCTTTCCCCGATTTCCCCCTTGTACCTATGTCCTGCCGCGACCCCTCTTCCCCCCAACAGTTCCGTATTCTTTCTCAAAAGTTGGCAAAATCATGAAAGGGCTAACTAAATTAGTTGTCTTTTTTTAACATCTATTATTTCTTATGTTTGATAACAGCATAAAAGCCCCCAAATCCTATTGAATTTTCTGTTTCCCCTTAGGGCTATTTTCTGCTCTTTCATCTTTTTGCAGCAACAAGGGCGTTGTAATTAATATCCCGCTCCTTGCACCATGTTTACTTTCCATCGTCTCTTTCCTTTTGACCTCTTTCGTCTTTCCATCATATTTTTTTATCCTTTCTTTTATTCCCATTCTGGCGACTTCCGATCTTCATTTTTTTTTCACTTTTGCATTAGCCCCCGTGAAATTACTACCATGATATAGATACGCGTTTTCATCCCTGTTGTTTTTAACCCGCCTGCCATTGCTTTTAATTTTAATTTTATTTTGTTCAAAAAGATCTTTGGCTTGGGCTATTGGAAACGAAAGAGTTGGACGTTTCAATCACGCACGGAATAAAATAAAAAAAAATGACGCAAACCTCGCGAAATATCCTCCTGCAATATATACACACGCCAAAGTTATCCGCAAGGGTGAATAATTGAAAAAAAAAAAAAAAAAAAAATCACCCACTCGAGATAGATAGCGTTACAAATTTGCCAGTTTCCCAAAGGCAGCACCCGGGCCTCCCTCCCGAAAAAACCCCCAGACCATTTTGTTGATCCAATTAGCCTTGGATATCCCGAATGGTGGGCAGGAAGGAATGCGAATGAATGGTATGGTATAACCCATAGATAGGATCCCGGCCCTGTAAATCCAAAGCAAAGAACAGAACCACAAAAAAAAAAAAAAAGGAAGGGTTGTCGAACAGGGCGGTCCGTTAAGCCTTACGTTACGTGGCCCCCATGAGGTTTTCGTTTTCTCATACAGACGATTATTATTATTTTATGGCAAGGGATGGCTTCCTATGCTCTGGGTAGATATGGATCAGCAAGGTCGATTAGGGTGTAACGTATGCTTATGTCAGTTTCATTTTCATTTTTCATTTTGTTTAATTTTTTTTTAAAACATATCTTTACTTTTTGTGCATGAACGATGGAGCGAGCATCCATGGAATGGGAATTATTACCTCACGTTGATGGGTACGTCTGGGTATTATTTGGAACGTGCGGGTTTGTACGTACGGAAAGAGGAAGGAATGGTTTCGTAGAGAAGGAAGTAGAATACGTAGGATTAATTGATGATGTTCGGGGTGGCATGGGGGTAAAAAAAAATAGAAAAAGACAATAAATATATTCATTCAGGAGTCCCCGGGGAGGGGTAGTGGTAAGCAATCTATTTTTGAATATATGTCCCTGTATACCATCACGGCAAGAACAAGGAATGCATGTTACTTTAGCAGCAATGAAGAGCAGTGAACAGCGGCGGGATCGAAATACATGATAAGCCATTTCTACCTAACCCCCATCCTCCCTGCCGCCAAACTCACCATTATTAGATGCCTGCTGCACTCTTTGTCCTTGACATCGCCATTCCTCACCGGCTCAAAAGAGCAGGGTCCAGCGTGCGATGCCTAAGCCCTTATCCTAGGCACATCCGTACCTAATAGATGCTGACCTATGAGCTTTAAAGAGGGCAGATAGGGGGCGTCACGTAAGACGTGGACGTATAGCACCCGGTTCGGCAAGTGGTGGGACATGGCCGGAATCGGGTTATCGTGGGAGTCTCCGAGCATGAGAGGGTTAGACATGGAGTGGTGGAGGTCGTAATGCTGATGCATGGCATGACGATGCATGTCGTCACCGGGCAGGTTGTCTGGTCAAAAGTGGTTGTATGAGTGTAGCAGGGCTTGATGTATCCGGGCGGCGGAGTGATTTGAGCATCTGCGGGAGCGGGGATAGCAGAGCTGTTTAGTGGTTAGTTCCGGAATGGGTTGCGGTCTTTGGAAAATGAGTGATGGAGGTGCCAAGGTGAACAAGTACACATGGAAAAGGAAAGATACGGCAAAAGAAATGCAGTATGTCGAGCATATAAGGAATGTGGTTCAAGGCTTGACCAGGGTCTGTTCAACACACCTGAAAGGTGCCAAAGAGAGAGCGAGCGCGAATAAAACTCCAACGCTTGACTTCATGTTTTCTTTTGAGGAGTAAAGACTTGAAACCTCTGAAATATCCTCCTTTTATGAAGGGGGTTAAGGACTGGAAACCTAAGTTTAATATCGACGATGGTCAAAACATTGAAGATCGAGGGTCAGGGAGCTTTTCTCCTTTTTATCTCTTCGTCTCCGGAAAGGAGTTATTCATTGTCTTTAACAACAGCCCTGGTTAGACCAATGGCTGATCCGGGAATTGGAGGAAATTGTTCACAGAAGATGCTTCGCCCCAGAAGAGGAGAAGGGCATCTTGGATTCAAAACAATCAGCACATTGCAAGGCCGAAACTGCATGGTAGTGGGCATGCAGGGTGGGCATGCAAGATTGGCGAAGTATTTCGTTGTCCATCGCTTGTTCTTAGACACAATCTCCATGAAATGGTTCGTTCGAAACCTCGTGCCAAGAGTGAAATGTCTCAAGAATCCAAATGGCCTCTTGCGAAGAGCTTAGACATTCGGGGTATTTGGTCGATTGACGAAGAAATAAGGATAACCAGACTTTCAAGGCGCCGATCTCTTCGAGGGAATTGGATTCTTCTGCGTAATTGATGTCATTGGAGTATTCACCTCGCTGCCAATAGCAAACCCAACCCAAGTTAGTGGACTGATTTGAAGCAAGATATTCGAAAGAACCGAGCTAATAATGTCTGTTCAGCACTGCCTGGTTTATGGCTCGTATTATTTACTTCACAAGCCAAGCCCTACATATGGCTGATGGAAAAAGCAAGTCTCCGCTCCTCGTGTTTGCTTTTGGGTCTGGTACCTCTGTGGGTGACGCTAAAAATTGTCCAGCAGCATCAGCAAACGGTTGACATTATGTTGGTTCCGAGGACCGACATGCCAGAGAGTAATGAAAATTGAAATGGCTCGCTTTCCCATATTTGACCGTATGACAAAGTCGCTCCATTGCCACAGGGATATAAATTGCTCCAAAAGAGTTTTGGAAATTGAGTGACCAATATATCGTTCCAATGCCAAACTTCATACGCAGTCGCGTCAAAGTTAATCCAAACAAAATGGATTTAGCTGATCGTTTTATGGTCACTGGTTTTCTGTGCAGACAGGCTGCCTTCGCCCATCATCTCCTTCATGTAGTTCTTGCCCACCTAGGGCGACTGTTTTCGCCGTTCTTGTGTGATTGGACTGAATCATAAATCCTGACCTACGTCTCATTTGAATGCCTGTAGCCTCATGGTAAGGTTTCCGCGCAAAGCCATTATTATATCGACGGAGATGCTATTGCTCGATTGAGGGACAGCTGTATCAGTGCCCAACTTCACCGGACAACGGCGTTATCAGAAGGGGAGGGTTCGCGAATTATATAAACCTCGCACTAATAGTTAAATGTATAGTCAAACATTTCTTCTGGCTGCGAGAAATGTTCCTTTTAAATGTGCCTTTTTGCGTTCCGTCTGGAAGCTCTCGAGGTAATGATACTAGACACGTGACATATTCGTAATCACGTGACAAATACATCTGTATGATATATGGCTGTCTCCTCTTGAACCATCCAAAAGCCAGTTCAACCACCTAGCCGAACCGCGACAATGAGTGCTCAGGCATATTACGAGCTTTATCGCGGCAGCAGGTACTGCATGTCACAACTTACTAATTAGTATGAATATCCGCTAACACGCCTCTCTTAGTATTGGCTTGTCTCTCACGGATACTCTTGATGATTTGATCAACGAGGGGCGAATCGAACCTCAGCTTGCGATGAAGATACTGTCAAATTTCGATCGCGTCATTACAGAGGTCCTTGCTGATAAAGTTAAAGCCAGGCTCTCTTTCAAGGTAAGGTTGATACCCATTCCGGTGGCCTGGCTCCTATTTGGTGTTGCAATTTGGCTAATCTCTTTTGGACATTCGTTGAAGGGCCATTTGGATACCTATCGCTTCTGTGACGAGGTCTGGACGTTCCTCATTAAAGATGCCACCTTCAAGCTCGATAATCAGACCACTGTTCACGCGGATAAGGTGAAAATTGTGAGTTGTAATAGCAAGCGCCCGGGTGAGGTATGAACTGGTGCTGGAGCTAGGTTGCCATTTTTGTTTTCAGTCTTCGCAATGTCATACAGGAAAGGCGCATATGGAGTTCGGCATTTTTCTCTACGGAAGTCTTGATGGAAGGCTTGATAGAATGCTTGATGAATGGTAGTAGGCATTTGTCTCCCTTTACTTTTCGAATGTGATTTTACAGGCAAGGGAATTTTTGCGATTTAAACCAGCACAACAGACTAAATAGCTCGTGCCCAATGATACCACCATATTTTCCTTAACCTGACTTAATTCCCTTTTTTTTTTCTTGTGCTTCCTGATACTTTATATGTACAGCGCCACTGGTCCTTTTGTTGCTCTTCTCCTCTCACCCGTTGTTCTCCTCTCACCCGTTGCCTCGCGAAGAGGATAAATGGCTACAGTCTTGTCGTGCTCTTCCACTATGCAAAATACGTAATAATTTAAGCGATCAGATTCGCCAACTGTTAATGAGCAAATAATGAAGCATCAGCAGCAGACGTCCCATTTCGACTCTTGGCATGTCCTGGGATTAAGGTTAGATACGCTAGGCTTCTTAAAGATTAGAGCATAACCACCGTGGACATTCCTCAACCTCCAGTTCCAAGCCTCATCCATTTGTACCCAATCAACCCAGCTACTGAACTCTTCAGAGATTGTTCAGAATAGCTGTAAACGGGATGGATGCGGTTCACACTATACCGTTCCCAAACCCTACTGATGGCGTTACGCCAGCTTTTAATAAACCGGAGCAGCTATCTTTAAAATTGGGTCTCTGCCCTCCACACCATCGCATCGCGCTCTAAAATCGTACGGTTCTTGAATTCAAGCCACTCCGTTACATACTTCCTGAACAGTATGCCTCGGACATTGCCATGGCAGGTCGGCGACAAACAGAGGAAAAGCACGACTCCCTCGACAAGCAGCACCAAATGGCTGTCAAAATCAAGGCATGCAACTGGCACAAGATTGGAAAATACGCCAACCCCTAAGAGCACCCCGCCTCAGATTTGTACGTGATCTCTCTGTTGATTCCTTTAATCCTCATATACTAACGTAATAGTGCGAACTCCTTCTACCTCCCCACCACTTGAACTACCGCCTGTAGAGTTTGTGTTTCCTCATCCCCCTGCAGCATGGCAAGGTAACTAATAAGATATAGATTTATGAAAGAAGGCTTAGATAACGACGATCAGTATATTATGGTCGAAGACGAATTTCTAGCGACCGCACAGACCTTTACTCGTCATCTGCACCATGCCGAATATGTGCGTAAAAAGAACGAGGCAAAAGCCAAGAATGCCAAAGCCATTAATGCTCTAGTTCGACCTACGAGTACGAAAAGTATTTTGAGTGCTGAAGCTAAGAAGAACATGCAGTCTGAAGAAAACTCAATGAAGCATAAGGCTGCTCTGAGTGAACTTAAACGAGTTGCTGGGCGGCCCCCTGTGGACTCCGAGGTCGAAGATGAAGGTCTTGAGAGCGAAGAGGATAAATTTGATGATCCTTGGATGGGGACTTCGTTGCAAAATTTGATGACACATCAAAGGAAGCACCTTCCATTGCTCGGCTTACACGGCATCCGGTCCACGACTCGGGCCGCATTAGGTTTTTCGAAGGCTCCAGTTGACTTACCTGGAAAGGGTGCTAAAAAGAGCCGAAATGAATACCCCACATCGACGATGGGAGCGAATGTCAACCCCGATATGGTCAGTGAATCTACGGGTGACGATGATGATCTTGATGCTCAACCCCAGAGGTCGAAATCTGTTCGGATACCCACAGCGAAACAAAGGCCTGCGTCAATTAGGAGCAATGCCTATACGGCAGATTCATTGTCTGTGAATACGAACGCACAACCGGCGTCACGATGTGATCCACAAGAAAATATAAAAGCATCGTATGAGTCTGGCCACTCAAAAAGCCGCCGACATAGCACCTCTGCTCCTCCAAAACACACAAGTAGAATAATGAGATTACTCGATGATTCAGATGATGAACAATCAACAGAAATAAAGGAATATGAAATCAGCAATAACAAATACCAACATCGCAAACGATCGCCATCAGAAACCTCATCCAATAAACGCCATGGAAAAGATGCAAAATCCAAAAAATCCCGCCTCAATGAAGTCCCAACATTCATATTGTGAGATGCGCACGAAAGCAAGCAAAAAAATTCATTCCTCCTCTCAAAATTCGTTAAGCGTCGTATTCCAAAACCATTCATAACTCTCTCCATTTTCATCTTCAACAAGTCATGATAAATGGAAACATCATGGGTCTTTCCTCCTAAATGCGAACCTAAAATCGTCATGCGTCTTAAAATCTAACATTTTCATAGTCTCTCGTCGATTGGAACACTGTTTATGTGTGCTGCCGCAGGAGTCTTAAACGGACGACGTCCGTATTTTCGGTCAGCTTTTCCTTCAACAGCTTGGCTTCATGGTAAAGCTTTTCTCGCTTCGACACGTGATAAAGCGCGCTGGAGTCACTGGGGGTGTTGTCCGACAATGCATCTCTGCTCAGATGAGTTAGCATTTAGCAATGCTTTTAGCAATTGAGACTAGGGCCTTGTCCCGCAAAGTGCCAACTCAACTGGACGACATACTCCTTATCATACTGAGGCATCGTGAATTCTACGCGTCGGAAATCCGTTGGGTGGCCCTGAGAGGGAAACAATGCGTATGAGTATGACACCAAACCCACTGCTGATTGTTGTGAGTACTCACGATCACCAATCGCTTTGAGTTCTTTCGCCGCCGTCGATGGATGGATTTGATCCATGGTACTAAACCCCCGAAACAGTCCATACTTATGGTTCTAGTCCTCCGCGGCAGTATGGCACGGGAGCTGTGGGATGGGAAACCCAAATCAACAACGGTGTTTCTGGCTGGTTTCGAAGGGAGGAATGCAAAGAGCAATTTGGAAAGGGGTTTTTATAGTGTTGCTTTATCGAGTTACTCAAACTCACCCAGTAGAATCACAGAACTAAGTAACAATCCACAGCCAAGGAAGAAAAGAGCGAGGACAGAAGCAAACTATATGGTTCGGAGTTGCACAGTACAACAGAGATGTCTGATAACACAAAGAATATAAATCAAGTGTCGACAACTTCCAACGTCAAGTTTTTCAAGCAAAACCAAAAGGACGAGAGAGAAACTGACAGGTCAGGGACTCAAATCTCGGTTAAGGCCCTGTAATGTATCATCGAAGAAAGTTAAACAAAAACCCCCGAAGGCGAAGCCTGAACCGCGCGCAAAAACTGAACAGCAAAGATGAAAATTCACAAGAAAGCAACAAAGCCGACGGAGAGAGGGGGATTTGCCGAAAGATAAAAATGGAGGGTGCTGAAACGCACCACAGTCAGCGGCAAGGGCACAAGGCAGGGAACAAGGCGCTACGCAGTCCACAGGAAATCCGCTCAAGGATAAATTGATTACGATGAATTCTTCCTCTCCTGCCCGTGCCGCACCTCCATTCCCCCCTGTACGACCAAGCCCACCCCGTATGCTGAGTGGGAAAAGACCAAATAAATTGTCAACGGACCATTCCCCCCAGAGACAGCACCAAGGCTGTCAGTGCGGAGGTCGAGTTTTTACTTGTCGCGATGCCAGCTAGAGATCGGAGGGCGGCGAGTTAGTTTCGCTCTGGTTGGCTGACGAGTTCGCTGCCCCGACAAGTTCGTTACCACTGGGTGCATTTCGACCAACCACCTGTGTTAACTTTTTTTTAGATCGTTTGGCATCGAACATGGATAGTCAGCAATCAGGAACAGCGCTGATGGGCGTGGCGATGAGATGGCTGACACGAGTTGACGCAATGCGGCAACTGATCTGAGATGCAGGCCCACCACGGGCTGTGGACTCCGTACAGCGCCTGGAATAAGGGGAGACGAGCCTTTGTTTGATGTTCGTGTTCTTGAGACTTTCCGTCCCTTTCAATGCAAGCGAAACTGGCGGATCTAGAATCAAATACATCTCAATCGAGATATGCATTTTTGTAATGTACTCGGCTGCAGGGTGATATATCATAAGAGTGTTCCTGCTTCCAGCACAGTGCAACCCAAGAGAACCGGATCCCGCGTCGCGAGCTGGCCAAAACAGGCATTGTTGACTCCCTCACCTCTAAGACGCGCATAACCAACCTCAACCAAAAGCCAACTGAAGCGGGGCCTCCGGTTCTGAACGGGGTTGGTCTCTCTTAACCGGGCTTACCGGCGTGGAAGTCCCCTCACATTAGACGCATTTTAGTGGGCTGTCAGCAGATAAAGCATGGATTCGGCGGCTGGACTGAGATTGGTGCGCTCTTAATCAGGGGCATGTCAACTACTAGTGCAGGCTTTTCATTTGAGATAAATGAATGAGGATGCCCCGGTAAACAAACCTTCCAGATATACATCTAAGCATCTGCGTCATGGAGATTTATCGCCGCTCCGGGAATACACCGTACTTCAACGTTATTTCCACCAAGCACATCACATCCCCCAACATTACAACCCCCTTGCCTTGCCTCCGCTCTAGTGTTTTATACCCCCGCTTCCCCTCATCTTCCGCCCTCCTAGCCTGCATTATTTTCAGTAGTATCCTCGATTTTACCATCAGCCTCTTAGAGTTCCATGTCTGCTACAGTTATCTATGATTTGAGAAGTTTTCTGTATGAAGCGCTTCAAAGAATTACTTCAAAGCAATCCGTATAGACTGGAAAACAGCCTGAGCCGTGGACATCTGTTGACGCTGGGTGACGCTACAGCATTGCATGGAGTCTCGGGAGCAGCGCATGTGAATCACCCAAAAGCTTCCGCAGTAAGTTATGGTGGTGTCTCCGAGAACGGGCATGTGGAGAGTACGTGAATCTGGACTCCAACGGCAAAAATTAAGCAGCAAAAAAAAAAAAAAGAAAAAAGAAAGAAAATACAAATCCTGAGACTCCTCCATCCACCTGCGCATCATGTGGCTTAGGCCGTGAATACGCTGTTCCCGCCCACGGAATATCAATACCTTCTAGATGGGCAGTTGCTGCGCCCAGAAGGTTAAAATCGAGGCTGCTTGATTTGGCTTGTTGGGTGACTTGGATACGTTGCTGGATTTGAAACATGATGTCCTTGCCCTCCCGGGTTTCCTGAACCAAGATAGGACAATTTTGCGACGATATCAGCGACCTCTACCTTGGGTTGCGGCGCCATCTCTATTGGCCATATTTATACATCACACATTTCAACGGAAGCCACTGATGCTAGCAAGATGATTCCGACTCTTTGGGAATTAACCTCTTAATCCGATTGCTTTATTTAGGAACAAGCGAACAACTTTCAAGTGACCGTTGGGATTTTGAAACCAAATTGGAGAAGTAGGATACCCATTTTACGGATGGACCATGCAAGTCATGGGACGGGTGGGGTCTACCCGCGATATAAATTCCACCTTCTTTCAAATCCTGTCAGCATTTCCTGCGATGCAAACCAAGTTCACACCCCAAGAGCATTTTCGAGTGCAACAAGCGATATTTTGATGACTGCCACTCATTGGAATTCAGCACGCCACAGGCTTAAGATAGAACCTGTTATCAACTGCACGCAGGCTTTATGCAACTCGCAAAAGAGCTATGCATGCACAATGCACAGGTATTGTAGATTGCGAAAGAGGCGATTCTATGGAAAGCTTCTCTTTGCGCTATACACCGTATATGCATGACCAAAAATAGCTTCTATCACGATCATCCCCAGCTCACAGCTTACATTTACCATAGCTGGCAAATTCCAGTAAAATTGTTCCGAGGATAGACGGATATGAGAAACTGAATAAATGGATAAAAATAAATAAATACGCTGCTTCAATTATAAATTAAAATGCTTATTTTGGGTAGTCCTTCAAGTGGAAGCTCTTCAGTTTGACAAACTGATCAAACCCGAACCTGCTCAACGTTACTCCGCGCCCAGAATTTTTCCATCCCGTCCATGCAAGGTCCTATAGTAAACTGACGTTAGAGAATGCTTTTTATTATCGCAACCTATAAAATTAATATGGCTTGGCGGGAATCGTTTTGTGTGTGGGGGGGGGGGGGGAAGGAGAAGGTTATTTTTCTCTTCCAAAATCGTAATCCACTTACAGGACTTGGATAATCTGCTCTGTTCACGAAGACAGTCCCTGCTTCAATTTCCTGGATCAGCTCTTCAGCTCTAGCAACATCTTTCGTCCAAATGCTCGCTGTCAGCCCCAGATCGCTTTGATTCATTAAGTAGATCGCCTCAGCATCGTCCTTGACTTTGGCGACGGGTATGACCGGTCCGAATGTTTCTTCAGCCATCACTTGCATGTTGTGGTTCACACCAGTCAGAAGTGTGGGTTTAACAAAATTGCCAGCTGTGGGGAGGTTTTCGAAAGTCGGGTTCCAAGGCGTTTCATCCACTGCGCCCTTTTTGAGGGCATCCTCAATCTGGGCTAAAATGGTCTCCTTTGCCCGTTTCGAGATTACCGGGCCGATCTGTGTCTTCTCATCGAATGGATCGCCCACACGATATTTGCTTAGGACCTTCTTTACCTCCTGGATAAATGCATCGTGGACGGCTTCGTGGACGTATACTCTCTCGATCGCACAGCAGCTCTGGCCGCTGTTGAAAATAGCCCCATCAACGATCTCTTCTGCTGCCCATGCGACATCGACGTCGCTGCGGACATATGCCGGATCGTTTCCACCAAGTTCCAAACCAACGTTCACAATTCTGTCTGCAGCTGCTTTCTGGACAGCTAGACCGCCTGCGACAGACCCTGTGAAACAGATGTGGTTAATGAGAGGTGATCGAACAATCGACTCAATGTCGATAGGAGAACCACAGTGGAAGTATTGCAGAACATCCTGCGGTAAGCCAGCTTCCTGGAAAATGGAAGCGATTTGTTCCACAATGGTTGGAGTCTGCGGAGAGGGTTTCAAAATCACAGAATTTCCAGCAAGGAGGGCGGGAACTAGGCTATTCACAAGGACTAAGTACGGATACTATATATGATATAGTCAGCAAGAGATATAAACGGTGGGAACTAGAGAATGGATAAGCTCCACGCCAGGTGTAATCTTTAGAGTATAAGAAAATGATAGGAGCCAGAGAAGGCGACCCCAGACATTGAAACTTACGTTCCATGGGAAGATGATTAGCACGACTCCAACCGGTTCTTTCTTAATATATCTTTTAAATCCGGCCTCCTCCTCTGTATCTAACGTCCCCTCATCTCCCAAGACAGTAGAAGAAATGCGATTCAGGTATTCACCTCGTTTTATCGCCGTTGTAATCTCGCCGCCGGTATATGCGATGGGGCGACCCATCTGCTCCGTCACCTCACGAGCTAGGATATCCTTCTTCTTTGCCAGAAGTCCAAGAGCGCGGGCGACAATTTCTTGGCGCTGGCCTAGGGAGGTTGACCGTGAAAAGGAACGGAAAGCATCCTGCCCCCTTTGTGGCAACGAGGCAAGTTCAACCGCGGAGACGCCTGGCCGGGTGATGATAGGATTATTGGTGACCGGGGAAATCGTTGTCAAAGTCTCTGCAGACATTTCTATATCGTGTTTGCTGCTTTTATATAGCTCTGGCAAATGCAACCTGAACTCAATCGATTGCCCACGAAGTTCGGGAATGCGGAATGCTGAACGCGGAGAGAGCTACTTAGTATAGCCGATGAAGACAAGCCCTCGTAGCACTTTGTTCGAAGCAAATTCGAAATGCGCAAATGGACACGGCACCCTTCTGTATTTCTTCGATACTATTCAGATGTGGCCATTGTTACATGCTGTTACATATTAGGACAACTCAAAGTAATCGTGGATGGTTTGCCGAAAATACTCTCATGTGACATCATCAACTCCGTTTTGTCGCAACAATTATAATTCCGTACCATGAAAGGGCATCAAGGAGATATTGAAGGAGAGGTTCTTCTTATATTCGAAACTTGTGGAATCTCAAGTCTATCTGCTTTTGATAGCAACTAGTCATTGTGCAATTTGATGAGTTCCCACCCCGAAAGGAGCCCAGCACGCAAAATAGTCGAGCAGATATCTCAATATGGAACATGTACCACAGAAGCCCAAGCATCTAGCTCCGGCCTCCTGAGTGATCTATTTGACTTCTTGCTCTTCCAGCCTTTCTCCAGTCTTCCAATTAACGAGTTGATCTTTTTGCACCATAGCGTGGTATGCCTTTTGGTTGAAAATCGCCAGCACCTTAGCATCCGTTTAAGCAAAGTTTCTTGAGATTTGCTACCGGCCATTTTTGATGAGGTTGAGACGAAGCAAGAGGAAGAAGATATAGCTGACCCTGATAAAGTCTGGCCTACCTTTGATATCTGCATATTATGAGACTGAGGGACGCCCAAGGTTACCATTGTCCTCTTGGACATACCTCAGCACTCAGTGAGGGGAATATATCATCCTTTCTGCTTTGACTCGCTGTGCAACGTCTCAAACTTGGAATTGAGTCCCTGAGATAGCTTTCGTGAGTACACCCAGAGCTCCTCCAGGGGCACGAGTTGGACAAAGCCTCATCGATCATTGAGCAGCAACATCTATTTCCTTTGGGTGGCTTTGCAAAACTATTGTACTTCCAAAAAAATACGAACTTGCTCATCCTTCACTTCCTCGAATCTTGATCAATCTTCACCTCCATTTTTCTACAGGCAAAATGCTAGCAGCTTCAGTCCTGTCTTTCGAATTATTTTCACCGGAATGTCCCTCCCGAGCCACGCTGGCGTTTTCTGCGGCGAGGATCCCGTTACCCTCTTCTCCTTTCACGATTTTCTTCATCGGCTTGGATTTCCGTATCGGCGCCTTCCAATAATTTATTCCAGGGTTTCGATCTCTTGGACAATGAATGGCCCCCTTCGGAGTTATGATTCCAAATGGTACTGGCAAAGCTATCAACTTGTGGCTAAATGGTACCAAGCTAGAAATGAGTAATATTGGTTCGCCTTACGATCTTTATATTGGATGGCTGTATTCTGGTGATATCCGGACGCCATAGAGGAGGATGAAAATGTTCCGGGCGACTTTGATTCCGATGGACTTCCAGATCATGAAATGTCTCGCGACTCACGAAATTTTGCCGGTTTATGCTTTCTGGCTGTCAATGTATGTGGACATCAATAGGGTATATTAGGCGTATTGGGGCATCAATTATCACCAGCTTATCATCGAAGGCTTGCGATACATTAAAATAGATGAGGGAATGGTTTTTTGAGCGAGGTCTAACGAGACTGACCCTTACAAAACAGAGAAACAGAGACAGATAAACCAAAGAAAAATATAAGACGAACAACAATGACATTTGAATTGTACATTTTCTTTATTCGCGGGTACACCTAGTGCAGTTCCCCATCTACTCCAGATGCTGATTTAGTCCATTGTGTTCTAAAAACGCTCCCAGCAACTCTTGGACCGTTCAATAACTAATTACCTGTTTGCCAAGTACATGTTACGTAGTCCACGCAAGGATGCATGTGCCAACCACCTATGTACTTTGGACAAATTGGCCATAATAGTAAGTCCCTTTGCTAATGGCCATTGAAAACGGAAGAGAGGACAGCCAAATGGAAAGAATGAAAATATAGGCGGCAACGACATAGTGGAGCTCATGTTATCGAAGTCTTGTGAGATCTCTATTAGTGTTTTTGGAAACGAATATTGACCAAGCAGGGAAAGAAGAAGCAATGCAAAAATGGGGGGTCTAACGATTGGATATATTGAGTTTCATATCGTATCGTATCGTGAGGTGAATAGGTTGATTTCAACATTAGGTCCAGATACTGATCGAGGCACATCCATGAATATGTGCTTGCACTTGCCACTAAATCCTCTTGGAGTATAGTCGGTAGAGGCCGTGGCTGTGCAAAAAGTTCAACACGTCTATTTCAGACGCAGTCCTGAGAAATAGAAACCCTGAGTTCTTCATGATATTTAAGGCAAAATGGCAAAGAGAGAACGGAGAGAAATTCAATGAGTTGAATATTATCTGCGTTGGTATATAGATTGACGAGTCAGGAGCATGACTAGCAAAGGTGTATGAGAGCTTTGGCGGCCCCCTCAAAACACCCCCCTTTTTCACCCCAGTGTCGGTCTCCGTGATTCTAGCATCAAGGCTGGGGAGCAAAGACACGTGTATTACAACCAAGCTATCATAGGAAAGAGCTTTTGGCTGACTTATAACTTTTCATGATTATTTTTCATCGCAGGAGCGTCATTAGGGTGTTCTAACATCCAAAACTGCATGTGTTTCTGTTCACGGGATATTCAGTTCCAAAAAGTGAGTACCAGACGCTTGATTTGCCTCCACGACAAGGAGTCATAACCTCTCTGCGTCCACATGGTTCCAAGTGGTTAGGAAAATGCCTGGTGTTCTGACATGTTCAAGAAGCAAACTGAGGAAGCCCTCCCAAATCAGAGAGTTGTCGCGTCCAGCATACCCAGGATGGTCATCTAGGAAAGGCTGTTCATTTCAGAAGACAACATGGCTGGTTGACTGGCAGTATTTGGAAAACTGGCACAGAGTCGGAATCGCAGTTTTCATTCCGAATCATTCCGAAATCCATTTAGTCGTCATGATTGAAATCGAGTCCGAGTCGCGGCTCGCGTCTCCACCTCCAAACCATCCCCTGATGATGCGGATGCAGCGGAACCGCTAAAATAGGAATTCCGGGGCTAGGAGCAAAGGTATGACTCAGGGGGGGTAGTGCACAAACATCCCTTGGAATCCACAGCTCAAACACGAGACAGGATGCTCTGGAGATTTACAGTGTTTGCAGGAATGATGTGTGGTATGGATGCCAAACAACCGATGCAAACAGCACAGGCTAACCAAAACCACCTCAAATGTCAAACAGAGCAAACGGTGCAAACATGGCTCCTCCGCATTAGCCTCAACTTTAAAAGTTCCCCAAACGTCATCCACCTCGCCGGCTTGCCACGATGCTCAATGGGCAGCGCGATACCAACAAGGGGCGGGAAAAGCGGAGAAAATAATGCATTTGGAAGCAGAATGCAGCATCTCACTCGAAGCCGGACGGGGAAGAGAGCGCTCTCTCCCAATTGACTCATTTTTAATTTAACGCTAGGCCCTTGCTAGCTGAGCGATGCCAAAGGTTTCCGAACAATCTACGTCATCGTCAGTGGAGAGAACGGGGACATTTTTGGCGGGCAACTTTGGGCGGTTCGCGAAATCAAAGCATCATTACACTTCTCGCACAACCCTGGTTGGATTCCTGATCCTCACTGAAGGAGTGGCATAAATCTCTGTTTTATGGGTCTCTAACAACCAAGATCTCCTCGGCGCAAACAAGGTTACTTCCGGAGGAATTTTAGTTGTTGCGATTCCTTGTCCGCATACGAGATAACCTGCTTGAACAGTGACCAACACGGACAACGGACGTCTCTAGGGATTAACTCTAGAATCCCATATTGCTTCGACGGCGCGCCACACGGACCAGCGGCACATGTCAGAAGCGGCCCCATGTTGGCAAAAACGTTCAGCCCTGGCACTGGATGTGGATCAGTGTCTTGATCCTGTTTAAATTTCCTAAATATAGATATATAAAATATACGTCTCGCTCCTCTCAATGTCAATTTTCTGCCAACTTCCGTCATTTCGTCATATTTATCTGTCCTTGATCGGGGAATACCTGATACCTGATTGATATTCATTTCTCATCTCCATACCTGACTTGGCAATTCGTTGTTCTATAGCTTAATTCCTCAGTCGTTTTCTGCAAAATGGCGCCTTCCAAATTGAGCAGCGTACCTATTATAGACATACATGTCAATGATTTCAAGGACTCACTGGCCAACGAGATCTATACTGGCCTCAAGCGTCCACACGGAGGAGCAAAGTCCTTACCGACACTCCTTCTCTATAGTACCGAAGGTCTTCGCCGTTTTGAAGATATTACCTACTTAGATGAGTATTATCTAACCAACGCTGAAATCGAGGTCTTGACCACCCACGCAGCCAGGATAGTCAACCAGCTCCCGGAAAATGCGCAACTACTGGAGCTTGGTAGCGGGTGTGTTCCCTCCAACTATCGCCTCCGCGCGAGGATATGAACGAGCCCCAAACTAGCTTCTCCCTGTGACAACTATTTAACTTTACTTCTAGGAATCTCCGCAAGATTAAAATATTGTTGGACGAGTTTGAACGAAAGAAAAAGGCTGTTGAATATTTTGCTCTTGATCTGTCCCTAGAGGAGCTTCACCGTACATTCGCTGAAATTCCTCCGGGAGGTTATAAATACGTCCAATGCCGCGGCCTCCACGGAACATATGATGATGCTCTTGCTTGGTTGGCGAAGCCGGAGAATAGACAAAATCCAACCTGTATTATGTCTATGGGATCATCCATCGGCAATTTTACTCGTCCGGAAGCTGCTCAGTTTTTGAATCGATTTTCGAGGATGCTCGGGCCATCCGATTCCTTCCTTGTTGGAATAGATGCTTGTAAAAATCCTGACAAAGTGTATAGGGCTTACAACGACAATCATGGCGTGACCAAGGACTTTTACATGATGGGACTTTCCCAAGCCAATTCTATCCTCGGATTTCACGCATTCAAAAAAGAAGATTGGGACGTGGCTTGTCGTTTCGATATGGCAACTGGTTCACATAAGGCCTATTATGTTCCAAATATGGACGTCTCCGTAGATGGAGTGGTCATGAAAAAGGGTGAAAAGATATTGTTCGAGCAGGCTTTCAAATACGGACCCAAGGAATGCAAGAACCTGTTTCAACGCGCGGGAGTAATGCCAATAGCGCAGTTCGGAAATTGCACTGGTGAATATTGTAAGTTCTTTTCATCGTGGTGGTTTCCCTCCTTCCAACCCGTTGTATACATATATCGCCTTCCTCAATGCAACCCGAGTGAATTTATAATTGTTGCGCATATCAATATTTTGCCTTTTACAACATCTTTGGCATGCCATTAATTGTTTAATAGATGTTCATCTCCTGTCATCCTGCACCTTGGAATTGCCCACTCAAGTCACGGAGTACGTGGCGGATGTAATTCCCAATGTTGTAGATTTTGAAAATCTTTGGAAGATTTGGGATACCGTGACTCTATCTATGATTCCCCAGGATGAACTGCTGTCAAAACCCATTAAGTTAAGAAATGCATTGATTTTCTACCTCGGGCATTCTCCGACTTTCTTTGGTAGGTTCGTGTATTTGTCAGTCATTCTGAGAGGTGTTGCTGAGATCAAAATAGACATCCACCTAACGAGAGCCACGGACGGCATCCCGACATCACCTAAGCACTATCAATCGATATTTGAGCGGGGTATTGATCCAGATGTTGATAACCCGGAGCTTTGCCACGATCATTCTGACATCCCAAGCGAATGGCCACACCTTGGAGAGATTCTGACGTACAGAGATGCCGTCCGCAGCCGAGCACGCGCCGTATTAGCGCATGGAGTTAAGACCCGCCGTTTGGCTGAGGCATTGTGGATTGGCTTCGAGCACGAAGCAATGCATCTGGAAACATTCCTATACATGCTCTTGCAGAGTGACGAAATTCTCCCACCACCTGGAGTTCCTCAGCCGAACTTTGAATCTCTCGCCCACCAATCTGCGTTAGAATCAAGGGAAAGTTCCTGGTTCGCTATTCCCGAGCAACAGGTATCCATTGGCCTACATGATCCGGATGATCATGTTATCCCAAAGCACTCTTTTGGTTGGGATAATGAAAAACCCAAGAGGATGGTGAATGTTCCTGCATTTGCTGCACAAGCCCGGCCTATTACGAATGGAGAATATGCGAAATACTTAGAACAGCACCATATTTCATTCATACCAGCGTCCTGGATTGACCTTGTCCCGAAGACAGCTGATGTTAGGCGGAATGGTTATGGCAATTGTAACGGCTATTCTACCAACGGGCAAAGGCAACTTGACTCCGGCGCTAGTAACGAGTTTCTGGAGAGATTTGCAATTCGCACTGTCTTTGGACCAGTACCTTTGAAATGGGCACTTGACTGGCCCGTGATGGCTTCGTTCAATGAGCTTCAAGGATATGCAGAATCTATGAGCTGCAGGATTCCTACCTTTGAAGAGGTTCGAAGTATTTATCAGTACTCCATGTTTCTTAAATCATTGGAGGACGATGGAGCGCTTCGTTCAATGAATGGGAATGGGCATGGGTAAGCAGTTAATATGTACCAGCTGAAGTAATACTTTAAATTAGTACTGACTTGGGGTTAAAGCAGCCACCGAAATGCCAGGGTTGTGAAGACCCTAGACAAATCAATTGAACCCCCCGCGGAAGACGCTCACGGCAATCCTCGCACACCGGATCACCAGCCTGTTCAATCCCCTTCAACAAACCCCATGCCAGTGTTTATTGATCTCGACGACAATTGCAACGTCGGGTTCAAACACTGGCACCCTACCCCAGTCACCAAACACGGAAACAGGCCTTCCGGACAGAGTGAACTGGGGGGCGTCTGGGAATGGACAAGCACTCCCCTGCATGCACATGAGGGGTTCAAATCTATGGAGCTTTATCCAGGATATTCAGGTAATTAAGACTATGATCCCTCATTTTTTAATTTTTGTAACTGTTGACAATCTATTAAATAGCCGACTTTTTCGATGGAAAACATAATATTGTTTTGGGGGGCTCTTGGGCAACCCATCCTCGAATCGCTGGCCGAACAACATTGTAAGGCATCTCCATCCTTTCTTATCGCATCATGCAAAAAGGCTTCACGGTTTTGCTGACATGCTGTTTCATATACACAGTGTGAACTGGTTCCAACGCAAATACATCTATGTATGGGCAGGTGCACGTCTGGTTCGGGATATCTGAGAGAATTTCGTTTTTGAGTTGCGCGAGTTCGCCAAGTGCGAAAGCAACGTTCCTGTCCTCATTATTGACATCTCTATTTTGCCTCTAAAGAGGAAATAAGATTCCGCATTGATAAGCAGGATAAGTATACAATAAAAAAGATTTGGGGTGGGTAATATCGATTAATACATCAGTTATTTTCTCTTGCTATTTATTCTGCTGCTTCCTTTTTATTTTTTATTCGTTTTATTTTTATACCTCTGAATCTATGCAAAATGGTGCTCCTGTTTTCGATCGCATGGTATTTAATTATCTAACAGGGGGTGGATAATATAATTGCTAGGCAAGAGCACTGCACAATGTATGAGAGAAATCAAACTGTGAAATGGTTCCACAGAAAAGGACAAAATGGGTATAACTCGAGATTATAAACAGAACTAGGTGAGGCTAAACTAAGGACGGGGACAATGCAGCCCCACGAGAGCAGTTCATTGGATTTAATCGCAGCACGCACAGCATCGTATTCGCATAAAAACGAGTCCAGAGGTCGCTACATGATGTACGATGCAACAACCATGGCGGAAATGCTCATTGTTGCCGCCATCAAAAGGTTGATTTGATTATTGTCAAACAAATCATATCCAGCCTCCATCTTGCGGCTTTCATGCTCCAGATCAGGAGAGCTTCCCAAGCTAGAAGAAGAAGAGCGACGCTTCCTCAGGGATGGCCCAGAAGTCAAGGTATTCGCAATGTCTTCCGCAACACGGATCCTGCTTACATCTCGGTTAGATGGTTCTTCAAGGCCGGTTATTATTGATTCGCCGGGATGCACGAGAACCTAGAGATGAAGTTTAGCTTTATATGAACGACAGGTAGTTTGAAGGGTAGATGCCTAATAAGACCTACTTTCCGCCCTCCAGCTCCTTCTACAATCTTGCCGGTACGTTTATCAACGACGCTCGCCTGGAAGAGACCTCCTAGAATGCTATCCACCACGCTTCCGAGCGTACCACATATCGCGATGGCTACAATCCAGGAAGCTTTCTCCCGCCAACCCCAGGCTGTCCCTCCTTCGAAACCTGACTTTGTGGAAGCATCTCCAGGATCGAGGGGGCAGAATGGAAGTATCAAAGATGTCACTGCAATGAGAAAGGCTCCAAGAGCACCTGCCAGGAGCCCTATCACAGTAACGCCTCCATTGGTGCCCGGAGGCACTTTACGGAAAGTTATTGAAGTGATCAGCCTGGGCTGGCTTTTGGAAAGTATCCCAAGTTCACTCGAAAATGTATCTGCAGCTACGACAGCGTAGTGCCTGTTGTATTTGATAAATCAGTATATGTAAATGACGTAGAACGTGCAAATTTCTTTTGCCATCAGAGAGTTGGGCTTACGCGGTAATCCCCACCATGAAATAATCTCCCCCGTACGGAAAACAGTAAGACTCTGGCCGATTCTCTTGATGTGATCGACCTAGATCCAGGAGAATTAAAATTGACGCGACGACAGAGTTTGCTAGCACCTGGACATGAGTTCTAGCTCCCTCCCCTCCAAGGGATCCAGATGAAGAGACAGTCAGTCTAGACTTGACGTCATGTTTTATCTGGACATACATGACCGTCGTCAGCAAATACCCTCAGCTTCAATGTAATTAAGCAGACCGGTTAGTGGAATAGACCTCACCTTCGTAACGTAGGTCCCGCTCAAAAAGAAGACGACGAGGAAGGCAAACGGCGCAGAGCATGGATGTAATGCATGAACCACAGCCGTGACCGCGGCAGCAACTATGCCAACTGGTGTTAGGGACTTCCGAGACCAGGCTCGATACACTAGAGCTAGAGTCGCAGGCACCGCAATGATCGGCTTCATGATTGGGAATTCTATCTTTTGATCTAATAGGTTACGCAGAAGGAAACCTCATGGTCAAGTTATATATTCGTAATTATAACCGAGTTTTGGCAGATCTATTGGCGTCTCAGCATGGTACGTCTAGCAATACTATTGTCCTGAACAAGCTTGATACGTACCCTGGCGTCCAAGAAATCTTGAAATAGATAAAACATATAGATAATTCTACAACTTTAAAAGTCGACGAGACATTGTCACCAAATGTATTGATTTCATCTGTAGATTGTCAGCTGTTGTCAGGAAGCGGTTGAGGCGGAGAGGCTGAAAATAGACTCTGAGTGGTTGTATTGCGGTACGCTAGTCTGTAATGGGAACATTAGCGCCTTGTGTGATGTATGATGTAATCCTGTGGTTCAACCAGCGACCTTCATCAGGTCCAACGGCGAGAAAAGCAACTTGAAGTTGATAGCAATAGAATACAAAACATATCACACGAGGCATGAAGTTCTTCTAAAATGCCACTGAGGCCTATACCTTTGGCCCTCAAAACTCTAACACGAACCTTCCCTGTTCTCAGCCGTGCTTGCCAAAGCCGCTCAGTGCATCTAGCACCCCCTTATCTCCTTGATGAATATATACCACGGCATCAACTTTTATCATCAGTGGATGCAGCAAAGAAGCGCTCTAAGGCATATGCCCATTTGAGGAACTGCAATTTGTGCCCCCGACTATGCGGAGTAAACCGGTACGAAAAGACAGGTTATTGTCTAATACCTGGAGAGACTGTGAAAGTCAATGTGATTGCGCCGCATTTCGGAGAAGAGCCATGCATTCAGGGGTCAAGAGGGAGCGGCTCAGTGTTCTTCTCGATGTGCAACTTGAGATGCACATTTTGTCAAAACCACGTTCGTTGTATATTCCTTTCTGGAGGCTTGATCCCGCTCGCCGGACACGTTGAACGTTGGCTAACGATACATACCACAGGACATTTCACACCAACGTAATGGATTTAATCTAACACCAGAGGAGTTGGCAGAGTGGATGTTAAAACTACAGAACGTAGGGCAGGTCCACAACATCAACTTTGTCACCCCGGAACATGTAGTTCCACAAGTGGCCCTGGCGATCCTCACCGCTGCGGACATGGGTCTCAAAATACCTATCATATACAATACGTCTGCATTTGACTCCTTAGATTCCATAGCTCTACTAGACGGTCTCATCGATATATACCTTCCAGATTTCAAAGTCTGGAAGACCAGTTCTTCCAAGCGGCTCTTGAAGGCAGATAACTATACTGAAACGGCGATGGAGAGCATTAAAGCGATGCATGCACAAGTCGGGGATTTGAGTTTTACCTCTGACGGTATTGCGAAACGTGGGGTGCTCCTTCGACATCTAGTAATGCCAGGGATGGAAGACGAAGGGCGGGAGATCGTGCGTTGGCTGGCTGAGAATGTATCGAAGGATTTATATATTCATATTATGGAGCAGTATCATCCCGATGCTCACGTTGGCAAGAAGCGACGAGGAAAAACTGGTGGCCAAGAGATTCGGTATGCGGAAATCAATCGTGCGATCAATGATAACGAACTAGACGCTGTCAAGAACGCGGCTAGGGATGCGGGCCTATGGAGACTGTGTGAGCCAGCGGAGCATGCAAGCTTTTACGTATGAAAAGTGCATCCCACTGTAAAAGACATGCTTTTCTTGCACCGAGTGAATAGCCGCTAATGATAACGACTCCTACAATTAAACAATTGCGAACCTTTTGATTAACCGTTAAAACTGCTGGTATTGCCGCCGACAACCCTGCTGCCCCATTTTCCATCATACATCTCGTTGCTCCGAAAACAATCGTCGTTCGAGGCGTCTTCGCATTTAAAGTATATTCACAGTTGCCCGAGAAGGCAGAAGAAGATACTGTAAGAAGTAACAAGTAAAATCTAAGCATATTCAATCAAAATCAAAACGGCTAAAGCAAAAAGAAGGGAGAAGGGCACTATAGCTATAGCCTTTTCGGGTCTTTCGGAGTTCCAACAATAAATCGTTCCTCCCAATAAGGAAATAAATAGTATGCTGGAGGTTGGCTCTTCAAAGTGGATTGAGAGCCTTAGAGGTTGGTGGGAACTCCAGTAAAAGATATTCAAACCCCTAGTTTCCATGTTACGTCGCCTGGTTTTCGCGGCTTAAAGCATGTTTTTTCAACGGTAGCATTTTCATCTGACGAGAGTCCTGCCACACTGCCATACGGGGCCAATGTAGGGATGTTGAAAAATTCTGGCTGGGCGGGTGAAGGTGACCGGTGTGTTTTGGCGCTTGACTCTGGCATGGTCCACGATAGAGAAATGAAAGCTCCCATTAAACCGCCCTGGTTGTTGATATGCCAGGTTAAAAATTAAGTTAACTCTGACTATAACTAGGGGTTATCTGGGGTTGGTTTGGGGATGCGGTGCAAAAAGATTGGCTGCCAAATTATGGGCCAATCCCACATAACGGCGGCCAATGAGGATCTGTTGAAAAACTATCTGAAGTAATTAAATTTTGTAGCAGGAGGAATACCTCAAGGAAGTATAGATACGTGTGACGATGGCTGGAGGAATGTAACGGGGCATTTTCACCGTTTGCAAAATAAACGAAATGTGTTCAACTGCAGATGGATGATTGAATCCGAGGGTGGATTCCGCAAAGCTCTCATTTAGCTCTCTTTGACCAGAACATCGGCTTCTGGGGAGTCTCCACATGCGGTGGGGCCTGGGCTGTTGAATACTGTGCTTACTTACCTGGATGGAGCCTTGTGTGATTTTGTTTCTTCATTTCGGTGAGCAAGCACCAAAAATCCCCGTACGGACCAAACAAGTCCAGAATTCATATTTACCACCACGGCTTCCCCGCCCCCACCATGCTCAAGGAGAAACACACATACACAACATATGACGAGTTCATTAACAATGCTCCCGTTTCAGAGGATGACATCAACTTCTTCTCGGCCATTCCGTGCGCCAAGCCGTTCCTTAACAACCCATCCACGTATCGCGTCATCCCGTTCCTCCCGCGCTTCGATAGAGGGGAGGAGGACACGACGGACAGGTTCTTCAGTAACGTAATCAACACGCCGGAGACCGTCCCGCGATTAGTCGCTGTTGTGCGCAGACCCGAATTGAACCCAATGGCTGCGGCGCTATCAGCTAGGGGTTCGGGGACGGAGGATGAAAAATCGACACGGTCACCGACAACACCGCCCCCACCTCCAGCCGCCGTTGCGCAAAATTCGCCGCTGGCTGAAGATGCAGACTTTCTCCTCCTCCTCCAGCTGGGCCCCTCGCTAAGTGGGTTCCGCGACACGGTTCATGGCGGCGTTCTTGCTACGTTGCTTGACGAAACGCTGAGTAACTGCGTGGAAGCATTTAGGCAGGATATGCCAGTCAATGGTGGAGAGTCCAGGCCGCGTTTATACACTGCAAGATTGCAACTTTCTTTCCGATCGCCTGTGGAGACTCCTGGAGTAATCATCGTGAAGGCGTGGTTGAAAAGGGTGGAGGGGAGGAAGTGGTTTTTGGAGGGTCAGGTTGTTGGCGAGGATGGGACAGTTAGAGCGGAGGCACAGTCGTTGTGGGTGATGGAGAAGGCAGCAAGGGGGAAGCAAGCTGCCCTTCTGTAGGTACAACTGGGCGCGTTGCCGATGTAATGCTTACA
This sequence comes from Histoplasma capsulatum G186AR, assembly GCF_000150115.1. Lineage (NCBI taxonomy): Eukaryota > Fungi > Ascomycota > Eurotiomycetes > Onygenales > Ajellomycetaceae > Histoplasma > Histoplasma capsulatum. The sequence continues at coordinate 982,389 of NW_025544806.1, forward strand.
GGAAAGAATGCGACTCAACAAAATGGCTTACAAGCATATAGAATATTGGCTGGTTGGTGGATTGGCCAACCACCACGAAAAGCATTGGTGGTTGGTTTTTCGAGAAATATAGGTAGCTTATACAATAAAATAAATATCATACATCAATAGACTTCTTTTTCTAGACGTCTTTCTCAAAGTAGATATCCATACATATATTTTCGGGACGACAGCTGGGATAGCTCGGATAGCGTAAAAGTACATGTCCACGATCGCCCAGAAAACAGCGGACAAAGATACAGATCCTGGTCAACCTGCCAAAGGAAATAAGGAATCCTTTATACATCGAAGAATTGTAAGGGAAATACACGCCCCTTTCACATGTCGAAATTGAAAACGGAGGATGGGAAGGAGGATTGAAATAAGTTACAACAAGAAGAAGAGTATCATAAGAGGAACAAAATGAGAACCTCGCTGGCCGCCATGAACGCCAAACAGAATGCGGGGGTGGTGTACATATATCAAAACCAAAAAAAAAAGATCACTGGTATATATATGCATGTGTCGAAGATGAGATGATCCGTTGCTCTCTATAGTCTGCTTTTTTGTCCATCATATTCCTCAGCGCCTAGAAATGTAGGAGAGAAAAAAGGTATATCGAAAGGAAAATGAATAAGTATGTATAGATTCGAATCGTTTTATGAGAAAAAATACTCGCTGTTTTTCAGTTTCGTGACGTCGAATTGGCCCTGCATATAGTTAGTAAAAAAGAAGTCAAGGAGACTTGTACAAAAAAGCAAATATTGAACATGTGATAAAAAATTTAATGCATACCTTTGTGGGAACAGCGCGGAAGGTCAACGGCAGCCAAACCCAAATAGGGGCAGGTTTAGACTTGGCCTTCGGCTTTGTGCTTGGTGATGCTGCAACATCGAGACCCTGGTCCATTGAGAGCTCGTCCGGCTGGTTGGAAGGATCAACTCTCAGTGCATCACCCACAAGCGATTCTTCAAGCTCATCTAAGGGGTCTTCCGAAGTGACTACTCGGTCCCCCTTGGGCTTTACGGATTCGTCCGGCGGAATTTGTCCGATGCCTGCTACACCGAGAGATTGCATTGAGGCAAGTGAGGACTCAGCATCCTGGAGCTCTGCAACGAATTTTCCAGCTGTGACCATTTCACGGCCCTGGGTCTGCAACTTCGGGTCGTTGGATCGCAGGAGTTTCAGTCGCCTATACTCATTAACAAGTTCATCCAGTTGGGCCTGCTTGCTATTTGCTGATTTGGTAGTCTTGCGCCATTTCGATATCGCTTTTGCCAGTTGCGTATTAGGCTGAACGTGGGCTAGATACATGTGGTTTGCGTATCTAGTTTTGAATTCGGAAGCCAGTCTCTGTATGATATCTTCGGAGTGCATTCGAACAAAGGCATCACGAAGCACACGGTTCATGGTATCGACATCGGCTGCGTGAGTCCAGAAGGAGTCGTGGACAGCAGAGAATGAGAGACCGAGTTCGTCGCATTTGACCGCGGAAAGAAACATGTGAGTAGCGTCAAGGGAATGGACGAAATTGGGAGGGAACGCCTGTAGTTGTTTGCGCTTGTTGACGACATCACTGGCCTGAGGGTTCCGGATGCTAAGCTGCTGCAAATCGCTAAAAACTTTGACGCAGGCAGCGTCTCTATAGGGCTGGGCAACTGGGAGTTTCAAGGGAGTTGTCCAGACAACGGTAGATTTGAAGTGGGATTTGGGATCCTTGATATTTTTTGCCAACTTTTTTGCACCTTGGAATCTCCCCACTACCTTGAGGTTCCGTTCGTCTGAAAGGGCCTCGATTTGCTCAGGGCTCAAGGACTGACTGATACGATTTGCACAATCACCAAGCCAAAATTGGATGTCGTGGGCACCAGTAAACATCGAACCTAATGCAACAAATATCTTTCTTGCGATATATGTGGCGCATTCACCTGCAACCCCAGAATGCAAGAGGTCAGGATAATGATCCACCAGTTGTTTCCGCACCTGCCGGATCGCCCCGAGGAATGTGACACCGTAAACGTTGGTCATAACCGTTTGTTTCACAATTTTCCTGGTGATTTTGTCTTCGAGTAGTTTTGCAGTTTCATTCCCCTTGGCTGCATCCTTTTGAATGGATTGTTTGACGTGTTCTGCAACGCCGGTATAAATATCCGAGGGGCGATCGGAAGGCTCAAGGTTCACCTGTTGGGCGCCGATAACATCACCTCCCAGGGCAGCATAATGCTGAAGACCATTGCAAGAACCATCTTGATGAACAGGCAGGTGGGAGACAAATTTGGTTGGGTCTTCTAGTGCCATCGCATTTGTCAATTCTATACAGGCTGCAAGACACTGAAAGGGGTCTCCAGCATCAAGCCACCATCTTTTGCCCTTTAAGCCATTAATGGCGGAGTCTCTGATATCTTCCAGGTGGTCCATTGCAAACTGCTCCCGTTCCTGGAAACTAGCTTTATCGAAACCAAACACATTCGCAAGATGAATTTTTAGCCACCTCAAGCCGCTTGCGCCTAATTCGCGACCTTTACTGAACAAGAGAAGACCACGGCAATGATCGGCACCCATTTGATTAAAGTATGGTGGCATCGGATATGCGCGGCCACGGAAATCCAAGTTGTGGGGGAGATAAAAGGTTTCGTTCCTGTACGCTCTAGCAATTTCTAATTGGAAATTCTGGAAACATCGCTGTGAATGGTATCCTGTACGAGCGTTAGTGGCATGCATTTTTGCCCGATAATAATCTTTAAGGATATCTCGGTCGTCCGTGTCGGGCTTTTCTGGTTCGATGATATTTGGATTTTCAGGAGCAAGGTTAGCAATTTCTTCGCCACTATTCCAGGCCTCGAGCATCACATTCAAGACCCCTCGGTTGATTTTCCAGCCAGTTTTTCCTAGGACGGTTAATCCAGCAAAGACAGTATCCAGGTCTCCACGGGCTGCTGCGGTTTCCACATAACTCAGCTGAGAGATATCCCCTTGTTTGACTCGCATGACTGTCGACGGATATTCGAGAAAGCCACCTCCTCGAGCACTGGTCCAGGGGCGTGGAGGACAGACCATGGGCAAGTGTTTCGCTAACAATTCACCGAGAGGTTCTCGGCGTAATTTCTCTACGATATAGTCATTGGCATGAACATAGCCAACTCTAAACCCACGTTCCAATTGGTAAACACGTCTGAAAGCGGCTTGGTCAGTCTGCTTTTGGTGGTTTGTTTTCGGATCTTTGGTAGGAACAGGAACAGTTGCTGTCGACAACAGCATTGACGCAAGGCAAGCTCCAATTTTGGCTTGAACAACGGGTGACCAATCAACTGGCCTTTGGCTTTGCTCAAATCTCGCAATTATTCGTCGCCATTGAACTTGGGCCTTTCTTGTGCCCTTGTGGACAAGCTTATCGATGAGGGCCGAGGTTTTCTTTGTAGGTTTAGACTTTTTCTCCAATTCACGCAATTGCATCGCCAAGTACTCGTCGTAGACTGCCTTTCCCACGTACATCACGAGCCCTGTCAACTTTACCCCCTTATCCACGCCACTTTTATTGAGAGCATTAAAAGTGCTAAGAATAGTCAGGGCGGCGAGTTTGTCGGTCTTGATCGCTCTCAGATATGGAGATATTTCTACCCGTTGGCTGTCCGCCGGCGACATGCGCGACTTCTTTTCAGATTCCTCGATACGTTCCAGCTCCTCATTTATCCTTGACATGAGCTGTGTGTGCCAATCGTATAGAAAGGCGCCCATCGGCTTGCTGGGAATAGGATTGACTCCAACTCTGTGCAGCATTTCGCTTTCCTTCTTCCAACGGGCAATAGCTGACTCGACGCAATCTGATTCTAGGCGACGTTGCCTCATCTGCGCATAAGCCAGATCCTGTTCTTCTTGGGAACCAGTCAAATCGGGTGGTCTTGGAACCGCTTGTTCCGAGTCAAAAATAGATAAAGTCTCTCTCAGCGAACTGAGGCCAAGTCCTCGTTGATCGGTAGGGCGAACAATAGCAATATCGTCAGGAGGGTGCAGCTTCGGTTTAACTTTAGAAAAGTCTTCGTCCGGTTCGATGGAGGATTCGTCGGGCATGGTTGAGTCATTATAAGCATTTTCGGAACATATCTAGTTAAAGAATATCATGTAATTAGTCACAAGAAAAAAAAAAATCCGTAACGCGATCAACTAATAGAGCATACCTCTGATAGCAGCCCCAAGTCCGCTTCCGATAATATGGGAAGACCCAACACTTCCTCTTCAATCTCTGCATCCTTTGCAAGATTCCAATACCTCCTCACTGTTCGTTTCTGCTTATTCTCAAATAACATCCGTAGCGCCATCTTAATCATCAAGGCGTAGGTTATGGCATCCGGTTCCGCAAAAGCATACTTCATGTCGACTTCAAACCATTTCTGCGCCCACCACACCATCCCGTAGCGTCGGTGGACAATCATATGCGAGATCATTGAACGTAGATATTTGTTGTGAAGGTCAAGGACTTCCGGCGTACCGTACCCAATGAGTTTGGCGACACGATGAATCAGAATCTCCGAGCGACGAAACATAGCAGCTGAGAGACTGACATCTAAGTTTGCAAGCATCTCACTCAGCTCGCCTCCAATTCCATTAGATCTTCTAACAGAAGGTGGCCGGCTGATTAGGAAATCCTTTCGTATGATGACTGAAGAGGTATCGATGTCGTCGGGCTCCGGATAAGGAAGCCGCTCGTTCCATGGCGAATTCGAAAGAGGGGAGACATTTAGAGGCGAGTGGATCTCTGCATGCCCATATGGTAGGCCCTCGAACGGAATATTGATATCTGATGTCGCTGTCGCTAATGAACGGGTGGATTGTAAGGATAGGGAGTTGGGAGCCTCGAGTGTTGGCAGGATAACCGGTCGACACAAAGTTTGAATTCTGCTCGATTGGCACTTCAATCGCGGGTACACAGAGGAAATCCACGGGGAAGATAGGTGCTCATACGATCTGCCTAATTGGAGTAGCGTTTGTCGCCGTTGAGCGGCCCGACACAACATGCTTGCAGAGAACTAGAATTCTGATTACAATTGATAGAGATGAGCAAAAAAAGGAGGGAATAAATGAAAGGGAAAAGGAAAGTAAGAAGGAAAAGAGAAAGAAATTAAGCAGCTCCCTCCCCTCTGCGTTCCCGACAAGACAGGAGATTGCTTGGGCGTTGAGATCGGAATCTCGAAAGAAAATTATTTCGGGAGCTTTTAGCTGGTTCAGCAGATATGCCGGATAATAATTATCCCGTACTAAAAAGCTGACAGGTCATGTGATTTATTTTCGACTCTTGCACGTTTTGATATCAACAGATGGTGCAGGAGATCAGTGGATTGGACGGGAAGCAATGGTTATTAACTGAAAGGGATTGTTCAATTGTAAATAGTATATATATGTGTATGTTACCAATGGTGTCTTACTCGGTACAAATCGTGATCTGACCATGAACTTCCACTACTCCATCTAGTCGACTGCCTCAACCCTCCCACGGGCATCAGACGGTCTCCGCGCCTTTCTCCGCAGCTTCATCGCCCACCCGGCCATCTCCGGGTTGATAGGGTCTATCCTCGGCGCACTCATTCCATCAATATAGTCTTCGGGAGTAATTGCAGACTGCAACAGCGGAGGCTCATCCAGCGATTGATTGAACATATATTCCTCATACTTATCCCAAGAATCTTGATCCTACATATAGTTAGTAAATTTGAGTTTTCGTTAAAGATAACCTGGAGGAGTATTTCAATTTTCCCATACATTCTCATCGATCCATGTGTATTTCTCCCATTTCTCCTCATGCATGCGCCTCAGAAGCCCGTTATTGCTCGCAATATTACCCGTTTCAGCCTCCGCAGATTTGACCTTCATATCGATCGCGCGGGCCTCAGTTTGCACAGCGCGAGACCCGCCCTCTTCGTCAGCGTCGCGTTTGCCTTTCGCTATGGTTTTGTTCCGTGCGGATACCTCGTCAAATGCGTCCAGATGGTGGAGTTGGGAACGGAGCTGGACGACCGCAGACAAAGGAGCCAAGTGCAGTTCATCTAAAAAAACAGAAAGAAGAGCAAAAGAAAACCCGCCGCTCTGTTAGCATATAGGTAGAATAGCCCAAGTCAGAAAAATGGAACTAAGGGATCGCACATACTCTCCCTAAAGGCCCCCAACATGTAAACCGGGTCCCCATCAACAGGCTCCTTAATCCTCCCCCCGAGCGTCTGCGTCGTCATGATGACCCCGGCCTTCTCATCTTCATAATCCAGCATATCCTCCTCATCCCCCGCAAAAATCTGCTGTCTCCTTCTTCTTCCCGTTGTAATCTCATCCTCCCCATCCTCAACACCCACAATGCCAGCACCAGCACCAGCACCAGCACCAACAGCCAACCCCTTAGCCCTTGCCCCAGGATTAAACCCACCCGCCATCCCCATCGTGCCCCCTTCAGCAATGACCCTACTCTTCCTCAGCGCATTGCCGTATCTACGCCCCTTCTTCTCATCGTAGTTGACATGCGTGTTGATCGGTATATCGACTTCCACGAGGCCCGTACGCGGTTTCAGACGGAGCTCTGTAGGTTTCTGGTGGGTTGCGGCGTTGTAGGGCTGTGTGGCCTGGCGGTCTGGGTATTGGAGGAGGAAGCGCCGTATTTGAGAATCGGTTATGTAGATATCGTAGGAGGCTATTACGGGGTCGTCGGCTGTGGGGGGAGGGGTTGTTGTGTTTGTAGAGGCGGATGTGGGTGCGGGTGCGGGTGCGGGTGCGGGTGCGGGTGTAGAAGCCGTTGCATTTCTTACGGTAGCTACGTGACCTTGTTAGCTTTGGACAGATGTATTCATGCGCGGGTTCATGTTTTGTTTAGTCTTATATGTCTTTATTTCCCTCATTCTTCTGGGATCAATGCACGATGAGGGCTATAGGTATCGACTTACACGTCATGGTGTTGAGGGAGGAGGGGTGCTGACAAGATAGTAAATCACAGCGTGGCTAATTCAACCCATTGAAGATAGCATTTCCTTAAAACTGGCTAGGATTGTTTAACAAATTTTTACGCTTCTCCGAGATGGTCGTTGTCAGTACTAGTACTTTGCTATCTTAAGCTCAATGTGACAGAAAGCTTTTTTTTTTGTTTTTTTTTTTTGGTGCTCTTCTGACACAGCTAAAAACCCTAACCAAAATTTAGTTCCAATTGTGCAGGTTTCCATCCACAATTCGCATCAATCAGGTATAATATTAACGGGCCATTGATCTGTACTTAAAACAATTTTCTATGTGGGAATTACGGAGCTTCCGGTCCATTTTAGTTACATGAAAAGAATGTTATTTAAAAACGACGGCAAGGAATTCAAATTTCTAGGATAGAGTATGAACTTATATACAGGTATCTGCGTATCTATGGAGAGAGTTTCCGCAAATACAAAAGAACATGGACTGATTCCAAAATTGATTGTTGAAACACATAGCACGAAGAGACGTCAAAAAGCATTTCAAGCAAGGTATAGTAGAGGAGCTAGATATCGATGTGGTTTATGTATTACTCCTCATCCTCATCGTCTTCCGCAACCTATACGCTCAGCCATTGGAATTAGTAAAAACGCATGAAAAAGAAAGGAGAAAGGAGAAAAATCACTTACATCTTCATGGAAAGTCTTCCCTTCCGTTGTCTCCTTAATAACGCCAGACCGAATACACCAATCACCAAACCTCTCCGACTCCCCTCCTTCAACGGCTGCCGCTCGCCGCTCCAGCGAATACCGCTTCAGCAATTCCTTCATGATCGTCAGAATCTCATCCTCCATAATCGACGCTCGGTAAAGCTTATTCAGCCGCTGGCCATGATAACCACCGCCCAGATACATGTTATAGGCACCATATGCTTTACCCACAAACGCCACCTCGGCCAACCAGGGTCGCGCACACCCATTTGGACAGCCTGTCATGCGCATGACAATGCTTTCCTTGCTCAGGCCGTTCTCCGCCAGGCAGTCCTCGAGCTTGTCGATCAGGATGGGCAGGTAGCGCTCTGACTCAGCCATCGCAAGCCCGCAGGTGGGGAAAGCGACGCAGGCAGACGATGAGAGTCGCAGACCTGAGAAGGCGGTGTTATCGAGTTTGTATTCAGCCATTAGCGCCTTGACGGCAGGGAGATCAGCGTCTTCGATGTTGGAGAGGATAACGTGCTGATTACCGGTAAGGCGGAACTCGCCCTTTCCCAGCTCGGCGAGCTTGCGGAGACCCGTACGCATCGAGAATTCAGCTGTGTCTTCGACGCGGCCGTTTTCAATGAAGAAAGTGAAATGATTCAGACCCCTTTCATCTTTCTGCCAGCCGAAGGTGTCGATGTTGGAGTCGAATTTGAAGGGGCGCGATGGTGTGAAACGGAGGTTTGAGGGGAGCAGGTCTTCGACTTTGCTCTTGAAAACGTCAGAACCCATGTCGTCGATTGTATACTTTAAACGGGCGTGCTTGCGGTTTTTGCGGTCGCCGTGATCACGCTGGACGAGCATGATCTTTTCGCAGACGATGTGGATGTGGTCTGCTGGGACGAAACCGAACATGCTTCCTGTTCGCGGGTAGGTCTTTTTGTTGTTGTGTGTCATTCCCATGCCGCCTCCGGCAAGAACGTTGAATCCTTCCAGGTGGCCGTTGGCGCCTTTAATGGCAATGAGGCCAATGTCGTGAGCGTAAACGTCGGTGTCATTGTGTGGGGGGATGGCAATGGTAATCTTGAATTTTCGAGGGAGGTAAGTAGGCCCGTAGAGGGGTTCATGGTCAACAACGGCGTTGCCCGCAACCTGGATTTTGGTATCCTTGTCATCTTTCAGCCAGATTTCGTGGTAAGCAGTCGTTGAAGGTATCAAATGATCGCTGATACGCTTTGAAATGGCATGAACCTCTTTATGGTAATACGACAGCTCCGGAAGGCTGCTGCACATTACATTGCGGTTTACATCACCACACGCGGCAATAGTGGTCATCAGGGCCTGGTTGATGGCTTGCATGGCAGGTCTCAACTTCCCCTTGACAACGCCATGGAACTGGAAGGTCTGGCGTGTTGTGAGTTTCATCGTCTCGTTCCCATGCGCGCTGCTAATGGCATCCATTTGCAGCCATTGCTTTGGCGTTGCAACTCCGCCGGGCAATCTGCAACGGATCATGAAGGAGTAGGCAGGTTCCAATCCCTGAGCCTTGCGTTCGTCTCTCACGTCGCGATCGTCTTGCATATAGGTGCCATGGAACTTGGTAAGCTGTTGGTCAGTTGCGGAGATTGCACCAGTCGACTCATCACGCAGGCCCTCTGCGATAGTGCCTCGCAAGTAATTGGATTGTAATTTCATATCCTCGTTGGTCAATGGCGGCGGTTCCTCAGGTAGTCCCTCGACCTTGTCCACACCCAAAGCCCGCCACAATCTCGGCTCCCATTCCTGATACCCCGTCTGGAACGCGTCGGGATCCTGGTCATCTCCCAGGCCGATGTCAGTCAATTTCTTGCCGCCAAGGAATGATACACGAGCGTCAAGATCTTTTCCGGGCTTGTTGTAGTAGATCTTGTCCTCTTTTCGAGGCCAGTAGTGACTGTCTCCCAATGAGAAAACTGAGTAGTGAATGGAAGAGAGATCGAGGTCCCCAGAGTTCTTGATGACCTCCCACAATGCACGACCGTTCTGAGGAAATTCGCCCTGGCCAGCTGTGCTGGTAATGAACGCCACATTTTCCTCAGTAGCCAGGTCTTCGATGGGATAATCATCCATAGCCAAAACCATAGTCTTCAGACCACGGGCCTTTCCGCGATTAGCTAGCCTCTTAGCCAAGTTCTCGGCGTTACCATTATCAGACGCGAACAAAATAGTGAGAGGTGCGCCAAAGAGACCCTCCAGAAGTTTGTCATAGGAGTCCTTAGCAGCTCGCTTTTGCAGAGCCCGGACTTCCGTCCCATAAGATTCTGACAAGCTAGCCGAGAACCGGGGATGTCGCTTCATCAGCTGGGTGAGTTGGTTGTCCCGACGAAGAAATCCCTCTAGCTCTCGCTTGATCCTCTCGGAATCGAGGGCGAAATTGGGTTCTCCTCTCTCCGCATTTTTCGGGTTCCATCTATACAGCGGCCAGTATCCCAGGTCAACTGCTTTTTTCGTTTCCTGCAAGATGGTCAGGGGCGAGTCGCTCTCCTTGTTGTAAGGTAGATAAGCAAGAACGACAGAAGGACCGTCAAATTGATCAGCTTCTGCCATTGCCTGCAAGACCTGGGTATACGACCCATACACCGCAACAGATGCGACATAGGCATTTCCAAAGTTCATGGCATAGAGGCCGATGTCTTTCTTTCTCCGTGTGGCATCTGCAGCAACGCGCTCAGAGTAAGGTTGCGAATCGATAATAAGCATATTAACATCGGCACCCGATGCGAGGACGTGGTGAACACCAGAGTTGCCTAAATCGTAGGCCCACGCATCAGAGCCAATCAACCACTGCGATTCCTTCGAGAAATACTGTTTCGATTGCAGCAATTTCCTGGCTAGAGGGGATCCATCGACACCCAGCTGGGAAATCACATCGGCAGCAAGACTATTTGCTTTGACCGCGTCTGTGGCATTTAATGCCCACCGTGAAAGCCAAGTCTTGGGAGTATCAGTTGTAAACATGGTTGACTTAGCCGCTTCTGCAACCTCACGAATGAAACGTTGTCGACCTTCGATGCGAGCAATGAGCGAACCGAATCCATACTCTGGTGTGGAGGCAATTGTGCTAGAGATCCCTGCATTCTCGGAACCAAGCTGATTGGCAACGTAAAGCCGAGCGCTGAAAAGCTGGTTCAAAATCTTCATATATGCGTTTTCGGCCTCAGGTTGCCCTGGAGCGCTGATGGTTATGGAGATCTCCTCTGGGACTTTTTCCCTGCCAACTTGAAGGTTCTGGATTGGTGAGTCGGCCTCAAGGTTCTGAAATATGTCGCGGAGGGTTTGGGAAGCTGTTGAAGGCTCGATATACCCCAGTCTATAACCGACAAGTTGAGGAGCCCTTCCGCTACTGGTTGGTTGCGACAAGCTTGACAAAAGGTCCAGGAACGCAGGGCCCCATCGAGTAGTCTTACGCACCTGCTCCAGGACTGCAATGCGCTCGATCGACTTCGGGATCGTATGAGATATTTGGCCACCAATCCAGGGACGATAGAGACGAGCAGTGATGACTCCAACGTTTGCGAAATCGGCTTTGCTGCTCGGGTTCCTGAGGACATCGACAAGGACGCCGGTGGAGCCGAAAACGAAGACGGCCGATTGCGCATTATCCGGTCCGACGTATTCGATAGCATGATACTGGCGCCCAGATAACTGCGACAATTCATCCCATATTTTGCTGGTTATTTGGAAGATATCAGAAGCGTCCACGGGCCGTACAGTTAAGGGTTCCACTGTCGTGGCTGATGAACTCGCGGGAACGCCATCCGAGCCGCTGTCGCTCCCGGACGAGGAAGCAGAGAAATGCCCATTGGCAGACGTATTCAGCGGCAATGAAAGCTGGGAAGCGGATAAACCGGTAGCGTGTCCCTCGCTTGCTCCCAGATCTTCCTCCACAATGGTAGCCACACGTCCCGAGTTCGCATACAATGTGTGCGGAGCATTCGACGGCACGTGAGCGTGCTGAACAAGTTCCAAATCCAGGATTTTCTTCACGAGCTCCGGATCCTCCGAAGCAATCGGCTTATCCTGCTGGGAATTGGTTGCGTCGAAGAAATGGATCACTCCTTTCCCCGACTTTGCCGCAAGAGAATGTGCAGTCAAGGCGATATCCTGAGCCTCTTGCAATGTTTCTGAATGCAGAAAGGAAAATCCACATTGGCGGATAGAGCTAACCACGGAGTAATCGGGGAAAGGGGCTGGATCCAGACAAACATGAATGACGAGGGGGTAGTTTGCCAGTTTATATAGGTAGGGTATGGATGGAAGGAGGACAGAAGAAGAGGCAGTGAGGGCAACGCGGTGCCCCGACTGCAACGGCTGGAAGGCCGATAGTAGCGGGTCCTCATTCTGGCGAAGGGAGCGGATCTACCATGGGAAGAAGGAGTGGCATTTATTAGAGCTATGTCTATATAGCAGTAGCAACAAGCGAATTAAAAGAGTCACCATACCTCCGGGAACCCCTGCGACACTACTCCCCGCACATTGTCCGCAGAGAGTTTCCTGAGGTGTTTTGAAAAGAGCGAATCAGCCTGGAGGGATGGCTGCACAGACAAGACAAGGTCGCTCGAGAGATAAGCGATCCTCGCAACTGTGCGGTTGAAACCAGATAAAAATTAGCATGAAAGATCGTCTCCAATTTCAACGAGCAGTATTCACTTCAGCCAGTGCAACACACAAGGGCAACATACCGGCCTCGCCCGCAGTTGACACCGATCCCATCGCAACTGAATTGAAGGCGGGGGTGACGAGCTCGATATCAGAGCGCAGGCGTAACCTCAACCACAGTCAATCCAATCCCAACGCACTCTATAACGATTGAGATACCAACAGCAATGGTAAGGATGAGAAGCAGAGAGAAAAAAGAAAACCGAGTTGCTTATCCACGCCATCATGATTACTATTATTTCCCTGCCCATTCGGCCCGGCGTCGTTCTTGCAGTCTTTCGACGGGGTGTGATTGGTCTGCGATCACGACATCGGTGCAAACATGCCAAACTAGGCAGTGGACACCGCAAAACTTGGCGTCTTCTGCGTGCTTTGGGTGCTTGCGGGTTCTAGTTGAACGTGAGTGGGAAAAAGTTGAAAAAAGTTGAACAGGGTTAGAAACTAGTTTTCCGTGGTTGCTCTCGCTCTCACCATGGATAGGATCGCGGTTCGAAAAGAAAGTTGAGCGTGGTTCGAAAAGGAAAATCAAAGCTTCTCACCACAACATATGATGAATAGTTCTTCGAGACATTATTGCAATCCTATTACATTGTGCTTATATGATATCTTTCTCCTGTAGATGCAAGCATATGCTATTCATTGCCAGCCATTTAGAAGAATACCTAGTTGGTAGGTCCCGTTGATGGTTGACGCTGATAAATATAAATACCAATGTTAGGTGCACATCGGAATCAGCAAGTGCCTGCAGCCACCTAGTTGAGCATGGTTTGAATTAGTAAGGTAACCCTCGATCCGAGTGAGAATTCTCTCACCATGTTCAACTTCGCTAACCAGATTCAACTAGAACAGGCCTACCTGCCTTGGCCCACCATCCTGCTTCAGGTGGAGATCCTGTGGAGTGTGTTCGATCTGACACCATTTCCCACAGCTCTAACGAGATCAATAATGATCGAAAAAAAAAATTTTAAAAAAAAAATTAAAAAAAGGTCTCGTGCCAAAAAGCCAATGCCAAGAGATCTTGATTCGGTCCTCAATTGATCGTCTCCTCGAAAAAAGACGAAGTAACCCGTACAACAAATAAGCCAACATGTCTGTCAGGTAGTGTTTTGCGCATCAGGTAATTCCTCCCTGTTCAATTCAAGAAGATAAGACATGAAAAAATAATGCCAAAGGAGGATGGATAGGGAAAGAAAAGGTAAACGCCGACACAAGCGAAACACGACAGGGTGCAATGCTGCCGTGAATGAATAAATAAATAAGCATATATGTAACCCGAAAACTGTCAAGGTGAATTGGGGAAACAAAAGAGAGAATGAGTATACGCATGTACCCCAGGAGCAGGAAACAGACACCAGGGAAAACAAGAACAAGATGCAGTCCCTTTAAATAGAACACTTCAAAACAAACTAGATCACAGTAGCCCTCCCTGCTCGTGAAAAGCAACGAGGGAAAGATAGGAAGCATAGGGGAGGATAAGGAAATAAAGAGAAAAGAAGAAACACATCCCGCCCCCGACTTTCGTACAATAACAACATGCACGTGTATTGTACACCCAATATTCTCAACAACGCATTCATGGCATGGATAAAAGAGCAGAAAGAACAGAACAATGCGGAGTCAAGAACAGGCCCAGCCGAACAGACCCCTTACCATGAACCAAGTCCAATATGTAGATAAAAGCGCGTGAAAGGGATTGAAGGAGAGAGAGATGGAGGGAAAGGGGCGGGGCAGCGGGGAGGAAGAAAAGCTAAACATCGTAAAAAACGAGGTTGGGCGGGGAGGGAAATTTGAAACAGAGAGGATTGGAGAAAAAGAGAAGGAGAAATACAAAATACCGCCCTCGAATTCTCCGTTCCCTTAACTTATTATCATCCAGGAGGCTGTCGTTGTCCTCGTAGTAATTGTTTATGTATGTATGTGCATAAATATAAATATATGCTCGGGTCGATCGATATGCATGAGGAAAGCAACAGGGAGGGAGGCTATAAAATTGAATTCGCACCTGCGAATCAATTTATCGCAATTCCGCTTGGCGGTTTTCGTTATTCGTCGGGCCTAAATGGGAATATGTTTTTTTTTTCACCTTTTCTGCTGATGGAGGCTGAGCGACGGTTGATTGGTAGGGAATGTAGTTTTGTCAATGGTAAAACTTAAGTAGGTGAAAAAGGAAGTGAAGTCGTGGTCATATATCGATCGAGGGATGCAATCAGTCTGTGTATGATGATTTCCTATCATTCGCATTTTGTTTCCCTTTCTCAATGTATGACGATGGTTTCTTGTGTCGCCTGAGTGACCCCTCTGTATACCAGGAACAGGCGGTTATGTTATACCCTCATTCCCTCGCTCATCTCTACCGAGCTTCCGACAAGTCGTACATTTTGACTGATTGGCCTGCTAGTGACTGATTCCGGCTGTGGTTGTTACTGTGAGCCTGCTGCTGCTGCTGTTGCTGCATCATCGAAGCTTGCACAACAGCGTTGGAAGGTAGCGGAGGTCCAGTCCCAGATCGGCGACGTCTTTCTCGCTCAGAAATTCCACTCCCTGGGTTATTATTGCCCGTACTAAACGGGTCAACGCTCTTGCGGAATTTCCTATTCATACCGTTCATCCAGCTATGATCATCATCTTCAAGCCAGTAGCTGCGGCCCACAGACACCATAATCCGACCGAATTTGCCCTTCCACCCTTGTCCCTCTGGTGATCTAGGGTTGAATGGGTTCGGATCGCTATCGATGTTGCTGAGTATCGAGGGGTTCCGGTTATGCGTGTGGATCGAAGTTCGGCGGCGGGAGTCAACTGATGTCCGGGCGTGGAAAGCGTATTGCAGTATGCATTGACGGGCAAATGCCAGCATGACAAACACAAAGTACACACGGATGGTCCACAATGTGCATATAATAGCAATGCTCTGCAAGCTTTCTGGCTGCAAAACGCCGTTTCCAAGACTGGCGGAGCCAGATGAATCCGCACCGTTAGCTCTGGCCGGCACGGAGGTTGGTTGAGCACTGGATGTAGTGCCTTCCGAAGAACCAATGTCGGAAGAGACGTTGACTGTCGGACTGGTGAAACCGGCTGTGCCCGCCACCATCGAGCTGCCGGGCCTTGCATCACTCTGCTGTTGGGAGATAACAAGAAACCAAGTCACAGCAAAGGCAGCTGTATATGCCGCATTGATGACGCTGTCGATCAGGTAGAACCAAGCCAGCGCAAGACACTGTAGAGGGGACTGTAGTCGGATATGCGGTGCGAGTACAGCGGTCACCGCCAGTCCCAGGATTGAGTATATGTACATCGACAGCTGGAAGGGGGAGAGCTGGTAGCTGGTCAAGAGGGCAAGCAGGCCGTAGACCCCACTAATCTTGTTCAGGAGAAGGGAAAGCGTGATGAGAGCGGCGCCGGTTTGTAGGCTCATCAAATAGAGAAAAGACTGGGGTTGAAACACCCATCCAGGGCGCAAAGTTAGCAAAGCTGTTGCTAGAACAAGACCTAGAAAACCTACCAGAACGGAACAAACGAAGCTCTTGCATATATTCATACGGGCAGGAAAGGAGAGTCAACATACCTGTGGCCGCGGAATGCGGAGGAATCGTAATGAAATGCCCATTTTGCTGGTGAACGCAGCGGGCTACGGGAACCCTTTGGGCGGTCGCAATAGGAGCGAGAAGCTGGCTGGCACCTATATTTGCACGGTGGAGGTTCTCCAGCTTGGAACAAGAGATAGGCAGAGTGCGATCTAATGACGACTGGGGGGATGAAGCTGGAGGGCGGCTGTTGGTTTGAGAGCAGATGTCTTTTCAGGGAGTTGAGTTGTTGGAGCGTTCGATCTTTGGTTCTTGCTCAACTTTCTCCGCCAGGTCCGATTTAGCGCCGCCGCCAGCAAACGGCAACCAGCATCAGGCTACAAAAGAATAAGATCCCTGAATTCTCCGGCTATTAGGCCTTGGTGAAATCAATAGTGGACACGATGGGCAAAATAGCTCCTTGCTAGCAGGTGTATTTTTACATCCGACCTTTAGCGGGCTAATACTTTGCGTTGGAGATAGTAAGTTAATAGTAAGTTAATTACGGAGTAGATATAAAACTCTAATGGAGCTTGAGAGTGATTGATAATTGAGGATTGGTCACACCTCTTACCGGCCCATTTATGGGATCGTGTCGATGAGGAGTTTTCTACAAAATAACGAGTACGCTGAATCAACTAGATTGAAGGAGTAATAAGAAGATCTAGGATCTAACCAAGATCTAAGTTACAAGTATAGAATAGTTAGCAACAAGCATTAAAATTATTCAAATCATCTTCTTCAGGCTGTGTACTTCTCGATATATTCTAAATCTTTAGAATTGTAGAACGGTGTAGCTGGAGTATATCTATGTAGTGCGGTATGAGAGACCTGGCACCCAGTAATCAGCATGACATCGTCCCTCGTTTTTATTAGAAGCTGCTCTCAGTGGGTATATGCTTGGAAATATCTCCCTTGGCTGTCACTTTGATGGAAAGATCCTGGAGTACATACATAGCCACGACTTACATTTTCTTTCTCCCTTCTCTTTATCTGCTTTTCTTTTCTGTTTTTAAAAATTGATAAATCGGGGACCGTAGTGCTTGGGCCCCATTTTATTGTAACGAGTTAAATGTGCTGCTTACAGAGCTTACGGAGCCATTCCAGGCCAATAGTTATTCAATATGAAATGGCGCAGCTGTTACAACCCTTCTGCAACCGGAGCAGGATCTGACACCTGGATGCCATTGGTTGGTCTCGGATTTCATGCTACGTCCAGAAAGGGAGACAGCTCGCGGAGCCCTCAAGTGATTGGGAGACCACCCTTTCCAACAGAATGTGTAATGTATGCATAGGTGCTTAGGATTGCCCACAGATCTTTTAGACTTCAGTACTATCTGGCCTACTGATACATTCCAATGACATATTTTATTTCCTATACTTGCTACAGCATATGCAGTATATCGTGGAGATATCGGAGGTGCACAAATTGATCAGAAGCGAGACCAACGCTCCACTCCCCATCTGGGAGCTCCTAGCCGGGGACGAGTTAAAATATTTCCGATCCACCCTCCAGGGAGCAAAAGCGCCAACCAGGAAAACTAATGCTCCACTTCCAACACGCAAAGGATAACTCTAGATGGCCGAAATTCGCGAGGTCGGACGGAGGGGTTTCACACTCGCAAGGGCGCTTGGTTTTTTGATTTTTGATTTTTTTTTTTTTTTTTTTGCAGAGGAGCCGCGGGATGAAACGACAAGAGAGCGCGGGTCGTTTGGGGGAATATGTGCGTTGCTGTTTGACAATTTTCTGTAGATTATAAAGCCCGTCTTGAGCTCTGTAGGTAACGAACCAAGCGTCGTCATGCTTTTTCCTCGAGACGCCCTCACTCCATGTCCTTAACCCATTCTTCATAGTACCTTCTCCACTCCAATTCCATTGCTATGAGTTTAGCCCTCTCTGACCCAGGTTTTGCTACATATTCGGTTCTCCTCAACTCAGGAGACGGATCATGGGATATCGTGACACTGGCCTCTCTCACTCTCCCTATTTGCCGAATAGCATCCAGGTAAATGGGCAGGGTTTTATACATCTGTTGAGCAGTTTGAAGATATACCCACCAAGTATACCATGATGTAACCCGAATATTGAGCTTGATGATGCTGGAATCACGAAGCTGTGTTGCAACAATCTTAATATTTTCAAGGACTGCTCTGGGGTTTTCACAAACTTCAAATTGAAAGCAAAATTGTTTGAATTTTTGCCAGGAGCCAGGTTGAACTGAAAGACATCGTCTTCCCAAGATGTATACACGCCGTTCGGACAGGGAGATATTGCATACGAGATTTCGGTAGAGGATATCGGTTGCTTCCTCAAAAATCTGACGGCTCAGGCACATCATGTTTATAAAACTGCAATAAGTGTAGTATGGAACATATTGGCTCTGATATTCGTCCAGAATATATAAGAAAATATGTTGACGAAGTTCGGTAGGTAGACGCAGTATGTAGCATGGCAGAACGAAATCCTTGTGTTTGACACAAAGCTGTTTTTCAGACCAAGGGATCTTTTTGAGGCATTTGCGATTGTTCCCAAGCACCGCCTGGCAAGAAGTTACCGTGAGCCTGAGCTTCCTATGAAGCCAGCAGACTGGGAGTCCCCCTAGCGCTCGCGAGATGGCCGCTCGATTTTTGCAGGCATCGTATGAATGTGTCAGTGCCGAGCATTGATGTGAAAACTTCTTTGGCTGTTTAAGGGCAAGCTTGGAGCGTTGTTTGCCTCGAGGCATTCTTGCGATGATATAAGAAAATAGATATGAGTAACTATGATAATTGACGACAAGGGTTTGAATTTAACGTCTTGGTGTCAAACTCAGTGTTGCGCTAAAACAAATAAGGTTTAATCTTGTTCAATCATAGTTACGCGATAGTTAGCAGAGCATTAAAAATGATAACTAGGAGCTCTGATTATCTATCTATCTAGAAGGGAATTCAAACTACAATTTATATCTGATAGATCGATATCTTCGCTCGAAAGGAAATGATAACTTTTGTGTGATAAACTCTCGCTTATCAAATAGGTGCTGATTTTGGTGGTGGATTCGGTGGAGACTCTCCGCAAGATGTACTTGGATCGAACTCAATCGGATCCTTGATTCCAGCCCCACGACATGGAGACAGGAAAGTCTTCAATCCGATGCAGACGATAGCAGAGACCTGAGGAATTGTTAGAAGGGGTCAGAAAAATCTGCATACGGTTCTGGACTTCTTGACCAGCAAGGGTGATATTGTGCAGCATGAGCAAGAAGAGCTATTTAAGGATTGGAAAGTCGATAGCCCAAAACGGGCCCAGGGCAATAGCTCTTCCAGCCTGGAAGAGATGCTACTTACAGGACTTCCTCAACTTTCCTATGCAACACGATTATATTAACTGGGGGCCAAATCATAATTTTCCGTCCACCCTAGGTGATCTTCGCAGGTGTTTATCAAAAATGTCCAGGAAAGTTGGAAGAATTACCAAGTTAAGGCTATAATGCAAAGCACAAGTCTACTCTAAGGCCGCAGTGTCGCAGTGAAAATATCATCTTCAGATAATGGAGAGTGGATTTTCCACGGCTTCCCGCAAAATGACTTGATGCAGTTAGACGGTGACTGGGACTCTTTCAAAAAATAACCTCAAACCGACTCACACCCTCACATTGTGATGCCTCTGTCAATGCTCTGCTACTCAGAAAGCATGGCCTTTCTTTGAAGCTGCCAGCCCAAGTCTGCATGTCTATCAGCAGCAATGCTCAGCCATGTTTGCAGTTGAGCTCCCTCTCTCAGTCAAGGGAGATGTCTATATCATTACTCAGATTGAAGAAGTCTCAGTATGATGTATCATCTCTTCATAATTGAAAAAAAAAGCACGGTGGAGAAGCAAAAAAAACATAAGGAATTCAAGTCTGTATCATTATACATGTATGCTATCTTTATTCTTCTATGTATATCTTCGGTGTATGTTATGGAGGTGCTTATCCAAACTAGACTTTTGTGTGAATACATTCCCACATTCAGGGCAGAAAAACGGTTTTTCACCAGTATGTGTGTGGATGCGTTCACGGTTCTGTGAGGCAATTTTATCCAAACAATTGATGTTTGTATCATTTGAGCTGCCCTTGATACTTTTAAGTTATATTAGCAGGTTGAACAACTCAGTACACAGAGTGATAATGGTACCTTAACGTAGTGGCAAGCAGGGGTGATTCACTCTTGGGAGAGGGGGTACAGGGGATCCCTGATGGATTTTGAGCCTCAGAGGGCCAGGGGCGAGAATCTGGCACCATAAAAGATGGATTCTTGTTGTCATTCAAGATTGAAACACGACTTCTCAGAAAGCCCATGACGAATGTCCTAATAAATATACTCTGAAACTGCGCGCCTGTTGAGCCTATAAGAGCCTGCCCCTGGTCGGGCGCGTAGGACGCGTAATATAACGCTAAGAAGTAACAACACGTGAGCACTCGAAGATAAAATCATGTGGGAAGTCGCTCAGGCTTGCATCTTAGATGTCCCATCGCTTCTCAGTCAAAACTTGCGGGTATTGAGAGTTACCATCACTCAACAGCTGGTCCCTCATTAACCAGACAGTCATATTTGAAAGTCCTAGGAGCCAGAAACACAAATCAATCTCCCTTTTCTCCAAAAGAAGAGTATGATAACACCATCATCATGCCCCTGCAATTTATCGACCAGAGTCCCAGTGGGATAACCAGCTCTGACAGGCGTCTTATCCGCTCCCATGTTATGCGAGGCAAGAATACAGGCAAGCAGCGCCAATCCTCCAAGAAACATGGGAATGTTGCAGAACTCAGGCGGATGATAAATGCCTCAAAACCTGCATACACGATTCAGCGACCAATATATTGGGGCGATTTGTGCATCACGTCGTTCCCCAAAGAGCTCGACTCCGAGTCCACAGCACTCATGCATCGATGTATTTTCACCTCTCCTGTTTTTATAGCTCTATCAAGATCTGATGCTAGAGTCATAGGGTTTTTTGACATCAGTGACGCGCTCTTTCCGCCCCAGTTCTGTACCAAGTTCGACATAATAAGATCGATTTGGGTCAACCACATTCTAGCAGACGAAGCTTGTAAGTGGTAATTTGCTGACCCACCCATCAACAACTGCTCACTGACGACAAGAAATTCAGATTTTCATAGCACTCTAGCCATATCTGCGTCATACGTTGATTTTTTCCAGCGGAAGCCAACTGTGTCGTCCAAAACTCTTCATCACATCTCCGAGGCATATGCTCTGGTCAACATCAAACTGTCAGGCCCCGACTCTGTTTCTGATGACGCCATAGCTGCTGTGGTTAGTCTCGCCATCTACCAGCAAATACACCACGAGCCTGCAACGGGACTGGTACATTTTCACGGACTTTATCGCATGATTCAACTCCGGGGTGGGATATCCAGGTTTCTGGAAGAAAATCGTGCGCTAGCACTGAAACCGTTGAGGTATGTAAAGGTCCTTCTTTCCTGGTTTAACCAATTATAGCATCCGCGTGGCAATTCCCAATTTCATCTAATGATTTGCAGACTTGATGTGGAATTAGCAATGCAAAATGGCACCGGCACTCTATTCCACAGGAGTGAGGTGCCTGTTCACCCAATCTTATGCGACCCAGACGCGGGAAGCAGGCGGTATCCCGTCGGTGTCCTCTGGGTACCACTGATGCTGGATATGTTCACGTTCTCAACATTACTCAATGAAGTTGAAACAAAGCAAAGGTTGAGGCTTGACCCGCTAGATTATACAGAGACAATTCTGTCGCTTTTGTACCGACTCGTAGAGGTCTCACCTCTACGGCATGTTCCCACCAAGCCTGCGAGATTGTATGGAGACGTGACATACCTTGCCATGCTAGGATTCATGACAACGTTGCTACCTGAGTACGCTCGCGATGGGCCTAGCTGCCCCCTCATCTCTGATCGCCTCGGAAGCGCCATGAAAGACCTGTCCATCAGACCTGTGGAACCTTCAGACACTGACCCCCCGTTCCTGTTATGGATTCTTTTTATTAGTGGGATCTCAGTGTTGGATCTTAAAGACTGCCACTGGCTATTGTCATTGATCCGTGACACTTGTGAGAGCCTGGAGCTGGATGACTGGGGTTCAATTCAACGGCAGTTAAGCAATTTCCCTTGGATATTTG
Source organism: Histoplasma capsulatum G186AR (assembly GCF_000150115.1). Lineage (NCBI taxonomy): Eukaryota > Fungi > Ascomycota > Eurotiomycetes > Onygenales > Ajellomycetaceae > Histoplasma > Histoplasma capsulatum. The sequence goes on from NW_025544806.1 coordinate 1,004,435, forward strand.
CATTGCATGAAGTGCCTGCCTATCGACTATGGAAGATGGTACAACTGGGGAGCAGGGACATTTCTTTGGAGATTTCTTCACTGGGATCGTCATGACGCTGGACACAAAAACTAGTGTAACATACATTTGAACTGCCTCAAAATGTCGCTTTGGTTCATTTGACTATCCATTCACTTTCAGACCAGTCCTTTTAGGTGCGCTTCGTACCCGGCCTTGCAGTATAGCTCAGGAGAGATGTAAGACTTGATGTCAGGCTCTCCCTTCTGCGAGCACTGATAACTGATGTATCCGTGCATTCCCTTCCCGTTCTCCAGGCCCCTGTTCGGCAAGCCTTTTTAGCATACCGATGTACGCATCACAGTACGTGCCTCGACCCTGCTCATCCATCCAGGCCATCAAATTGCGAGCAATGGTCAGGTCGTCCGCCCCATACTTGGGAGTAGTCAAGAAAAATTTGACCTGGGGCCTGCCGCTAGTGGGGGCAATATCAAAGAAATAAATAAATCCCTCGCAGAGGGCTTCAAAATCCTTCCACGTTTGTCCGGCTGTAGTGGACTCAACGGAAATCTCTTTCTCCTCGGGAAAATCGGCTGGCAGACCCAACACAGCAAGGATCATGGAGCGCAAATTCTGCAAACTCTCCTCCGAGATGTCGCTGATGCCGCCCATTGTCATAATTTCGCGGACTGACTTGAAGCTGGTGTTCGCTGAAGTGAAATATATCTTAAGTCGCGATTTGGAAGGCTCCACATTGTCCATGCCCATCACGTTGGGTTTCATCAGTTTGCCCTCAGGGCTGTTGCCCAGAAAATGCATCAAAGCATCCCTGCCTGGGTGGGCTTTACCGCAATTCAGTTTCATAATCGCATCGTCCTATTCATGCGTTGTGGCTGGATCACCTCCGATAAACAGTTTTCTCGCTAGGAAGTACGATTTGAGGCCGAAACTGGCCTCTTTGTTGTACTCGACGGCGTGCATGAGAGTTGTGGCTAGTGGCTCTCTAGCTTCGAGCTCCTTGGCATAAAACTCTTTATCAGGGCGGTAAATTTCCGTTAAGAACTGACGATACCATGAATAGTCGACTGCTGGAAGCACCCGAGTCACCTTGTCCATGTAATCTATTGTTGGATCATGGTTTAGTGGATCAGATGCCGTACCCGAGTCCTTGCCGATCGCCTCCCGCGAGTAGCGATTGTCAGGCTCGCTGGTTCTTGTGTTCCACTTCCAGGAGTACTCGAGAGGCGAGCCGTCATAAGCGATGAGTGATTTGAAAACTGGCGTTCCATTAGCCTTCGGCACCGGCCCCAGTCGAGGCACCTGCTAGCCCTGACATCCCAGACGAATGGAGGGTAATGACCTGATGATCCTGTTCAGACACAAAATGAGTGTTTTGTGCAGCTCTTGTCGATTGGCGTCCACCTGCGGCATCCGTTCCCTGCAAAAGCGTTCCCCATTCATCCGCGGGCCGAATGATTATAGCACCATCTCCGTTTAGCTGACAAGTGCTATTTCCCTCTAGAGTCGATGCAGCATCCAAGGCAACAGTGTGAAGCCGGGGAGAGACTATGGCAAGCTTCACACCCGTTTCTCGAAAAAGATGACGCACAGCAAAGGAACTCAGTCGTGCTGATAAAAGGAGTACCAGCACGCCCATGCCCATGCACGCAAGGACATAAATTGCCAATCCGACATGACTTTCCATCATTATGGCAAGTGGGGCGCATTTCGTTACAACTCCGTCTGCGTCAACCGTGGGTGGATGAAGACTAGAGTTCTCCGCTCTAAGTTTGGCCTGGCAGCCTGCAGTGGCACTTTGTTGTTTTGCATCACTCACTGGAACGAGATTTCGGTGCCTTGTCGTTTGGGTGCAGAATATATGGTGCGGATTATGTTTGCCATGAAAATCAACTAGGAGGACATCTGGCATCCGAAACCCGACGTCGCCATGGGTAAGAAATAAACACCCATGGGACAATCGGTGCTGACAACTTTGGAGAAAAGCCACCCTCGCTGCCCCCGGATAAGAATACGGAGGATGGAGTTTGGAGTTTGATCTCGTCATCCCGCGCGGCCCAGGAACCTGTATGCTGGAGAAACCAGGGAGTTAATTACATACATATGTAGTTAACTAGTTTAGCCCATTCCAGCTTCCCCCGCACGCCAATCATGTAGGATATAACTTAGCACACAGTAGTTCTACTGCGTGGTCCGAGAATCATGTAGTTCCATTATCCACAGGAAATGCTAGAGACAAGAGGAGAACGGGGTAGTTTTCATTAGCGATGAGGATTTAACACTCTCGATTCCACAACGACATCAATAATGCCTGCAAACAGCCGCAACGGCTGAAGACTTGGTCCGGTTAACCAGCCTATCAGGTGGAAGAAGACCGGGTTCATCGGTCTAAAGCACAATTTGATGGCAAAAACATGCCACTTTGCCTATCAAATTCTCTCAAAATTTAGAACCCCAGTGTTATCCCAACTTTTGCATTTTAAGATACTGGGAGCACACTTCGACAAGGACATCTTAACAAAATCTTCCATGATAATTTTTACCTGTCTATTGAATTAAAATCCGAGAGAGAAGAATCTACAGCCTGTTATTAACAGGGTAATTAGTAAAAACGGACTAACTAATTTGCTTTCAGTATCGTAGGTATAGATGGGAAATGAAAGAGCTGAGAGAATCGATGAATTGTCGCAAAAAAAAAAAAGTTGACATGGAAATAGTTGTTCTACTTTAGCATGGCGATGCACCCAGGCTGGACAGATTCCAATTTCAAAACAAGCTCGTCCCAAATACCTTTCTGCAGCATTTGGCCCTCCGGATCAGTGAGCCACGTTGGAACCCAGAATTCTTTGATCTTGCACCCGGAAAGAAGCTTGCCATGACCATCCTCTCCCACCAGCAGCCCGTGGAGGATGGTGCGGCTGCCCACCTCTGCTGTACGTGCCATCATGGCTCGGACTGCTTCGTGCATGATTTTAGTGAAAGTGCGGGCATCGCGTCCTAGGCCGGTGCTGCAAAGACCGGGTGCGACCATGGTGATGACAACGCCTGTACGCTCGACTGGGCAGAGTGCTGCAAACTGACGTACAGCGCACTCCCCCACAAGCTTGGTGAGCGCATACCTTGCACTATTTGTCAGTGGCAATATTGCAAAAAGGAATGAAAGCTTGAATCTCACCTCGAGTCCATGTTGGCGCGCTTCTGATCGTTGAGCCCTTCGAATATAACACCATTGCGGCTCTTGTCCATCTCACCTTTGGCAGTATATCCAAGAACACTGACGATGAAAACGAGAGTGGGCTTAATGCTGAACTTGATGGCAGAGTCTTTGAGTTTCGGCATCATCAGGGCGCCGAGGAACACCGTGTTGACAACATTGACAAACATGCTTGTTTCCATGCCCTCAGACTGCGACCACGCGTCGATCATGAGCCCTGCGTTGCATACAAATCCGTCAATTCTGTCCAGTTCTTCCGTTATCTTCTTGACGAAGCTCTGGACAGACGCGTATGTTGACATGTCTATGTGTCGTACCTAGATGTATTGGGGTTAGTACCAGTGATATCGCTGGTTGTGTTGAGAGATGCGTACTTGGACAACTCCCTTGCGCCCGGTCGTCTTCTCAATGTCATTTTTCGCGGCTTCTCCAGCCTTGAGATTTCTCACTGCTAGCACGACACGTTCGGCTGATGCTGAGACGAGATGTCGCGCGGTCTCAAGTCCCAGTCCAGAGTTGCCGCCAGTGATTATATAGGTCTTGCCGATGCATGTCTTTTCGTCGACAAGAATTGGCAATTTTCGGTATTGCTCAGCGGTCAATCGAAGCATCACCATCTTAGCTATGGTGTTGGAGTGGGTTCACGTCGAATACTAACAGTATAATGAAGAATAGTTTTTTAATGGCGACAGTGCGAGGCAGAGTGTTTTCTCACACCTTTCAAAGGAAGCGGATTATTATAATCGTCCAGCTCGGAGGTCCGAATCACACGATGAAATGAGCAGGGGAACAAAAAAAAACATAGTATCTACAATAACTTACTCTGTTGTTGGCCTCTGATTTCTTTTTATACACTCCATAGCGTTTGCTGGGATCTGTCTCAGCCATATCGGGTTCGGGGCCGTGCCAAACAGAGATGGCAACCCTTGCAGGGGGGATTATGAGCTGGTTAACATGTTGGCTGGAAGCAGCCACGACTGTTCTCCGCATGAGTATGTATCCAGCAGCTGGAGCCATGGGGGGAGCAGAGAGAGAGCATGATGGTGTTCTTCGCCGGTGGCCCAGGAGGTGGGAATAAGCCTTGCAGGGATCCCATGTCCCTGTCGCATCTGGCCAATCAGTGATTGGTTCCCCTTTTTGGAAATCAATCATCTTCTTGGATCTCTGCGAGATTTCTGCGTCAACCACCATTATTGCATGGCTTCTCGGCTCCCACGCTGGTCACGAAATAGCTCTGAATGAGGGCCATCTGACCCCTGGCAATTGGACTTGCTGGTTGCATTCTAGCCAGACAGCAACATCCACCAGTTAATCATCCGCATACAGCTCCAGAGAACCGAGTATCATCATATCATTAAATCACCCATCAGAACATAACTAGCAAGTGCTCCGTGTGAGTAATAATTTATTTCCAACTGGACCGCCGGAGCAAAGCTTTCTTTGAGGGTTGTTAGTTTACTAACTGGCTAAGTTAGTCAATAGCTACTTCTTGGCACACGGCCTCTTCTTTTGCCAGCAACCAGTCATTATCAGAGATGACATCGTGTACACCCTTCTCACGCTTGATATGTCTGCCAGCGAAGCTCTCTTGTCGTCTACTTGTCAGATGGGCGAGGGCATCACTGGTAAGTTCTGGTTGGTCAACAGATCAAGGGAGGAGCTCTGTTAGCCTTCATTCTCATCATCGTCGTCTTGGAGTTTTGCATTGCTGCACTTACTCGGATTTATTGATTCTCCCGTATTTCCCACTCCATACTGACTCGGAAGTAGTGTATACGCCAACAATCCTTCGTTCCCGCGATCTGCCATGGGTCCCTCAGACAGGCGCATCATTGCCTATCCAGACAAATCTTGTGCATGAGGTGTGGATTTGAGTGACGAGGAGCTAGTTGAGCCGATGTTGACTATTTTCTTCTCACCCCCTTTCAATAGGAGCGGCAGCAATGCATGAGCAACTACAAATGCATCTTTGACATTGACCTCCCATGACTTCCACTAGTTGTCAATATCGCTCGCGCCCAAAGGTTGTCGCTGCCGGTCAAGCGAGGAAGCCCGGCACGGCGTATTGATGAGAATATCCGCATGTACCCATCTCGAATGAATCGCAGTAACTCCAGCATCGACGCTTGCAGTATTTCAAACTTCAAACTGCACGGATAGTATTTCCACTCCTAGCCTTCCAGCCTCTCTGGCAACTTGTGAGGCCCTTGCATGAGTATCCGAAATACTGGAACTGTCCACTATGGCAATGCGCTCGGCGCCCGCGGCAACAAAAGCAACGACGACCTCCTGTCCCAGACCTTCAGCGGCGCCAGTGAGAACTACTACCTTGCCAATAAGTGGTGATGAGATGGTAGGGTCGAATCCAAGCTGCCCCTGGTTCATCAGAAGGAACCCAAGGACAACAGAGACAAACTGGAGGTCTTTTTTTGTTGATATCAAAGCTCTCTGATGCTATCCCTCCAAGGCGGTCAAACACCCACAGCCGCAGGGACGGCCCACAGAGAGTGAATCCAAGAATAAAACGTCATGAATCCTGGGCAGCTAGAACCTCCCTAGCATACCTTCCTAGATCAAGCCACACGCTTGATGGACTGTCATATTTCTTATCATTCTTCAGCTCCCCTGGCACCAGAATCTGAGACCAATGACATCTGGAGGATTCAGTGGCATTTATATCATCAACAAAACCGATATCAAGCTTTCGCTTTGTGATAGATCCCTCCAACGGCTGAAAAGGTCGCGCTAGAGGCCTCCGATTGATTCTTTGAGTTGCATCATATGCCTCTGCAAACTGCACAAGACTTTTGATGACCTGTGACAGCCATTTCAGCACTTCCTTTTCCACTGCTGTCGCTGGCCAGTCCTGCCAACCCCTCTCCTCATTATACAGTGGATTATCTCACTCCTTGCATTTATCCAAGACAGCCTGTGCTGTCGAATCGAGTCCTGTGATATTCCCAAAATAGGTTTCAAAAATTTTGGTGGCGTCCGCGTGTGGTTCCCCACTATGCTGCGGCTGGCGGTTGCAGTGTATAGGTGGGTTGGGTGGCAACGCCCGCTGTGGGCCGGGGCACACCACCACACCCACAGGTATATATATTACTATGAGCGCAACCATTTAACAAATGGTTACGTTGGCTTTTTGCTATGGATAACCTAGTGGTCATAGTGTTATATTATCACACGCGTGGAAATTGCTGAGCTCTTCTTTGAGTACAGTATCCACATACTTTCGGTATTCCGTCGAGTTCGCGAAACTGCTAGTGTTGCGCACAGAGAGTGTTTGTTGAAGGATCACGACAGGGCGCGGTGGAGGGGTAGTCCTTGAATTAGTCCCGATGAGATCGAGAACGGCGCTCCAGATGTCGTAGTCGGATGCATTTGGATTCCTTTGAATGATAAGCTTCACAAGCGGGCGATAGTCGTTGTAGCAGAAGCTGCCTTTTCGGACACGCAGGGAGAGAGAGAAAAGTTCAGAAGCTATATCGCGACTGCTGAACCTTGACTGAAGTAATAGAGATGCTTCTGTGTTTATCAAAGCAGAAAGGAGAAGCGATACTGCTTCCTGGCAATCTTGTTCAGGCCTGTCGTCGGCGACGCCAAGAGAATTGACCAGGGAATATGAACGCTCTACATCCTGAAGTGGCTCTAGTAAATGATTGAGAGATTCACCCAATGCATGGCTCTCAACCACATTGCGCTCATGTTCCGATAGAGATGTCATCTCTTGAGCGGAGGAAAAAAGGATCACTCTGTGAAGTTCGCGTGGTGCGTGAGAAAGCAACACAATGGGGGGATTCTTACATAAGCTGTAAAAGCTCTGCAGAGGAACTCGTAGTTATCAACTAACGTGCTTATTGTATTGCTTCTTGTTTCTAGGATTCCTAAGATAACAAGGATTAAAATGAACCGATTGTTTTATAATGCTACTATCTTATTCCTTAGTTACAAAGCTAGAAGAAAGGAGGGAAAAAGGAAGAAAAGAAAAACTCATTGAAAAAGAAAATAAACAAATAAACAATGCCGCGGTAAGCAAAAAGGAAGGGAGGAACGCTCCTAAATGGACTGATAGCTAGGCGGTGACTATTGAGGATGCCGCACGGCTTACTCGTGCCTTGCATTGCCTATACGCAGTATACACCGGCCTGTGTTCTCTTCCTGAGAGGTATATTTAGCCGGCCTCTCAATTTGGCAGCGTTGTAATTAGCTGGGTAAGGAGTATAATTCTCAATCCCTAGTTAGAGTTATCCATCCATATTCATCGTATTATCGACATTCTTATTACACCTATGCCTCTCTACTGGTTTCTTCTGATCCTTAGCTTCAGCACACCGAGCCGATCGTGGAGTGTACATGAAGACCCGTAGCATATTTGCACATACGTACTTCGGTATGCGAAAGTTGATATAAAAATTGGCCATGACCGTCTAGGTTTGAGAATACGGGTCTATAACTTCCTCAGGGCCCGCCCAGCCCTTGTTCGAATACGGACGGTATATATAAGAGCTATACACAAAAGATAAGCGCACTTTTTGCTTGAGTAGTAGAGGTTACAGAAAAAAATAGGAATAGGAATGAGAAGAAAAGCCAAACAACTTAGAAAAAGGCGCACAAAAAATAACTATGAAAGCAATTCAGGATGAGTGACGAAACAACTCCGGGGAGCAATGCATAACGAAACGTCGGTACTAAAGGTAATCTGAAAATAAAAGCAGAAAACAGAATCCCAAGAAATAGGAGAATCAGACCCCAGATCCATACGTAGTCAGTAATAATGCTAGCCGGTGCCAGTGGAGAGTTTAACTCGACTCAACATTGGAACTGCATAATATAACAATGGGACAAAAAAATTCCTATCTACGATCGAGAGGAAGGAAAAATTTGAGCGCCGCAGCTTGAAAAGCTGAGAAAGAAGGGAAAGAGAAAGAAAAATATATATAGAAATGAGAGCATAAGAGAGAGAAGACATTACAACAATGATACGCAGAGCAAGTAAATGTCATAGAATTGAAAAGACGCAGATCCTTAACATTGAGTCGACCAGGAATTTCCTCCTAGCATGCGCATCCATCGTTGCTCACAGGCTGTGTAGGGTTGATATTAACATCAATCACTTCAGAGAAGAATGAGTTAGTAGATTGTTCCCCATTAAACGGTTTCACCAAAAGGGTAACGAATGAGCAACAAAACCAAAACCAAAACCAAAACCAAAAAACACTTACTTTGGTTAGCACCTCTCCCCGCCTCATCGTCCATGCCCGGCAGAGCCTGAGCTATCCTCCGAAATAGCTGCTTGACATTGTGCCCAACCTTCGCGCTTGTCTCGATGAACATGAGTCCATGCTTCTTAGCCTCCTCCTCCCCCTGGGCTGTCGTTACTTCTCGCTTATCGTTCAGATCGGTCTTGTTCCCCACAAGCACGATGATCACGTCATTACCCCGTTCGCCGCGCACATCGTCGACCCATTTGCGTGTGTTTTGGAATGATTTTGCGTTCGAGATATCGTAGACGACGACTGCTACGCTCGAGTCGCGGATGTAGGAGGGGATTAAGGAGCGGAATCGCTCTTGGCCGGCAGTATCCCATAGCTGGAGACGGACCGTCCGGTCTTCAAGGTACATTGTCTACAGTCCACAGGAGAGTCAGTCGCGGCTCGCTCCCATAATAAACGGTAACCGTGGCGGTCTATTGGAGGAAGGCTGTGATCCTACTTTTGACAGGAAGTCGATGCCAATTGTAGCCTGATACATATTGTCGAATGAATCGTACATGAATCTGGTGATCAGGGAGGTCTTTCCAACTGCGTCCGTTATACCGAGAATTTAAACCAGGTGTCAGTAAATAGAAACCTGTCGCGGATTGACAACGGTTTTACCCACCACTTTGTTCTCCAAGGAAAACCAATCTAAAAGGGCCCAATCAGTATGGCGTTTCTTGAATCAACAAGGGATGTAGGTTTTAGATTGCGCGTGGTGAACACAAGGGACGTACTTGAACTTCTTAAGAGGGTTTGAGTACGATTCTGTGGCTGATTGTGAAGCCATGGCGGAGATTGCTTATTATTCTGTTATTGTCGGGGGTGTTAGGACAACTCGTGGTTAGATCTCTCAAGCGTTAGAAGGAGTTTGCAGAGTTGATCCCAAGGCAGATATATTTCGAGGTCGCAGGAACCAGGAGATCGTCAACAGCTGGGTATGTATGCTGCGCCTGCGTGCCTGAGAATATGCACTAAAAGTCGTAGCAGCCGTTGCAAATCAATCGGAAGAATTCAAAGACAAGGACAAGAACAGGTGTCTTCGCCTTCCAGAGCGCCGGGATATATCCTCTTGTTGGTTATCTGGCTGGTTCAGTTGGGGCAAGCTTGCGAAAATGGCTGGTTCCGCGCGGTTAAATATCTTAGTAAGGGAAAGCTTCCTTTAGCCGCAGACATTAAGCCCCAAAGCTCACAGCCTGAGGTGCGTATACACTTCCTGTAGCATTGTCCTGCACCACCTCCTCTCCTCATAGTCGTATTACTTTTCGCCTTTGCTGCTGCGGGTTCCAGCAAGCATACTTGGCCGCTGCCCCCGCATTTCGATCCCCTCCAACCTGCCACCTTACGCTGTGTTGGAATTAATTCGACACAGGTACAAGAGAAGACCATGGGTCTCCTGTACCCGGCTGGCGGTGTTCTCGTCTTCCTGGTCATTGTTGGGCTTTGTGAGTGCAAATACACTGCTGCGAGGGTGTTGGTTTTGTTTTCACACATCGGAGCTGACTTCTGAAAAACGTTGAAAACGTGTACAGACATGCTCTTCAATGGCGAGGGTGAAGCCTTCAACGTAAGATTTCGATCCGCCGCAAACCTCTATGCTTTCTGCTCCTCATGCGCGACATGAACACAGTCCCCGCTGATAAAGCAATGTGAAATAAAACAGATCGGCTTGTTTCTCGAGACAGTGTCTCCATATACTTTTGCAACCACTGGCATAGGTCTATGTATCGGTTTATCAGTCGTCGGAGCAGCGTGGTAAGTTTTCCTTCTCAAACCGCTATACATACATAAATATATATACAAACACATTAAGTTTTATCGGACATACTCCTCTAACTTACCATTTCTTATTCGTCTTCGTCCACAGGGGAATATTCATCACGGGCTCCTCGATCCTAGGCGGTGCGGTCAAGGCCCCAAGAATACGGACGAAAAACCTGATTTCTATCATCTTCTGCGAAGTCGTGGCCATTTACGGCGTTATAATGTCCATTGTCTTTTCTTCCAAGATTTCCTACGTCCCCACCGACGACCTGTCCTCCGGAAGCAACTTGTACACTGGTTATGCACTATTCTGGGGCGGCTTGACAGTCGGGGTATGCAACCTCGTCTGCGGTATTGCTGTGGGCGTGAACGGAAGCAGTGCGGCGTTGGCTGATGCGGCGGATCCTTCCTTGTTAGTAGCCGCCCCCTCTTTTTTTTAGGTCTTTGATCTAAACCCCTCCCCCTGTTTCTTATCATATATACACTCGTACAGCTTTTTCTGATGAGTTTAACAACAATGCCAGATTCGTCAAAGTCCTTGTGATTGAGATCTTTAGCTCCGTCCTTGGCCTCTTCGGTCTGATTGTCGGCCTACTGATATCCGGAAAGGCAAACGACTTTGCTTGAAGGTCGTGAAACAGTCGAGAAAATTATTGTGAAATTCATCTGGATACATTGTAGACATAGGAATATTCCCTGTCACAAAATGAGGCATGAGGTTGGAGAGTCCCGTTGTGCCAGGAATCTCTTATGCAATACAAGATAGCTGGCGCATTTTTTTTGCAACTTTTACAACTTTTACAACTTTTTACATATTTATTGTTTTCCCTCCTTCATTTACCATCAACCCACGATAAAATTAATCCGGGGCGATTTGGACTAAAATTTCCCATGTGATATATTACGAATGGACTAGACATGGAGTCATAGCTTTTTTAATGTGCCCAGCATGGAGGGACAGATGTGTGTGGAAATGCATCTAGGAAGGAAGGGAATGGAATCACTGCCCGTTCAGTCAGGTGTTTTGATATATTCTGTATAGTATTTTTGTTTGCATGGGAGTATTATTTTATCTCCTGTCTTCGTCCGGTCATATCTCAATTTATCCACAGTGTGGACGGTTTCGACTCACCTTGGCAATGATATATCGCACTCACTACATACATACTCCGTACACAGAACCACTAAAAATATGGTGGCAAATCATGAAAACAACGGCTGTTGTAGCTAGGATTTATGGGTGATGCCAACATCATCCACCAACCTCAAAGGACCGTTTGAGCAATCTTATCTTCTACGTAGATCAGGAGGACGAAGGAGGGTAATCTCCCAGCTGCCCGGAGATATTTCCAACTCATCTCACACATGATAGATAGATAGCCATTGTTCTGTGGCCTGAAATATAATCCCCCCTGTCTTTGCAGACTCACACGACGGCCAAATATGGGAGAAAAAGCTCCATTACGGCCAACGGATTCTCTGAGGACCTGAGCTAGTCCAAGAGAGCCTTACCCATCCATGCTTGTTGTATTCCATATGGTGTACATTCTGTACAAAGTTGTCCTGGACTAGAAGAGCTGACACGTTGAAGTAGCATGATGTCGCCAAGTTGCTCGGCCTTATCTTATCGCACTATCGCCAAGAGCCAACTTCATACATTCCTCTGCCCAGATTCTACAACAACTAGTATGGATACCATCTCCAACCATCATACTGCGCACGCGAAGCTCCTATTTGAAAATCCTCGAATTTCTCTCTATGGCTGCCTCTAAATTAAAGGCTGCTATCCTGATAATTTCCGACACCGCCTATCGGGATCCTTCAACTGATAAGGCGGGCAGCGCTCTAACCCAGACATTCGCCGTGGAAGGAGGGGACAAGTGGGATGATCCCGCAATTGTAATTGTCCCGGATAATGTCGTGGAAATCCAACGCCAGATCCTTTCCTGGACAGATGTGGAGAATTACTTCAATCTCATAATTACAACAGGGGGGACGGGGTTTGCGGTGAAGGATAATACTCCCGAGGTAGGTATCCGGCGAGAGTCTACGCAAGCGCCGCTGCGGCTTAAATTCAAGTTACGGATATCAATTGAAGCCTATCTCTTTATCAGCCGTTCAAATACTTGCATTTACGAATTGCTAACGAACCGCCATAGGCCGTATCGCCACTCATACATCGGCATGCACCTGGGCTTGTGTAAGTCATTGCACCTGTTTTCAGCTTGGGTTTCTGGCATTTAGGTCTGACTTCTCTAGGCACGGCATGCTTGCTGCTTCTCTTGCTATAACACCTTGTATGGCACCTCTAGTCGGAGCAGTTTCGATAAATTACTTGAAATCCGTTCTAATTTGGGTTCCACAGTTGCATTGATGTCTAGGCCTGTCGCAGGTTTGCGGGGTAAATCATTAATTATAACCCTACCAGGCTCGCCAAAGGGGGCGGCAGAGAATCTCCAAGCCGTCCTCAAACTTCTTCCACACGCCTGTATCCAGGCTGCCGGAGCTAATTCGAGAGCATTACATGCTTGTGGGGTACAGAACCTGGAGAAAGAAGCTGGCATCAGCGCTGCATCAGCTCGCTCCACTGAGGAAGGATCTCATCACCGTCATCACTGTCATCCGCAGCGTCACCAATGCCAGGGATATGGGCATACACATGGTCACGTTGTGCCGAAGGCTCATACATTGCCTGCTGACCGGCCACAATCAAATGACCCTACTGCTGGTCCCACCAGACGTTACCGTGAATCTCCTTATCCGATGCTTTCTGTGGAAGAAGCTCTCAAGATCATTGTTGAACAGACTCCGGACCCAACCATCATTGAAGCCCATGTAAATTCATCTCTTGTAGGATCTGTAATTGCAGAGGATGTCTATGCGTGCGAAGCGGTCCCGGCATATAGAGCGAGCATTGTGGATGGCTACGCAGTTATCACCTCTCCTCCTCAAGCAGATACCCAGGGAAACATAAAAGGGAAATTTCCTGTGGCATCAGTGTCACATGCACAAGCCGCGTCTATGCCTCCACCACTGAAGCCAGGGGAAATTGCGCGCATAACGACTGGCGCTCCACTTCCTGAGAACGCCAATGCGGTTGTAATGGTTGAAGATACGACCCTTATATCTACAACCCCTGATGGAAAGGAAGAAGCTGTCGTGGAAATCCTAACGGGGGAAATCAAACCAGGAGAAAACGTTCGCGAGCCTGGCAGTGATGTTGCACTGGGATCTAAAATACTTCACAAGGGTGACCTGATTACCGCAGTAGGGGGGGAAATTGGCCTTCTCGCGTCAACTGGAACCCGAACAATCAAAGTATACAAAAAGCCCTGCGTCGGGGTCCTTAGCACAGGTGATGAACTGGTTGACCACGATGGCCCTGTTTCCCTCCGTGGCGGCCAGATTCGTGACTCAAACCGCCCGTCATTAATATCATGCCTCACAGCCTGGGGTTTCCCAACCGTCGACCTTGGAATTGCGAAGGATACCCCTGGAAATCTCGAACAATGTCTGCGCGATGCCCTCCGCGGTACTCCCAACTCACCAGGTGTTGACATAGTAATAACAACTGGGGGAGTTTCAATGGGCGAATTGGATTTGCTAAAACCCACCGTCGAACGCCAACTTGGCGGTACAATCCACTTCGGGCGGGTATCCATGAAGCCTGGAAAACCCACTACCTTCGCAACGGTCCCATTCAAACCTGCCATATCATCCACAGACTCCACGGCACAGCAGGAGCGGGAGACGAAACTCATCTTCTCCCTACCAGGAAACCCAGCTTCCGCACTGGTGACACTGAACCTGTTCGTTCTGCCCTCCCTGCACAAAGCGACTGGCTTGGGCATCAGCAGCCAGCAGCGGGCCTTCCAGCCCCGTCTCGGCCTCCCGCTCGTCACAGTGACGCTAAAACAGAACATTCCTCGCGATCCGAAACGTACGGAGTACCACCGCGCGATCGTAACATCATCTAACGCAGACGGTCACCTGTTTGCGGCCAGTACCGGACTTGGTGGGCCTGGTGTTGGGGCGGGACAACGGAGTTCACGCGTAGGGAGCCTAGCTGGTGCTAATGCTCTGTTGGTTCTTGAACCGGGGAAGGATGTTGCCGAGATGGGGAAGAAGGTGCAGGCATTGTTGATGGGAATGGTGGTTCCTGAGTGAAAGAATAAAACGAGAAACGAAAAGTGGACAAAGAATAAAAGAAAAGGTGTTTGAAAGAACGTGAAATATTATGATTTGATTTAGTTTCTTTGACCTAAATGTCTATTATTGTGAAATAAATAATATCGGCTTGTATTTCAAAACTTGATATTAAGTCTAAATTGAACGTATTGGATATTCTTAACCAATATGTCGTTTTCCATCCATCTAGATTGCATGCGCGTTTATGGTGTTGAATTTCTAAAACAGATACCGTCCGGGGGGAGTCATCCGGGTATATAGGCGGAAACAAACAACTTAGAGGACATATAAGCCTCATGAACCATGCCTAAAAGAAGCCATAATCTTCCCAAGATGACCAAACCTAAACTCCGAACATAACTTCTAAAAAGGTGACAGAAAACGTCAAAATATATGCCGCGAAAATTTCACCTGAAAATGCAAGAATGCAGCAATCACCTCAACGACCAATATAGCCATTCGTGATCTCTCACTTAGTATGCCCTTGCCCTTTTCCACCCTTTCTTTTTCTCCGCCCTCAAAGCCAATAACGTCCCGTCCCTCCCACGCTTTCTACCAATTTCCACCACCAAAAACCTCACAAAATCCTGCAAAACCCAATAACTGCTATGCGCACTTAGCATGTTCAGATACTGGATGCTCAACGGGCCACCGCCACCGCTAATGTAAAAATCAATCTGCCCGTTATCATTCAGGAGCGCCATACGCTTCTCCGCGAGTTCCTCGCGCGAGAAGTCGTGCGTTTCCATCTCAACGCTGGAAGGTAATTTCGCGATACCGGCGGGGCGTTTGTTTTGTTGCGAAACAGAAGGAGCGGATAGGTCTGTGGAGCTCTGATCCTGGCTTTTCAAGGAACCCCAGCGGAAAACGCTGGTGACGGTTTGAAAGAGTGAGGTGGACGAGCTTGGGACTGAGGCTGGTTTGAGAGAGTTGGCTAGATCGCTGTCCACAGCTGCGTTGAGGCGGTAGGTGATTGCTAAAAAAAAAAATAGAGATGTTGATGAGCATTGATGATAAAAATAGATCTGGGTTATGAACGGTGATTGAACTTACGGTCGGTATCGTGCATGACGTTATAAAGATTGTCGACTGCTAGACAGCCATATATGCCCGCCTCCCCGGCAACTCCTCGTTCAAGGTCTTCGCCGTTTGTTCCTGGCTTTCCTCGATTCTGTCGTGGGAGAAGTGTTGCTGTGAGGGGGTTAGCTTTCTGTTCGATCTCCTGAATGAGAAGAGAGATGATACAAACATTTGTTCAGTAACAAAAAGAAGCCTGCCGGGCTTCCGCAGAAAAAAACGTTGCTGGCATCAAATTCAAATATTGTCTGGCTGATTTCCGTATGCGCAAAATCAATATGGCCTACATGGGTTGGCTGTTGACTCAGAATATCCATTGCCATGATACTGCCCAGCGAGTGAGCAATTAAGTGCACTTTACCAGTTTTTCGAAATCCCGGATTATTTTGACACCAGAGACGATATATTCGATTTGCCTCTTTGACCACTGCTTGAACCATTTTCTGTTTATGGTGAGATAGATAATAGGGGACATCAAGCAAAACATCGCTGATCAAACTTCTTATTGCCGGCATAGTTTCAGGCGTGATGTCTTTGAGGCTGAATTTGTTCGTAGCTAGGTCCTCGGAGGTCGAAGCTTCAATGTCAGCGTCTTCTAGGGACAGCGTTGACCGCCAGTTGACAGGTAAAACCATAATGCTTTCCAGTTCTGGGCGCATATGAGGCCAAACAGCGTCACTATTGAGCTCGATATTGACTTGTCTCCGGAAAGCATTAATAGCATGCGTAAAATGGTAACTTTCAACCCGCTCCGATAATTTTTGACCGATACCATGTATGACCAATACCAGATCAGAAGCAACTGGTCTCCTATCCTCAATTTGGCAGGCGTAGCATATAGGGCGCCGGTCAAACATATCTCTTTCAGCAGTTTGATGCATTTTCACAATTCTTCTGCCGCTGGACGCAGGAATTTTAACAGGGTGGAGTTTATCCCAGGTCTGTGCATTGAATCCTCGAACAACGGGAATTCCTATTTGCCTTCCTTTGCGAATTGCGCTAAGCGGTCGTCGTCCCCTTGCAGCAGAAGGTAAAAGGTTAGGCCTCAGAATTTGCGCCTCTTTGGAATCGACATATATCACACTTGAATTCTTGAATGGTCTAGGAGCATCAGGTAATGTCATAGATCCTGCAGCTTGATTCTCATAAACAATCGACCCCGCCTCGGCCTCAGTCGGCTTCGAGAGCGACAATCGTTTGGATGGCTTCGACTCATGCCCGGACTCCATGGCACTTTGCTCTTTTACCTCTTCTTCTGGAGGCCAGATTGGATGCACAATTTTGATCTCTGCCTCCGCTCCGTTTTCTATACAACTGTTAAGTTCATCCTGCCAGGTTTCGGTCCAAGGCTGCATATACATATAGCCGGCTTCGAGTTGGTTAGCAAGCTCCGGTTCAACGGGTAACATGGTGTTCTTATAAAACCAAGTGGCTCGAATAACGGAAGATATATCATGAATAGGGCTCCAATATATGGGTTTCATCTGCAAATCTTGTTAGAAATCTCCAATCGAGGAAAGAAATGAGAAAGGAAATCCCTTACCTCCAAGTTGGGAAGTTCCACTGAATGTAACCTGGATATTCCAACCGGTATAACAGCATCTGGTTCCTTTTTTCTTTGTACTGGGGTCACTTCTAGTTCCGATGGAGAGAGGCGCTGTACTGTAAACTTTGAGGGGCTGCCAGCTGAATGGACCCTGGACTTGGCCGAACGGACATCGCTTCCTTGGTCAACCGTCACCATCCCACCAAGTGGATGCGACGCTCTACTCGGGGTAGCGGGCGACCTTGGTGAAGGAACTGATCGCGGGCTCCGCGCTGGAGCTCTGATGAATGGGGATCCGGTGATATTTGTATCGCCTCCATGAACCCCAGCTGAAGGGATCGGCCTGCCTGTCTGTGAGGAATAAGACCCAAAAACGTCATCACCACAAGGGGATGATATGCTTATCCGTTTCGAAGTCTTCGATTTACGGTCTGCCGGAGGGCTATGCCGTTTCAAAGATTTTGGACTATTGTAAGGATCAAGGATCTGTCCCATCGAATTACTAGATGCTTCTACATCGCCAGCTGATTCCGCAGGCATCCGAATTGGGATTGGCACTCCAGCAGGTTCTTCTTGTTCACAGACTTGTCGAGAAAATTTATCAGCAACCTTTGTAGAAGTGTCCTTCTCTTGATTCGGGATTTCGTTAGCTGCAGCGCAGAATAGCGCAACAATTATAGGCCGTAGATCATGTCGCCAGGCACTTTCCTTTTGCCGGCTAATTTGCTCAATTACATTTCTTAGTGTTGAAACCACAAACCTCCTCTTTTCCGTTTCACCACCCTCAGAACTTCCATATATCGCCGCATGTTTTTCAACAAGAGCAAATATCGAAGAAGTGTCATGTCGTTCGTTAATCGGGGTCACATTTAGATCTGGAGAAGCATCCCTATATTCGCGAACAGCTGTTAAAGCCTCAAGGATGAGTCTGTCAACTTTCTGCCTCCAGGCTCTGTTAGCTCTGTCCTCTTCAGAACCACTTTTACGAGTGTCATCGGCGTCTTGATCCTCCACTGCATTTCTAAGTCCGTGCCATGCTTCCTCCAGAGCAATATTATCCAATACCGAAAAGGGACGGGGAGGGAAGCTAGATTGAGAGCTGCTGGAGCTTGCGGAAGCGGCAGGTAATGGAGTTAAAGGATCATCTATTGGGAACGACGAGAGGTAGAAAAATTGTGCACGGACTTTTGGAGGAGCTGTAGATGTGCTGAAGTCTGATTTCGTTGTTGGATTGTCCTCGGGATCATATAGGAGGCATGTTGGCCCGTAGGTGTGAAGCAGACTCGACATTCTTCGAAAGCTCAATGGAGCTTCAGGTATCTGTAGGAGACTGCTTGAGATATTAATGAAGATAGGGATTTATATAGACAAGCCGGGTCATATCATGATTGGGACTTTCAAGCTATTGGCTTGGGTTCGTAAAAGATGCTGGCTGGCGATTGAATAGTATCGTGTTGCCTTGAGCGCCTTCAAGAGCCGCGTGGAAAATAGTATGAAGGTGCAGGATAGGCACTCCCCCTCCTAACTGCACGAAGAGCGTTGAGATAGCTGTATAGGAGCGGGAATAACCGTTAATACACTCTCTTTGCAAAATTGAGCAACTCATACCTGTCATGGGAGTTATATACTGTTGTAAGCTAGATCAATCCATCGGCCATAAAAACGTCATCTGTCCAGGATTACATAATCGAGCATGTTCATCACGTGGATCAGGCGAACCTCAACTAACTATGTGTTTGTAACCTTATTAATTGCGGATCCGTAACTACTACTATTAACTACAGTGTTCTACTTTGTCACAAATGCTTTCGGAGAATGGAGCGAAAATTAGACACATTTCCTGGTTCCAAAGGCATGAAAATCGCCAGAAACAACAGGGAAACTCACTCCAAACACGCCACCGCTAAAGTTAACCGTCGCGAAAAGAAGAACGAATTGTACAGAACTTTAGGATGAAACAATGCTGGTTGATCAATGCATTAGATGACCTCACTCGCGGTTACCTCCATAGGATCTTCCTTTATCTTCGTTGTCACGCTGGGATAGGGAAGGTGGATGATACTCTCTCGTCACACCATGCCTCCCCATTGCTTGCATCTTCTTCTCCTGCTCCTGTTTCATGAGCGAAAGTGTGTTGACCTGAAGCTCCTGAAACGCGAGGAAGGTGACAATCGGCGCGCCGAGCATCTCCAGGATCTTGTGCGTATCATGCATATGCTTTCTAATGACGCTATCTGGAGTGCAAAAGGTACGAACACTCATCTCCTTGGCGATCGCCTTCCAATTACGCAAGGTGGCATTGAGAGCTACCACATTCTGTGCACATTCGCCATGAAATTTGAACGTACGTAGGTTATAGATGACGAGGTCACGCTGGGTGAGCTGGTCGAATTGAAACTGCACGACCTGCGGACGATTCTTTGACGCCCAGAAATTGGTGACTTTGGTAACCGATTCCACCGATATGCGGCCCTCCTTGTGTTGGTCGAGAAGGAACTTGTTGGCCGTCACACATATCATAAGCTCTACCTCGGAGTACAATTTTGCCTGGGTTGGAGGGTCCAAGGAAATGGGGAAGGTTGATTGAAACCGTTCTTTGGATTTCTTCACGTCTCCTGTCTGTAAACCGAATAGTTAGATTGAAAAACGGTCTCTCGCAGTGGTTTAGGAAATCTCCATGGATCGAAAATGTTTATGGACTTACGATATCCTCAACGCGCTGTTTGATCTTCTCACCCAGCGCCTTGAAACCAGGCCTTTTGTTCTTCTCAGAGGGACTTTCCTTCAAGGAAGGACTGCGACCTAGCCAACCATTTTCGCCGAACAGCTTTTTATGCGGTGATCGAGGCCTTTTCATTGGGCTTGGTAGAAATTCGAGTATTGAATTCTCGTCAAGATCCTCAAGGATCTTGACAGGAGACAAAGATCTCCCTCTGCCGCGTCCTCGATCTGGGGATCGAGATCGCTGTTTCTGGCGCCCGGGGGACACATTTGCTGAAGGTTTCCAGTCCTGGTAATAGCGATCTTCACCATATGACGCGTCGTCATAGTTCGTATTACCATCGAGAGACTTGACATTGTTTCCCTCAGACTTGGAAATAGGGAGGCGTCTGTTGTAGTGATTTGCATCAACTGGATATGAAAACGCCTTTGGTGGAATTGCTGGCGCGGTTTCAGATGTCTCTGGGCCAAATGGCCACATTATTTCACATCCTTCCGCAGACCGGCTGGAATTACCCGCGCTATTATAGGAAGAATGACTAATGACATGTTAGCATTGCTTCCACAAGATATAATGACGCCAACTTACTTATCGTATACGATCGGCACCTCCACCGAGTGCATCGGATTGAACTTCTCCGGATCGAGCATCAAAACAGGCTTTCCTGTATTTTTGACCGATTTTAACAGCGGATTGTTTAGGATTTCACGCGTCAGCAAGCGAAAGGTGTCTTTGGTTGGAGAGCCAGACGAAGATTGGGAGTAGACAGATACACTGGAAGCTCCAGACTGGGGATAGGGGTTTTGAGCTGTATACTGTTGTGGTTGAAGCGTATTTGCTCCACCGTGCAGATGTTGGGCTCTGCTGTGGTCGATCGCAAGGCCACGAATACACTCAATAGAGGCGTCTTCGTGTTCAGAATAAGCGCTTCCACTGAATCGATTCTCCATTCTGAATGAAGTGGTATACTGGAGCTTTCGAGTGTTCGGAACCGTGGAAGAGACGTCAACAACCACGACGGGCACCTGGTTGCCCCGGCGGATATCAACAAGCTACAACTGGAGCTTCGAACCAACAATAGAACTCCTCAAAAAATTAACGCAACTGAATGTCGAATGTTATCAGATTCTGCTGGCAACAAAGGACATGCCACAAGAAGAGGAAAACAACAGATATCCACTTGTCTTTATAAAGCAGGTCTTTATAGTTTAGATTTTATCAAGCTGCTGGAACCAAAATGGACAGTTAAAACAAAATTTCCTAAATAAATCAACAACATACCAAAAACCAAGAGTCCTTTCACCGAACACTTGATGCCACTTTTGTAATATCTCACATTCAGGGCCTTGCTCATTGGAGGCACGGGAGGTACCCATCATTAACCATATTGAATTCAAGAATGGGGTTCAATAAGGTCCGTAGAGTATTGGTGAATAGTAAGGTATTGAAATCCTTCAACACAATTCAATTTGCGAGAATGCTTGCTTTGTCCCCCATAGTTATCTCATTGTGTGAATATCCAAAACCCCAGGCCAGATCAGCAAAATTTATAACCCAGCTATTCAGCCGAGAATACACTTATTATCAAATAATTCCAAAGCCCCTTGGAAATTAGGGGGCTTTTTCCAAATATCTGCCTATCACCAGGATCGGTATAATAGTGATAGCGCCCAAAATTTCCACACGGTATATTATACCGTTGCCGAGCCAAAGGGTTCATCGGCTTGGGAAAGGCCAAAACTGAGATAGGGAATTTTAATGTGCGCCACCCTCATATCAGTGAGCTCCTAGGATAGTCGAAATAGTTCCAAATCATCTGAAGATAATAACGCAATTTGCATCTCACTTCAACTCGAATTGACCAGCAGACATTGCCAGTCAAGATCCGCTCCCTAAACACGGTGGAAGCGCGATTATTGCTATAGCAAGATTAGAGCTCACACCCCCCACGGGTGTATAGTCCAGACTTGAGTCCTGGGTCCTCACCTGCGGAGCGAATCCCTACGCTTGTATAGAGAAAATCACGAACACCAATCTTTGGAAAGCTGGAGGCACCTATCAATCTCACTACCACGTGATCTATACGCTACACTGCCAGCTCCGACTCTGTAGCACAAGTTCAACCGAGTGGAATTGCGCCCAACCCAACCATTTCCTTGCGGGTGCAAGGCCGGCAGTCGTCGCAGCTATTCCACCGCATCGCAGAAACCGTCGTAATGAAGGTTTCCCCTCATCAAAGATGTCTCCATGTCAAAGCCAAAATGCAGCTTTTCGCAGCTACATAATGAACTGATACCCACGTTTTACGTACATATATATAACAGCAACCCGTGTTTCTACATCGGTGTGGTTGAATATTACTCTTGGTATTTTCTTGGTGATTCCTAGTATCTCTTGGAGAGTGGAAATATATCTCTCTACCCAAACCTCCTATTATTCCTATTATAACTGTTGATCCTTCGAGTGCCCCAAAATTCCCAGGAGGTCAGGATGTCTCATTCAGCAGACAAGTATGATGTTGTCACCATTGGCGCTGGGCTTGTCGGACTTCTCGCCTCCTTACGCTTCTCCAAATGGGGGTATAAAATCAAACATATTGACAAACGCCCATTACCCACCAAGACCCGCCGTGCTGGCGGCATTCAGCTTCATTCATTAGAACTACTACGAAATCCGGGCTTAAAACGCAAGATCATGGCGCGCGAGCCCGCTAGGGCTTATGATGTTGCGTTCTGGAACCCCTTACCGGATGGTACAGGAATACAAAGGACGGGGAATTGGCCTAGCTGTCCCTCATTCATCGACACCAGATACCCATTCGCCCACATTGTTACACCAAGGACATATTGAAAAGGGTTTCATAAAGGAACTGACCAAGCACGGAACCACTGTCGACCGGCCGTGGACCGTTTTGGGGTTTAAGCACGATGGGAAGAATAATTCGTCCCCTGTGGAAGTCACTCTCAGGGACCTCGATACAAATATCGTACAAGTTTAAGAGCAAAATATTTGTTTGGTGGAGAAGGAGCCAAGAGTTTCATTAAAAGACAATTCAATTGGCAATAAAATTTATTCACAAGGACCCGATTTCTCATGTTTGGGGTGTGATTGATGGAGTAGTACAAATAGACTTCCCTGGTATCATGGTATGAGCATTCTAATCCCATACGAAGCGGACGAGGGGACGTTAACAAAAATTCTCTAGACAAAATATACCATTCAGCCGGGTAGCGGTGCTGTGATGATTATACCACGAGAAAGTAATATGGTTCCGTTATGCGTCCAAATTTCGTCCTCAACTGATTCAGACTGGGATCCACGGAAAACAGCAACAGTTTCAGAGATCCAGCAGGCGGCCAAAATGATTTTGCAACCTTACCATTTAGAATGGGACATGGTCGAGTGATACTCTGTAACCTGTCGGACAGGGAATTGCTGACAAGTTTTCATTGGACCATCGGGTATTCATAGGCGGCGATGCTTGTCATACACATAGTGTGGGCGACTTTTTCTCGCTGTTATGAAGTGTGTATATATATATATCCGTGCGTCGTAACCAAGCCTTCTTCAGCCAAAAGCAGGTCAGGGTATGAATACCGCATTTCACGACACACTCAACTTCGCTTGGAAAGTGCACATTGTTGAAGGAGGCTTCGCAAAATCTACAACATTGGCCACATATGAATCAGAGCGCAAACTAATTTCTTAAAGTCTCCTTAACTTTGACGCTCAGTATGCTGCCCTGTTCTCCTTACGACACCCATCCGCCCCCGAACTGGGAGCAGCCAGCAACAACCACGACGGCGCGGCAAGCAGCAATGACAAATTCGTAGAAATTCTTAAGTCCGTTTGTGAATTTACCGGTGGATATGGCATTGCTTATCAACCCAACATCTCAACTGGAACCCCGACCATCCAGCCAAGTCCTCTTTATTCAACCCCGCGGGGGTAAAATTGCTTCCCGGACGAGCCTTCCTCTCATGCATCGTTACACGACTCAGCGACTCCAACAAAGTTGCACTGGAACATGTAATACCCACCAACGGATCGTTCCGCATCCACCTTTTCGCTGGAAACCCAGACAAGACAAAAAAAGCAGTGAGCGATTTCGCCATAAACCTGGAGACAAAGCGCTCCTTTTACTCCAGCTACCAGCGGAGAGATATCAGCGCCGTCTCTCCTTTCGAACGACATAACCCGCACTCCCCCTTCTTCACGCTCTTCGTGTCATAGACCATCTGCCCAGGGTGCTGAAGCCATATCGCCATCATATCTATATTGATGACATCCCCGACATCAAGGCGCCGGATGTGAAAGCTGCGACCCACACGAAACTCGGGTTCGATGCGGAGAACGGCGGCGTGGTTGTTCTCAGGCCAGTTGGGCATATTGTGTGCGCCACGCGGTTTGTCGAGGGGAGCGGCACGGTGGATGCGCTGAATGGGTATTTCGGGCCTTTTGCAACTAAACCTCTGGGTGATGATGGAGATTCTCGTACAAGATTGCGATGTTATATATCATCATATTGGCAGCGTTTGGTAGTTGCTTGCTGTTTTCTTTAATGTATGAATTTATTTATTTATTTATTTCCGTTTGTGTAGCCGTGGCCATTATGTTTATTTTTACTTTGTTGTGACTTATACTAGGATATGCATATTTCTATTCCAAGCAAACTATATTTTTTCAAATCCTCTAGTCTATCTATCTCCATTTCTTTTCTTTTCTGGTTTTTTCTTCTTATTTTTTTGGTGCTGTTTCTTCCAAACATTACTTGCCAATCGAGCTTACAAAGTAAATAATTCCGTTGGCCCCCTGAAAATGGAAAACGTTTGGCGTTTTGGAAAATTTCAGATTCATCCTCCTGGAAGAAAAATAGACAGAAAATATGATTTACCAGGTTCTCTCTGTCCACTAGACATGGATATACATTGCAACCTTTACTCTATGCAATGTTGGCGGTGAAAAAAAAAAAAAAAGAGTTTACAGGGTTAAAACGAGACGGAAGACGCTCCGCCATGCCGCACACGGGTTTGAAGGTCGCAAACCACGTGCAGAGAGTGCCCTAGGGAAAAATACGAGGAAAGACGTTGAACTTTCTTTCCCTTCCTTTTCTTTTCTTTTTTTAAAAGGGCACAAACCACTTCAGTGGATAGTTGATATTTGCCAAATGGATACGCCTATATATATCTAGTGAAGAACAAACAAATATCCGCTCCTTAATTAAAACAATGGTACGTTATAAAAAGATAAATGAATAAAAAAGCAAAGATGGCCTTCCTTCCACCCATTCACCCAAAAGAGGAGAAAAGAGAGATAAAAAGGCAAAAAGTAAAGAAAAGAAAAGAAATAGAGAGGATGAGAAGAAAAAAGGTCTCACGCTCACCTACACCAACATCAGTTCCGAACCATTGGGCTCGAACGTGGGAGGGAGTTTTACGGGAAGCAATGAGCGGGACGATAATACCAACATTAAAAGGACTAGGGTAAAAAGATAAAACGTCCCATATATATAGGAAGGTGTAGTTGGGGGATGGGGGATGGGGGGGTGGGGGAGGATTCAAATCGCCGTCCTCCCGCGCGAGGCGACCGCGATTCGAAGTGAAAGAAAAACCCCCTTTTTGTGCTATAACTTGGACAGGGAAAACGGAGCGGTATATATGTTTGCAGTTAAACATCTTAAGTTAGGGTATATGGCGTAATAAAACGGGAGCGAAAATATGTCGGAACAAGAAGGGAAATATCATGAGCCGTTTCAAGGGGGGTTCGTTAGGGCAGATCAAGCAGTCGTGAACTCATGTTGTCGCTCCACGCTTTGAGAAGGTAAAGAGGAACAAAATCAATGTGGAGATGGGAGAAGTCAAACCCTTATCGGCGGAAGGGCCAGTAAGGGGAGGGGTATTACAATAGATAGCCAAATATATGATAAAAACACCCGCATGGAGTGGGCATATGCGTGAACTCCAGGTCCAACTAACGCCGGCGCCCAGCGGTTGCATAAAAAGGGGAAAGAGAGAACACAGGTGTCAGGTTGTGCTAAGAGAGAAAAAAGGAAAAAAGGATCGATAAAGCGAACACGCTCCACCGGAGAAGAAAAAACCCACCTGCTGTGCCACCCCACATTAAATCGCATAAATAGAAGCAAAAGCACCATCCATTATTCAAACTTCAATGAACAGACAAATCTGACCCCGGATCCAAGAGAGCATTTCTTCAAGGCAATGGCTGGAATATAAAAAGCAGCCATAGTTGGGTAATGTCACTTCGTCGAGAGAAGACTTATTCTCCGCTTCTCTCGCTCCAAAAACCCAAAGCACAAACGGTGGCATCTTTTCGTTTTCGTTTTTTATATATTTTTCTTTTGTATTTTGGGGCGCATGCAGGTTAAAAGAGACTTCATTCCCACTACCGACTAGGAAACGCAATTTTTCTAAAAGCTAACTTTGTCTGCGATGCGAAATTCGTACGTGAACCCGAGGACGAGGACGAGGAAGACAAAGACAATGAGGACGACACAGAAGATGAGGAAGTGGTAGAGCGTGATCGGTTCATCATTGCCCGTCGTGAGGTACTGGCGGCTTGAGAAGGAGGAGGAATGCTAGTGAGTGATCTGCCGACCATTGCCCGTCGCGGGGTAGAGGCGGCTCGCGCAGCCTCCACAGCCAGGATGTCTTCCAGTCGTACGTCTGCATCGGAGAAGGTATGCTGTTGGAGCTTTTCTGTGTCGAGAAGCTCCGTGAATTTCGAGGGCTGGAATGGCATGTTTCCTTCGGGTTAGGAACCTGATTTGATATTTGTAAACTGGCGCAATGATTGTTATAAATATATAACGGTCGATAGGGACGTATGCCGGCAAAACTTTTAGGCGTAGGAAAACGAATAAAGGATATAGCGCTCCTTATTCTGCTGCTTAATATGCTGTTGGGCTTTTCGAGGCGTGCGCCGCTGGCTCTGGCCACTGCGATTTTATTTGCGATGGCAACGGGGTAGAAGAACGGTTGCAAATGAGTGCGATGACGCAATCTCTTTCTTTCGGCTTTATGCCTAAAAATATTGCAGACTTTGTGCCCGAGAGAGTTGATAATATGTGATCAACGATAGTTATGATGATGGTATGATATGCTGCGATATGGGAAACTCCACCGTCGGCGTGCCCCTCGTCTAAATAAAGACGGAAGGGGGAAAACAACCTGGCAGTCTCTCCCCTTTCTTTCTGTCTTCGTAATCTCCAGGAATTTTCAAGGATAGAGTTAATAAACGGCGCAGTGATTTACGTGAGCGAGAGCAGTAGATTCCAGAGTGGAGCGGGAATCAGGATAAACACATGTAGATAAAACCAATAAACCCTCCCTGCAAAGGGGGCAAGCAGCGGGATGATGATTAAAACGAGTGTTGGGAGCTGATCGATAAGGTGAAGAAGGAAAACAGAGAGATGATAATTTGGGGAACAAGGTTACAAAATAAACAACGTTCCCACGGGTGCTTGCAGAGGAAGCGAAACAACCTAGCCAATACGGGATCTCAGGTATTTCCGGCTCGGGTCCGTATGTTTTAATGGCTGTCCTGCACTTTTTTTCCCTTTTTTCCCCTTCACGTTGTTACTTCGAAATTCGAAGGCCTTGAAGGCCGATTTTTAAAATCGCTGGAGTGGCAGACCGAGCTCGCCCCGCCGTACTCCCGCCGCACACGCGAGCTGCATCACGGACCACCCCCAGATCCAAAAAGAAACGGAAAAGAAAAGAAAATTATTAGCCCAGCCAAGAAAGACGGCCTCCTCTAAACTATTCCGGAACGATAAATGTTTCGGCCTTGGGGAGGGGGAATGGATGTTGATTCGCTGCCAAACAGACCTGTCCCGGTTGGGAGTTTCCGTTTAGTTTCATGAGTGGCCAAAGTGTTTTATTTCGTAGCGCAGGCCGCCGGAAAGAGGAAATTCAACTGCGTCTCGTGCTTTAGACACGGGACATAGAGGGGGTTTTGAGGAACCCACTTTCGTTTCAATGAATCATCATCCCATGCACGTTGCGGTGCATGCGATACAGGGGAAGTATCAACATGCCCATAGGCGGAGTTCTTCTTGTGTCAGATCGCGCTCGCCGCTCTGGTAACGGTAAATTGCAGAACTATATTGGCCATCGAACTTGGACCATGGACGCAAAGCTACCAAACCTGCTCGGCGGAATGGGTTCAGATTCCCTGGCTCAGCCGCTCTCAGTTGCCTGATGGCGTTAAATTAGTTTCAAGTTCCCAACGAACCCCTCGCTTCAACTTACCCCGGCGAAAACCCAAAGGAAAAAATGATCTACGCCAGACCGATCCTATTCCACCTGTGTGGTTGGTGGCGGTCCAGGATAGTTGAACTAGTCGTCCACTCCGTTAGTCAACCTCTTAGGCTCTTAACTAGTCAACGAACTAACTCATTTGTCCCCTCGGCTGACCTGATCATGCGGCTTGCCGGTCAAGAAACAGGTTATTCTCCAGATCTCGCCCCGAGACGAAGAAAGGGGGGCGTTCATCCACAAAGACATTTTGTCCAATTCCCTTTGTTTATCCCGCTTTGTTGTATTGAGAATGGGTTCTGGTCCGTGGATGGCACGTTGTGGTTGCTGTGGTTGTGTTGTTGTTTGATTAACGGAGCGGGAGGGAACCCCCGCCAACGGCCAAAACCTAACCTACATACAGCCCAACCGGGATATATTGACTTTGACGAAGCCAGCCAACAACAAAGTAAACCACGGATGTGAGTGAGTTCGGTGTATGAGGTTCACAAGGCCTACAATACA
This sequence comes from Histoplasma capsulatum G186AR, assembly GCF_000150115.1. Lineage (NCBI taxonomy): Eukaryota > Fungi > Ascomycota > Eurotiomycetes > Onygenales > Ajellomycetaceae > Histoplasma > Histoplasma capsulatum. The sequence goes on from NW_025544806.1 coordinate 1,032,999, forward strand.
CGGAAGATGGAGTGACTGTCCGTGAAGAAATGCTGGTCTCCACATTCTTCCCTTCCTCCAGGAATGCAGAAGGAAGCCTACGGGTATCTTGCGATCAAGCCTCACACATCATCGTACTGAAGAATGTGCATGGACCATTTCTCTGTGAGTGGTGCTGCGCCATGCAGCCTGCAGTAAAATGTTATCCTCTGGCTCCCTCTGAGCCCCGCGTCGATTGTTGCTGCAGCAGACTAAAACAGGCCCAAACAGCTTTTCTCTGTGGGCTCGTCTGCTCTTCCCTGGATGCTTGTTAAATGAATGTAGAGAATGGATGTACTGTACAAGCATTCGGTCTAGACGCCACCTTGAATTCCTTATGGCGGTCCAACCTTGAACCGCACTTCATATTCCGTCAGCCCTGTCATTAAAAGAGAGAATACGGGGTTGGATTTTCCCCGGGCCAATTCTGAATATCTACTCCGAACTTAAGATATACGCAGCATGCACACCCTTCGAAGGAGGTGTGGAACAAACAAGAGTCCTTGCGCACGCTGCAAAGGCTGGAGTTTGTAATGGAAATCTCCTACCAGAACTCCCACCAACTCTGGATAATCCCAACCCTCGCTAAAAAGGATTTCGAGGTGGGAAGTGATTATTGGCTTTTCTTTAGCCATGCAGAAATTGGAGCCGAGTGTCAGCAGGCTCCGTGACAACCCTCTCGCACAGCTATCAGTCAGATTCTCTGTTCCTCACAAAATAATTCAATAAACTAATTGAAGACATAGAGTGATTATTGTCGAAAAAAAAAATTTTTGAATCAAAGAGAGTTTATTTCAAGATTTAGTTAAATATTATTTATCTCTGAATAATATTGACGGAGTGTGACAGTCCTAGCATATCACTACACCAACATGGAAGAGTCAAAGTAAGGTAACTTATTTATATACTTGACTCATGCAATGTCACTCACCCCTACACATCAGCGCAGAAGCAAGATCATCCTTCAACTCCCCTTTGAGTCCCATCCTCGTCACCATCTTCACAATCGGCAACACCAGCCTCCCCAATCCCACACCAAGCAAGGAGCCTCCTACCCTCATCGTCCCATAACTCGCTCACCTTGCCAATCAACCCCCATCTTCGTCCTCCCATCCAACCTCCCCTTGCGGCAAACCCAACTCACAGGCTGCCCCCGTGGTGTTGACACCCGTGACTGGTCTTCCGGTCCTCCAACGCAATCCCCCTGTCAGAACATAGACATACTGCCCCAGTCTCCTTTCGTGTGCCTCAGGATCTTGATCAGCATGTAATACGCGCGAATCTGCTGTTTTGTAGTTTGTACGTCCGGAAACGGAAGAGACGGTAGCCTCATCGGTCTTTAATGTCGATGATGCGATGGTGTGGAAGAGATGGGGTGGGATGTTAGAAAAGAGGTCGGTGAGCGAGGAGAGGGAGGAGATGTGTGTGTTTAATCAGTGCATGCACTTAGGCAAAAGGGGTTATTGGATCCTTGCTACATCTGTGATCTCCGGGCAACCGCTTGCTTGAACTGCTGAGCTTAGCATCGCGAGTTTCAACTTTCAAAATAAATATGGCGTATTATTGCAGGTATCCCAACGATGTTTCGTGGTGATGTTTAGAGCAAAAGCGGAGAAGATGTTCTTGGGTTGTTTGAACAACCTTGGTTGACTTAGGAAGAGGTGTCAATGTTCATCTGGTTCAAGACAGGAAAGAAGATAGAACAACGATCACACTATGCTGTTGGATACAATATCTTGGTGTAGAATAAATGAACAGTCTCTCCTTTCTTCAGGGCCTTCTACCCTCTCCCCATCCGCTGCAACCAAAACTTAAGATCAAACTCGCCCTCATTAAACTCTCTCATCTCCAGCAAACATGAACACATTTCCATATGCAGTTCTGGGTTCCTTTCCATCGGTAAATTTGATAAAGCAAGGCTTCACACCATAAACTCGTATCTCATATTCCGCTAATCCCGTGCTCTACTCAATAGCCTGGACATCAAAGACCATACCTTCAATAATGTTTCCAGGTGGACCATCCTCCAACGCATGCTGGGCCCCAGAGTTTGGTAGAATAACCAGTTATATATCCCGATCCGAGATTCGGTTTGGCATCCAGATCAAGAATCTCAGCGAGCATGTGGGGATCTTGAAGCATTCCGTAAAAGAAATACACTCCTGTGAGCGCGGCATGGTGATAAATAAGGGAAGGTGAGTTGGGAGCCTGGTAGAACCAGTCTGGCGGAGCACTTCTCACTTTCAGAATGAAGCCAGAATCCTTGGATATATCATTCTGAGAACGCGCGGGAAGTGGTGGTGCGGACGGAGGAGATGAACATCCCGATGCTAAAGCGTCGGACATGGTATGAGTTGGGTATTAGGTAGATAGAAGTTGTGCCACAAGCTGTTGGGGAAACAAATGTACCCGAAATGTAGTTGAAAAGCCCTTGACGTTGTCGACAGCGCGTTTGATGGCGGCGCAGCCACATAATATTGCCTACTATTAGTGTTGGCTCGTCACTTACTTTATTTCGTTGACAGCCCTGAGAAACCTCTCCGAAACCCTCGATGCACGGAGTGACTCCATTATTAGGCCACTTTCTCTGGCTGTCCGGAAACCCACTATCTTCTCATAAATAACCTGAGTGCTGATGTCGGGCGCTTATGTGGACAGTTGCGGCGAACATGTGCATCTCTCGCTGGCTTGGGGGCATTCTCTAGAGAGGCCTCAAGAAGGTTTGCCAAAGCGTTATTGATTTTGAGCCTGCCTTTGAAGCCCTTCTCCCTCAAGACCGTCGTCGAACGATCATGCTTGGAGCAGCTCGTTGGACAATGCGAATTTCCCTCACCGAAAATTGTCCCGGCGCCAGAGAATTGCGCTCGTCGAACAAGCCTCCAACATGCGGGATTTGGCCCTGCTTATGAACTCGAATTACGATAAAATGATCGGCTGGAACATCTTATACCTGCTCAACACATCTCATGGAACAATCGAGTTCAGGCGCGGTACGGCAAGTACCTCTGTGGGTGATATCTCCATGTGGATCGAAATTGCCATGTTTTTCGTCTGCGCCGCATTGAAGTTGAGAGATCTGAGCACTCTTGAGAAAATACAACCAACGGCCCTGAGTAGGTACTTGTGGTAGATAAAGCAAGCAGCTAAGTATCCAGTGATGAAGGCAAGCTCTTAAGTACTGTTACCCACGACCAGCAGTAGTGGGGTGTTAGAGTTACAGAAGTAAGTCAGGGGAGGGTGTAAGATATTCGAAGTCATTCAATTGCATACAGCATTAATAGCGTGCACAAAAGAGTAGTCCAGGAACCTGACAGTAGTAAGCTAGCGGTTTGGTATCATCTCTGGCAGCTTGATCCATACGATCTTTGACAAAGGATGACCATCCTTTGGTGAGGCCTTCAAGAAGTTTATCAAAATAATTGAAGTTGGGCATAATAGAATAACCTAGGCGGATATGCTCAACGTGGATAGAAAAGAGGCGTACCATAGAGCAGAAGCATCTAGGGAATTTTGGAGTATAGTGAAAAAAGATTTGGCTTCAGTAGCAACTGGAGACCATACAGAATCATATAGTCATGAGTTGTGTTTTTTCCAGAATTGTTTTCATATCGTTGCTGGCAGTTTCCAGGGGTTTAACTGGATTTGTCCATAAGTTTCATAAGTCTAAATCGACAAATATGGAATAGTGCTGAGCGCAGACCCCTCTACTATGTACACCACCATGGCGCTGGTGGTGATTGAGCTCTTTTGCCCCAGTGGCCTAATAATAAGAGGTTGACCTTGTCGGTTGTTGTCTATCTAGCGGCAGCTAATATTTCCAGGTGTGGGGTCACGTGGTCTAGGGCTTGTGCAGAACCAACCAAATATCCTGTTCTCCTCCATAACTATCCAAGCAAATCGACCATAGTCGATAGCAACTTGGGCACCTGCTTTGCCTTTCTCTAAGCTACCTACCAGTCGGCTCAGACTCGATGACCTTTGATCAATTATGATAGCGTCTATGGGTCCCTATTTGGTGCTTTCACTTTTATTGGCAGGGAACAAAGCATTTACGCGGGTTTGAAAGGGGTATAAGACTTGTCGGTTTCATCCAAGCCCTTGTTTTTGAGCCGAGAGTAGAGCGGCATAACCAGCAGCTGATATAACAAAGAGGAGCCCGTGAGATTCCGGGAACCAGAATGAAGTTCCCGGAAACAATTCATGCTTTCCTGAGAATCTTCGGCGTGATGTTGCCTGTAAACTCTCAATGGATCCAAGGCATCTATTTTTGATAACCTATGTTTTGAAGGCCCCGTTTAGGATCTTTGTGGGGCCATTTATCTGCTCCAATGGGAAGACAATCCCAGTACACACACTGAGGCATTGAGCCTACAAGCTTCATCAATTATCCGTGCAATTTCCGGGGGTATTCCAGGTTCGCTGGTTGCTGGAAAAACAGTCTGTCCATGTCCTCCGATATCTCGCTCATGTGCGCCGCCTTATCATTGGCCATCTACTTATGCTGGTCTCTGTGGCAGCTAGCGGGAGGGAGCGCGACACGCGAGCTGCTGCTACACACATGGAAGCGCAGTCTAGCTAGCGTTAAGGGTATCGTCCGAGTCACCACCCGCTGTACCACGGAACCCTCGACACCCCAGTCCATCAGTGCGGGCATATTAAGAATGACAGCCTCGTTGAGCCGGATGCCTGACAGAGAGTACTACATCAGCCGTGCAGCATTAAAGTTGATATTTGGCAGCCTTGCTCCACACACACCACTCATGGAGTCATCCATCTACGTCCATCTAGTTCCCAGAGTTGATATATTTTAATCCTAATTGGGTTCTCTACGTGAACGCTGGTTCCGCGGCACCGCCCCGAATCCCAGCACCAATGCGGGATGATAGAACAGGTGTTTTGATTAGTTGTCTGGCCGAACGCGACTACAACCTCTTCTTGTTTGTCAATAGACAGTCGCATGAAGGTGGCCACGTCTTTTTAGCGCCTCCCAGGGTTCAACCGATGCGCCGAAGGAGTTCCGTACATGTTCACTACCAATCCTAGCAATTTCAAGATTTGGTTCTGGACTTTATGCGGCTCCTTCCTCCGCCTATTGAAATAATGCAATAGGGTGTTGAACTGCAGAGCCACAGCAGTGAAGCCAGCAATTTTACTCCTACCAGGGACACTCAAGCATGGCCCCAAACAACTGTTCCCTAGGCCCGATCAATCCTTGACGACAGCATCGTGTATGTATGGCGACATGTATGCGCTGCGCTTGACCAGTCGCATGGTTCCTTTGTTTTGTAGACGATGGGACTGCGCATGTGACAGCTTACTACGTGCTCTGGGAACTACAGCACTTGGCTCGAAGACACAAACCACAGCTTAACCCCTGTTTTTTGACCTGACTTACGCCGGCTATGCTCTGTGAAGCTGAGAATGCCATAAGATGTGTCCCAAAGTACAAGTATAATGAAGCTCCCCGCCTCTACAACAGACATTTCTTACTCTGAGCCCCTCACAGAAAAAGATTCAGTGCCTTTTCATAGCTCTAGCCACCAAAATTTCTTTGTCATTCATTGCAACACAATTCGACTTAAGCCCCTCCCTAAAAGAGTACCCAGTGACTATGTGTCAGAAGGAGGAACCGAACACATATACTTGGAAATGTGGCCATACCACGGCCGAGTTCACCGGTGTTCGTATCCATTTTTGCGGTTCAGCACGCACAAGAGGTTCACGATGCGCGAATCCTACGCCAACGTCCAAGGGTTCAAGCCGTGGTTACAGCACTAGGGCTGTTTGCCCTGATTGTCGCAAAAAGAAACCGGACCCAAAGCCGGGGAATGACGACAGCACTGGAGCTGGTGGTTCAACATCGACCTCTACTCTCTCGGCTCAACCTAGCGGTGTCACTGTCGGTGCATAATGAGTAAGTAAGCATCATAGTTATGAAGAAGCAAGACAGCTAACCTCTGAAGGCACAGCCATGAACGATTCGCTTTCTGGAACTCTAGCGGGGATCTCAACTTTGCCTCTGAAACTGTTTTTTTAATGCTTGGTGGTTACCTGAAACTAGTGTGAACACTACCGAGTCGAGGAGCTCAACCTCCAAGTGGATAATTCTGTACAGGAGAACGACCTCAACGTAGTTGCTGTTTCCGGCGATGATTTCATTCGATCGGGGGTATGTTTTGGTCAAGAAAAAATTCGGAGGAGCTGCTTTTGTAATAAAGTTCATGAACGAATATATTGCTAATCTAACGGATAATTGTCGCGTCGAATAGTAAAATAACCGTAGGCTCTATGAAAAAGGACTTCGAAATGAGTACGGAGGTTCATCTCAAAAGTTCTTTCTCATACTAAAAACACCACAAAGTCTAACCTGAATATAGCAAGTGTTGTCTATCATACAGTGTACAATCTATATACAATTATCTGCAGACTTCTTATATTCATTTCCATCTTCTAGCTCTATAATCTTTTGAATATGAGTAGAAATCCACTCTATTCTGTGAAAGATTTTTTCAATACTGCTTTCACATCTTAATTTCTTCTGTCTGACTCTTTGATGCTGTGATAATTTATAAGCAAACACCATGATCATCAGATTATTCATAAGTTCATAACAAAATATTAACATAATCATTTCTTAAATGATTGCACTTATAGTGATAACTATATCTATGAGTGCAGTGATGCAACTCAACCCACAGCAGGTGTGGTCATCCATCCCATCATCTATATGTAGTACACTCCAACTGCCAACTGCAATATAGTGCTACCGAGTCTCTAACCTAGCAAGCTTCTCACTGGGTATAAGGTAAGGTCGGGGCTTATACAGTGCTTCTGAGCTTGTTCACTAAGTCAGGAGGTAGTGCCACTATCATAGATTAAGATATATCGTGAAGAGATATCTAGGATGACTAGCAATAGCTACGGCGGTGGCCTATGGTAAAAAATAAGAGTACTTTGTAGGGCTTACAGGATAAGGGGCGAGGGCTCAAGGTATGTGTCGTCAAGAAGTATACTTGAGGTGAACTTATAGTCGTACTATGTAACTGAGTATAAGTAGAAGTAAATGGGAGTAGTAAAAGAGAATAGAGGAAGATTGATTGTGATCAAGAAGATAAGCTTCCTGATCCTAAGGGTAATGAGTGTGTTTAAATACATTTGAGTCCCCATACAAATTATCTTGCTCACGCTGCTCACTGGCTGATCAGGGTGAGCAGTCACGTGACTTCATACTCCGCTTCGGTCAAGGGTTGTTCCGTTCCTACACTTCTTCGGTTCTTATCCAATAAGCCCCGGGCCGTGCCGCAGGTTTAACATAGTGTGGGAACCACAATACACTCTTTTGTATGATTTTGTGCTTCATTCAGAGTCAGCAAGATTCTATAGAATTAAGATCTCAGAGCATATATATCAGTATTAGAAGTCATCTTGACTAGTAATTTAATGAGAAATGAAAATATCATCTCTACTACTTTGTATGAAGCAGATTTGGGGGAAATTCAAGTTGGTGGCATTATATAGTGCCTTGGCGGGTAAGAACTTTTGAGATGAACTTCCGTATCTTCCAGTTCGGAATAACGGTAACTTGCGGGCTGGAAATATCTTTATCCGACACTAGTCCAAACATTTGTTGTGTAAATAAGATCATCCTCCGATTTTTTTCATCAAGCTAACACCCGGTATCACGCATAATCCTAAAGATGGCGTCCGCAGATGTTGTCTATATCATGCAGCGCCCACACTGTATAGCAATAGGCCAGTCCGGAGAGATATGCAAGATTAACGACTCCATGGTTGTGAAATACCCCAAATCTTTTCCAGGAGAAACCACCTACAATGAACTCCGTCAGCAGTTCTTGGATGTCGAGAGACAAATCTACGAGCGTCTCGGGCACCACGATGGAATTCTGCAATTCTTCGGAGTGTGGAATGAGACTGGAGCGATACGGCTAGCATATGCCAATCAAGGTGACTTGAGAGCGTACATTCGATCGCACGATGCGCCACCTCAAGCATTTCGTAAGATGTGGATTCGACTACTGGTAGAGACATTCTATCACATATACTCTCGCAAAGTACTTCATCAAGATGTCAAGCTCAACAACATTCTCATATCGAACGACACCCCAAAAGTCGCCGATTTTGCGAACGGCGCCATCTTCCCAATAGATGCGGACATGGAACTGATTTGCGCCCAAGACCCGCTGTCTCGAATTGACCTGCTTGGAATCGGTTGTATAATGTATTCGATCGGAATGTGGCAAGATTTTGAGTATGATTACTTCGAAAACGATCGCTGGCCGACACCGGAAGAGCTGCCATCGACACATGGGGTTTTGTATGGGGAGGTCATTGCTAGGTGTTGGAACAACGAGTACAGCACTGTGAAATCGCTATATGAGGATTTCAGGGGCTGCAGCCGAGAATCAGGGGTTTAATGTCGGATCAAGTTTGGGTATTTGCTTATTGTTTTTTGGGAGATATGCTAGTGGACGATTTCATTTGCAAGGATAACATCAACCTGTTCAAGGAATTTCCAAAGAGAGGAGCAGCAACGGGCTTTACCATAGTATAGTATGGGGCTCCATGGCCTTGAGTTTTCCTGTTGGACGTGTGGAGGGTGCGAACGGTTCTACATAGCTCCCTGGGAACTCAAAGTTAAATCCTGTAACATTCTATGGACTCCCTTCGCGCTCGTCTGAGGACCGCCCTGTGATAGTCTCAAATGAGCTATCTCTCTTGACTAGCTCCACTGACGGTGAAATAGGTAATCACACTACGCACCCGAAATCTCCTCCGTCAGGCAACCAGCAAAAGTGACAGGATAAGGACGGATCAGCAGGACTAGGCCCACGATATGAAGCTAGGAGGACCCTGAAAACACAGTGCTGGAGATGGCAAGACATTACCCGATCTTTCGGAAGAGCAGGCATATAGAAGGATAGGCCCATTAAGACGATTCACTTTTAGTTCCTCAGATCCTATTTAGGCTCCCCTGATCAGCTTTTACAAAGTTGCCCTTGTTAGCTTCGAACAGTTGTAAAGGGGGCTTGATCTGGTCCCCAGAATGCTGCTGCTTGGCGGAGATCATGGATAGAGAGCTCCCATTTTCCAGAGTCCATCAGCTGCGCATCCCGGCAGCTGCATCGATTCATGGCTAATACTGTAAAGTCTAAGCAGGCAACATCGATTTTCTGAGATCCCAATTCTTGCTTGCTTTTGCGGCTAGGCAAGTGTGCCAAAAGGCGAAAATAAGAGGCGACTTCTGCCTATTCTGTATGCTGTATGCAAACTGGCTTGCCTCATTTTCCCTGATGACTGCTTGCTCCTGCAAGAGTAAGCTGCACTGATTCTTGGTTGCATACATTGTGAGGTCCTAGCAGGCAGCAGTCTGGATTTCCTGGGAGCTTGCTGTCCCAAAAGCAAAAACGAGGCACAGCACCTATCTACCCATACTAAATCCAGAATGACTCATTTCGCCTACGTCTGCAAGAATGAAAGAGATTTGAGACTCGCTGCTTGGTGTCTACTTGAAGACAGAAATGTGGTTACCCAGAGAGGTGAGGAACGATTTTACACCCCTGACAGCCGAGGGTGGCATTACCCAGCTTTCATTCGAGGGATCATTGGCCGTTCGTTGCTTTACGCGAGCCTAAATCCAGGCTACACGGCAGGCAGATTCTCTCCCTTGCTGGTAGGTGCGCCTGACTAAGGGCACGAGTTGTGAGTCGGGACTGCGTATCTCGAAGAATCCTGCGTGGACTTTTGGCATAACGCTCATCCCGGTAAATGCAAGCAGTCCAAGTTGATCCGTAGGCAACTTCGACTAAAAGATGTGCCCATCCTCCTGCAATCCTTTGTCTTCTAACCGCGGTTTTTTAAACTAACAGTCGGACATACCTGCTTATTGTAAAATATATTACACGTCGCCGTCGGAAACTATTCAGAAACCGCCTCGGACGCTTGGATTAGATATAAATCAGAAACAATTTCATCTGCCGACTTGTACTGCTGCCTCCAGCATTTCTCCGTAATATGACAGCAAAGATGGTTGTCAGTTGGGAATACCCCATTTTCGAAGCGAGACGATATTTCTTCATCCTGCGTAAGGCTGTCAAGCTCTGGGAAAACCTCGTGTCCAGTCATGATGAAGTAGATAGCAGAACCAAGAGCAAAGAGATCAGTCCGCACACATGCATAGTCACCATGGGAACGAGGCATGTATGACTTCGAACACTCTCGAGACAGGCCATCCAGTAATATTTCCCCATCAGCTGATTTCAGCATCCCTTGGAAGTCTGCCAGCAGGAGATCAAAATTCTTGTCAAGCAGAAAATTTCGAAGGTTTATGTCACAGTGAATGACATGTTTCGTATGTATGTAACTGGCTGCTTCAGCGGCTTGTTTGCACCAGAGCAATTTCTGGCTAAGAGGTATAAATGATTGAGATGCAATGTAGTCGCTCAGCGAACCGTTCGAGGCACGTTGCAGAAGAAGGCCATGTTCCGTCAGGCCCTTCGACGCGATGATTCGGGGATGAGTCCCAAGGATCCTAAGAAGATGGGCCTCTGTATGAATGCTTTCAAAGTTTCCGGGGATACACGGGTATTTCATAACAGTCAAATCATCGATGGCACCGATGAAGCACTCGCCGCCGCGACCGATGATCTCTGAAACCCCTGGAGGGTAATACCGCCGCACTTCGACAATCTCTATATGGGAGGTAGCATTTAGATCGCATCCATTTACAATCGAGCCGTTCTGTATTCATCAGCAATCATTTATGACTAGCAACATACATTGTAAACTGACAGCTTTTGAATGAGGTATTGAACATATGTTCAGCGCTTCCGTATCGCTCGTTCCGGATGTCGAATCATACAAGGCCTTGAATACTGAACCAAATACAGTCTTGAAAGGATACCATATTGCTTGAAAGGAGGATATTATGAAGGAAAAGACTTGTCGAAGTAATGGATTCATCATGGTAAAATGAAAAACATGAGTGCTTGCTCTTTTATGTTTTTTATTTGGAATGAAAAAGAGGGATCAGAATGCTAACCAGCCCCCTGGCTTACCTAATACTAGGCTAAGCCTAGGTCGGACTTATAAGAAGACTAGCAACAAATGAACTGTTGTTAACTGTCTTTTGAGCAGAACTTTTCTCTTTCTTACCCACTATATTCATGCTCTTGCAGAAGAAACGGATGAAGACTGAGTGTTGTGATGATAGTACTTTTAGCATGCATGATATTTCGTGTCCTGGCTCTATTTAAGAGTTGAGCTGACTTTCCACGATGTGCGCGTTTCTTTTGCTACCTGCCTGCTCAAGATCCCTAAACCACAACATGGATGCACCTTTCGTGCTGCCGAGCTGACCACCAATCAATCACCACATCGAATTGAGATGTCTCGCTCTTCCAAAATAGCCGCCTCTGTCATCCCTGCTTTCTTATTGTCAAAACCCCTTCCTCTCTCAACTCCAGTGTCTCGCTCACTCTCCATTTGCAGCTTCCATAGGGTTGGGTTGAGCTTCTCGTCTTGTAGTGCCTCAACCACAATGCCGCGCGATGAAGGAGATGTCCAGTACAACTGGATTGATGGTGCAGAGTCGCTTGAAAAGTACAACCCGGGGGGATATCATCCTATCATGATTGGGGATATGCTACATGAGCGATACCGCATTGTGGGCAAACTTGGTTTTGGAGGCTATTCAACTGTTTGGCTTGCGCAAGACACTCATCTGAAGAGCTACGTTGCTGTCAAAGTTGGTATAGCAAACTGGCATCCACATGAGACGAAGGTTCTCCAAGCTCTCTCTGCGCCACGGCCATTGTCCTTGTCCGCCCATCCGGGGCGCCATTCAATACCATTACCCCTAGATGAATTCGAGTTACATGGCCCCAATGGGACCCATCCATGCTATACAATGACTCCAGCAAGATGCAATCTTAGAGAAGTCTCTTTCAGCCGCCTATTTCCTCTCGAAGTTACGCGGGCCCTGTCGGCCGGCCTCGCACTGGCTTTATCCGAATTATAGCAGACTATCCAGCTGGTTGAAGATGAGGGATGGCCCTCTTTCTGGTGAATGCGTGGTTGTTTCCACCCAATATAGACTGAGAAACAACGCTTGCCCTTTAACTTCCGAGCAATCTCTATTCCCACCTCAATTCAATACCCGATCAATAACATTCCGCTCACTAATTCTGTGCGGGAATTGCTGCCTGTCTCCTCACGCCATTGGTTAGCTCTCTACAACAAGGCAATCGAAATGGCTTTATATTAGGTGTTAAGATGGTGTATTCTAGATTCCATTCAGTTTGGGCATCTAGGGGGATTATTGCTGACTGAATCACTAGAAATGATGGAACCAATCCTCAGCTTTTTCAGATTTGAAACTCTTCATCCCTACTTTCAAGAGATGAAGTAATTTTGAAAAATAAACTGTATTATATTTCAAAGAATAGTGAAAAAGCTAGAACTGTGAAAAGGATTGATCCATTCTACATAGCTAGGTAGCCACTCCTTCATTATAAAATGCAGTGATTCGTTTTTCTATCAAGCTCTTGAAGTCCTCCTGGAATATCTTGTCCTATATCATGAGAAACTCTTATAATCTCTTGCATTGAGATTTTGCTCATTGGTCAATCGGATAGTTAAGCCCTACCCTATGGCTCCTCATCCTGTAGCCCTGACTGACTGACACCTTTGAGAACCCTCTCGGAACTGCCGCGTTACACATGCCACCATCCCTCGCATGGTTGTACTTTATGCATAGAATATCGGGGCCCAGTCACCAGTGTACCCACCCATCTTTGAGATACGGATAGAGCCCACGGAATGAATGCCCCTAAAGAACATTCCGTTAACCATCCCCGTAGATAGCCAACTCCCTTTTATTTAGTTTCCTTCCCTCTCTACTTCTCTTCTCGTGACACAGACCTAATTGCAACATAAAGCCATCCTGCGGGAGTAAAAGGAATAAAGGAACCAATATTCGAACCGTTTGAGACCCAAGCCAACACCGGGTACCTAGGTAAGTCTAGCCCCGGCCCGCACAATCCTTCAAACAAGTGTATACACGAGTCGTGAAGTCGAGGAACGGTTTCCTGGGTTCAACGTTGGTGGTGCTCGTAAATTTCTTCATTTTCTCACTCTGCCCCTTTCAAAAGTTAAGGCTATGCAAAAAGGCATGGGAAGCTTCCAAGGAGTTTATCTGAATATGTATACTCCTCATGAGCGTAACGCAATAACTAACAGTGAATTTAACAATAAAATAAAAATTTAAAAAAATAGAAAATAACAAAACAATAAGAAAAAAAAAAAAAAACGCCCCAATCGCCAGATATTTGAAGACTTGGTTGTCCCATTTTCGTAATCCTTTCTTTTCTCTTTTTTATTTTCCTTCTGAGTTTTTCTTGATATGTTTTCTCTATTGTCCTTGTACAGGCTTTTATCCCTCAGCCATCTGTACGTCGTTCATCTCCACGCCTTTCGCTGCTGATATCCAAAGGACGTTATTACACCTAGACAAATGGTGAGGCAGGTCGCGAGTTAGCGCGCATGGCACAATTTCGTATCCACATATAGATAAACACTAGAACAGAAAAGAACACAGCCATTCCTCCACCGACTTGGGGGGTGTGGGTCCGGGGAGCCACAGCCTTAAGTACCACGGCAATGGCTCCAATTTGCAAAAAGACCTCGAGAGAACGAAGAGCGAGGAAGAGAAAGATCCCCATGGGAAGTGGGGGGTGGAGCAAAGAAAAAAAAAAAAAGAAAAAGAAAGAAAGCTAACCTTATCAAAACCTGTCCCAAACTACCCGTGCTCTTGCCCTCGATAAATTCCTCCGTATTCGACAATTGGATATTCATATAGGAATCAACGCTGACGAGCTGGCCCTTGTATTCTGTATGTCCCCATTTCAGGCGCACGAGGACATCTTCGTTGACGCTGTACCAGAACGAAAAAAATTAAGAACAGGAACACAGCGTTAGCTGAAGTAGAGAAGGAAAAAACAGAAAAAGCAAAAGAAACCTCTTTCGGGAACATTGGGATAGAAGCAAGTAGTGACGGGGAAAGGGGCCGAGTGGTTCTGGTTGGGAAGGGAGGTCGTGGGAAGGCATGTCATTGGTAAGAGACGTACAGAGATTGCAGCATAGGCCGCGGGTTTAAAGGTATGAACTATTGATATGAAAATATGTTAGACTTTAACATCCATCGCATAGCGGGGTTATCAAAAATGGGAGGAAGGCGTTGATAAGAAAGTAATGCGGCCTGGCTTTGATTTGGTACGTTGGCACCTACTGTCATTGTAAATTAGGATGTATTATGTCTAGAAGTCAGATATGAGGTAGGGCCCTGTGGAAGAGGACAACGACCCTAAAGAGATATAAAAGGGAGTAAGTGGTGGGGTTTGTATGGTTCGTGAGCGCGAGGATGTAAGTTGATGAGCTCTCTGGAGTCTGAAGGATTTCACTGAGTTGCGAGTAATCTGCCGAATTAGGCGGTGAGAAGGTCACCCAATCAGGGTCGAGTCGCGATTTTCAACCGCAAAAACAGCACTTTTGATTGTGAAACATAGTATTCTTTCAACTCAACCAATAAAAATGTCAACATTCAAAGACAGCAAAGCTTCTTATATGGAAGAAAGAGTTCTTTTAATTTATTAAGGATCTTGACTTATATCAAATTTCAACAAACACAACGCCCCGAACGAGCCGAATCCTTCAAATTAGAAAATACAAATACTCATGATCAATTTGTCACGCGATGGCTCCAAGAGGGGCCTCAAAATCGTCATGTAGGGGTAACCCATGTGGGAAGCTGTAAGGTAGGGCTTGACTATCTTGATACTTCAGTAAAAATGGGCAATTGAGGATGTCACGGCACTTCCCCGCGTTTGCGCAAATAAATAGTTAGCACGCATCCTAGTTGTTGTGCGCGCTTGGCTACTGTGTGCTATCAAGTTCTTTTGCCCCAGTGGCCCAGCGACACCACTTTCTCGGCCACTTTGCACCACCATGCTAATTTAGTATGAGAAACGATCTTATTTGTCTTGGAGGCACTCCATCATGGTCCAATCGGCTGATTGCAAATTTGCAGCAAACTCCGGGATGCTAATGATTGAATTTAAAACTCGGGAGTATTCCTGTTCGATGCCATTATTGAGTTTGTTATAAGATACATAGTTCAACACCATCTTATCCAATCTACTACTTTCTCCTCCCCCTTCCCTAGCGGTGTCAGTGACGCCTCAGACGGCGCGGAAACATGCACTCTACATGCAGGTTACACGTCGGCTGACCCCTCGGGTGACTCACCTGAACTACGCTAGTGTAGGTCACCTGACCCAAAACAATTCTTGGCACAAAAAGGGTCAGCTGAGAATAAAACAAAAATGAACTTTTACCTTCTGATACATCTGTTAATACACACAGCAAAAATGAATATTGATTCTTTCTCAGATGATAGTAATCTATTAGATCATGATTTGAATCAAGAGCATTGACTTGAGAAACACACAGAAGTTTTGGATGAAAGCACAGTATATGAAACTAGTCTTTTACTACTATTTGATTGCTTACTGACTAGTAAGCCAACTTATGAATCCATTATTTTGATAGATTGCTGGAGTACAAGCACACTTTCTACACAGAAAATAGAGCATATTAGTTTTATTTCTGAATATCCAGCAATCTCAGAAGATGGATATACATATATCATTGATACACAGTTGCTTGATGATGAGAATGCTAAAAAACCATGATCACTGATATAAATCACTAGTGAATAATCAGTATATTGCTAGTGAGATACTAATACATTCATGTCAACATAGATTCAATATAGAAAGTCATGAACTGTCTTTTCAAAAAAGATCTATTCATTATATCTACAAACATCTGTTATACAACATCAATATAAATATTCTGATATTCAACACTGTGAATATATACAATCAGATTTGATGAATTTTCAATATATTCAAGTTGATGAGACTTTATAGCAGAGACTATCTGCTTGTTAAATCACTTTAACTTCAGAGACAGACAGATCATCAATTCAGACAGCAATTGGGTTTATTATAACTGATTTATCACTAGTATTCTTTCAGTACAACACTAATATTATACTAGTATATACTATAGTATAAAACAACAATTTGATTCATACTGTGCATGCAGTGAAAATTCTCTGTCAATATGCAAATCTGAATGATGAATCTTTACACAATCAGTAAGTATTTCAGAAGTAGATCTCTAACTAGTCATTGCTCAGAGAAACACTAGTTGATAACTGATAATGATAATAGAATATTGCTGGTGTTTTCCAACCATATATTGTCTGTGTGAACTATACACCTCACAACTCAACTCATCTTTTTCTTGCAATATCAACAAGTTCTAGAATTAATATCTTCTATTTAAATCAGTTTTTTGAGAGAGAATTACAAATTGAAGCTGAGTTATGCAGTGGTATATTTCCAACAAACACTCAATGAACTCATTACAGTAAGTTGCTCACTAATCAATAAGTAGTAGTTCATCAGTTATTAATTAATATACTCTAGATATTGATCATACTCAGAGGTGAGGAATATTAATACATCAATCATACAATGTTATATTTGATATTCTTATTTCAATTGATTAGCAAAATAAACTCTATATTGCATTAAAATCTCATGGAATACATTCTCATTCACCATCTTTTTCATCATGAATATCAAACAATATTATATGTGATGTTGCTCATCTGATTCATCAAATGAATGATTCAGATCTCACTCTCAGTATGTTACTTATTATTCACTAATTATATACTAGTATTCAACTAATATCATTTACTTGTAGCTCTCTTTCTCAAGTTCTCACAGATCAAAGAACTCTGTCAAAGATATTATACAAATATCTTTGTTCAGATTCATATAAGTTTAGTGAATATGAATCAAATTGCAGCTCTTATTTATAAAGAGTGTTTATTTCACTGTTCAGAAGAGAGAGATTTTGCAGATATTGTCTATTAATATAAGCAAGATCAATAAGACAACAATATAAGTATCAGTTATTCATCAGTTGTTCATCAATTATCCACTAGTGACTGATCAGTCTTGATAATGTGAATAGTCTTATATTCAGTGCATTTATGAGTCAAACAGTGAATTTATAATTTTCTGTGCATTCAAAGAACAAATCAAGGTTCTTGTCACACTAAAATCATTTGAAATTGATATATCATTCAAACAGATTCAGAATCAATATATAAATGAAATTATTCTTACTACAATGTTATCAGAGTAAAACAAAAGTAAGTCATATCTCTGACTAGTATATTACTAATATCTAACAAGTGAACTATTAGTCTTTACTCTTCTGCATATCATTATCAATACTGAAACAATTACAATGTACAAAGATCTATTTCTTAGATTTTTTACACTTGTTAAAGATGTAACAGAGCAGAATATGATCTTTCATCATTTGTATAATGATGAACTTTATACTGTTGTGATGAATATGAATACAAAGCAGATGACTGATAAATTAATTACTGATAAATAAGTAATACTTGATCAGTAACTGACTAGTTAGATCTGAGACTTGCTGTAAATGAAATCAACCCACAGCAGTGAGAATGAAAATGACAGTTGAGAAATCTTATTATCTTCTGTTATATTCACTTTTTTCAAGAAATTGATTATATAATTGAAACTAGTTCAACTAGTTCTGATCTTCATCATCATATGCAAAGTCTTTTAACTTGCATCAGTTATAGTGACTATATAAAACTATGCAGATTAATAATTGATGAGTAGATATTATAACTGATTATTCACTGATTGATTATCAGTCATTTACTAATAATATTATTCAGACAATGAGTCAATCAATGTTGTCAACTGAGCATGCCACAAAATGCAGTCTGTTATTACAGCTGAATTTAATAAACATTGCTCTTTTATAGCAACTGAAATTTATCAAAAAATTCAAAAGCATACAAATGCTGTTGAACAGACTCATAACAAATTTTTGATATGAGGGCAATATGCATTCTTACTTGAAACTGTACTTCAGTAAGTTATATCACTAATCATTCAGCAGTAATATACTAATCAGAAACTAGTGACTGAACATTGAATGTCAGAAATGTTAATCAGCTCAAGATATACAACAAATTTGATCTTTCATATAACAATTGATTAAATGCACTAAGTCAAAGATATTTCAACAGCATTGTCAGAGATGAGATAACTTTGATATATTAGTTCTCTATTAGTGATTGACTAGTAATAGAACAATGCAAATGAGCTTGAGATGAGAAAGTGTTGAAGGAGAATTCTCTGCTAGATCAAGTCTCATCTTCTGATAATATTTGAAATTGATCTCAATCACAGTGTAGAAGTACCTCAGCAAGATGTGTAATAACTAATTAAGGATTAGTATTTCACTAGTGCTAATATATTATTTTCTAAAAGAGGAACAAGAAATTGACAGTGTTCATGCACATCATCTGTAATATCATTACAAAGCAGTGAGCCACAGTCAAATCATTCACAAGCTCTCAAGTATGTTTAATATCAGTAGTGTCTTACTTGTATGATATCAGTAACTGACTAGTGTAGTTTCAGTCAAGAACTATCTGTACCACCCCTCAGACAAGCTGCTTCAATGAATCTCCAGAAATTACAGATTCATGAAAAGGAATTGATTTTTAAAAATCAAGAAATGAATCTTTGACATCAAGCAGCTGAGATTGAGCAGTTGAAACTAAATAATCAATATGCTCAGTTGAAATTGCAAAAAATGAAACAAGATTTTTTATCTCACTAATCAAATATTAGTTTTCAACTAGTCATTTACTCAAAACAATAAAGATATATTGCATGGATTAGTAAAACAAAAAGAGTCATTTGAAAAACTATATAATGGATATATATGTATGTAAAAAAATACATTGTAAAAATTGTAGATAAATTTCAATAAATGAAAATGCTGAGCAACAGATAAATATATATTAGATCTGAAATTCAATATCAAATATAACTGATCATTGACTGATAAAATAGTACAAATTGTATAAATATTACTATCTTCTCACTAGTAACTAGTAGTAAAGAACTAGTAGTTGCAAACTTTAAATAAAAAAGAAATTATATATCAACTAGTGTAATATCAATCATGACTAGTACTACACTGATATTCATAATTGAAAAAACACAACAGATCTTGAAAATTTTAGATGACTATCAGACAATGACTGATAGTGATTTAATGAAGAGAATTTAAGAAAAGTAAAAATCATCAGTGCTATGACTGATGGGGTATTAGTTAGTGACTAGTAGTCACTTTAATAAAAGAACTGTGAAAATGACTAGTGCTAAGCACTAGTCAATAATGCAAAAAACATAATATGAAAAAAACTAGTCATAAACTAGTTATAAGTAGTTATCCACTGATTCTTAACTGATCATTTCATCCTCCTCATTCTCTGATGCTTTCTCATACTCCTCTCTCTTCTCAGATTCCTCATCATTCTTCTTCACTTTCTTCTCAGAGGATTTCAACAGTTCCCTCTCTATCTCTGAGAACTCAACAACAACTGATACATCACTAGTTACTTTCAAAGACAAAAAAAACAGCATCTTGTAACAACACTTCTCAAAATCTTTACAACAGACTGTTAATACTAGTCAGCCACTGGTGTCTATCATTAATTAACTATATAACTACTGATTGTATTACTTATCATTCCCAGTTTTCTTACATGCCTTGCATGGAATTGAAAGTTCTTGATCTTTCACAATTTTTTTAATCAAGGTGATATTGTGCTGAATATGAGTAGTTAGTAATCAGTTGTCTATCAATTCAGCACTGATATTGAACTACTTACAAACTTGTCATTCTTTCTTATAAGTAAAGATACCTTCTCCACAGCTGACTCTGTCTCTGTTTCAGCAATTGACTCATCACTCAGTTCTTTCAATTGTATAACTGATACAGAACTAGTCATTCCCACTGCATTATTCTCATAATTTGCAATAATCATTTTGTAAAATGCTATTTACTAGTTAGCAACTAATCAACCACTAGTGCTGCATTTCATAAATACTAGTGAAATCAACTCATATCAAGAGCTCTATCAATATCATTATATGCTATGCCATCTTCTCAGCCTCCATCTGCAACATTTGCCCCAGCATGTTTTTTCACATACTTTCTGAGATTGTTTGTAGTCATTTTGATCTGACTAGTCAGAGACTGATTGAATATCAGTTCCCATCATTTCTCAATCAGTCAAACAAAACTTACTAAATTGACACAACTCAGAAAACAACAGAAGACTTCTTCAACAAACAACTTGATTTACTTCTAATCAAATATCAGTCAGTTACTAGTAACTGCAAATCAAGCTGCTAGAGAAACTCACTGTTACATTGAAATCTGGAAGCACAAGCTCTCTCTTTTCAATCTTCAAGTATTGTTGATACTGACACTGTATATTATTTAGTATACCAGTGAAGAACCAGTTAGTGACTAGTCAAATACTTACATGCTTTTCTAATGTACTGATCATTGTGGCAATTCTTATTATTTTGTGTAGTTGGATTATTGATATTCTACTAGTCACTGATTGTTGGGGAAAGGGTGGTGGGAATGGTGAGTGTGGGGGGGGGCGGGCGGTTGTTTTGTAAGATGTTGTAAGAGGTTAAGTTTCTACGGAGCTCAACTGACCCTTTGACTAGTCAGCTTTTCTATAGGGTCAGGTGACCTACACTAGCGTAGTTCAGGTGAGTCACCCGAGGGGTCAGCCGACGTGTAGTCTCCTCTACATGTGTTTGCTATTTCTCAAGCCGTGCACTGCCCAAACATACTCCAGGCATAACCATAACCAACACCCGAACCGTGATGGACGGCCCAGCTGCAGGACATCAAATTATGCCTGTTCCGGTCCATGTAAACAATATATGTCCAGCCTATCAAGCTGCACCCTATGTCTTGGCACGTTGCAAGAGCTGCACATCGAAAAAGCTATGGCGTACATCTAGGCAACAATTCTCTCTTTGGCAGCGGACCAAAGCAATATGCAAACACTCAAAGCCTGGTTTCATGCCCTTTGCCTTACACTATTCAATTCTTGTTCGACGGAAATTGGGCTATACAAGGTTAGTCACCTGGAGGTTGGCTAGTTAACCAACTAATTTAAGCTATTTTAAAGTTTAGTGCAGGTTACTAGTCAAAGATCGTTCATAAGATGTCTAGCAATAAATTCTACTACAAAGTAGAGCCCTGATTCTTTCTAACAGTGAATTCTATCATCTATATATATCTATTGATAAGCATCTAGCTTTTTACTTACAAATATAAAATAATAGCTTTTGTGTGATAAAATCTTATTTATTGAAAAAGCACCATTCTGTTGGTGCTGTGATCGGGAAGGGCGAGGAAACTTTAAAATGCGCAAAGCAAACAGGCAGTTTTCAGGTATAATGAATCCATCCCGGAAGGGTGCTTGCTTCGAAATTCAGCCTCATTGCTAAAGCAGAACGGTACATGAAGGTATTGGAGCTTATAACTTACTGAATTGATGGGCTTGGTGTTGCATCCAAAGAATGGACGTTGGTTATCCAAACGGATCAACCCATGGCTTTTTCATCTTGCCCATGTTAGCTGTGTAAAATGGCAAATTCAAAATTCCTGCAAACAGCTTTGTCTACTGTGTAGGCATATTGTCAAGCCACCAACCCACCAGGCGCGAATAAGATGGTTAACGCCCATACAGGAAACCCAATTACTTGTTCAACCTTTTCAACTGACAAGGGTGGGCAAACTGCCGTCCCAGCAACACAAGAGGATCACTTTTCACGCATAAATACTGCCTTTTGTACCCATCCAATAAGTGTTGTGATGGCAAGAAAAACACCATAATCGGCGGCAGAAATCTTTCAAACGACGCCGTTTTTTACCAAGACTCTCATCTGGCACCCTTCTCCTTCAAGCCTCAACAATGGCGACAGCGGCTACATTGTATAACACGCTCCCGACTCTTGAGGACGCGGAAAAGCGCTTCGTCGAACGTGAGAAACTGTTTGCAGCCGTGGGGCAACTCCTTGCTGAATATGGAAATGTCTTTGGCCTCTGCCTTGTCCACGCACACTGCATTCTGACCGACGATGAGATAATGCTTGCTAGGGGAAATGTGTCACAGCCGGAAAAGGCAACGTCACTGGTGGAATACTACCCTGAGCGCTGGCTTTGTTCTGGGGAAGCGTACGAGTTCACCACCCGACCCACCACCCCGCCGCCGGCTGCTCTTCTTGCCGCATTCAACCAGCTTACGTCTCATATTGGGGTTCTGGGCCTATACCACATTGATAACGAAGACAAAGGCAGGATGGTCGAGCACACAGATGGGCGCAAGAACATTCTGACGCCGCTTTCAGAGGCCTCAGCGCAACTAGCCAACCACACCGAGACGGCCTGGAATCTGGGCAAAGGCGATCCTGTCACCATGTCATGCATGATCGTGTGTGATTCACGAATCACTCGAGGAAGTGCAGCACACAAAGGTATGGATGAACACTCGCTATGGAGCTTCGCAAGCTTACTGAGTCAATGCAGGGACAAGATCCCATTATCCCATTTAAAGTAGTGATGGTTGAATGCTGGGAGTTTTACTGTCTGGCAGGAAACACTGAACCAGGACAATGAATAGCGATTGGTTTTCTTTCGTTTTTGTCTCTAAACTAGGACCTTCCTAACTAATGTCATACATGAATTCTTGGCTCCCTGCTAATAGCCCTGCTTATTTTCATTAATCCTCTTCAAAACAACCGAGCTACACGTGTGTCTTCATGTTTAAGTCGATTTCATTAACCATGTCGTACAAATCATCGAGACTTGGACGTTCCTCTGGCACGTCGTGAGTACAAGCATCCACAATGGCATCCAGAGGTTCGGGAACATGCCATTCCACCTGATGTGTAATCGGGACGTTTCCGTATATCATGCCCTTTATAACATAACCTAGATCGTAGATGTCCGACTTTTCAGTCCAGCCAGCTTCTAACACCGGCTCGTGGGAGATCTCGGGCGCCAGATGATTCCCCCAACGAGACTCGAGGTCACAGATAAGTAGGCGAGAACCATCGGAAGAGAACACCAGATTGTCGATGCGGAGATCGCGATGAACTATCCCAAGGGAATGGAGGCACTTCAGCCCAGAGATTAGCTGTAGAATCCAGCTTTTGTACACAGCAAGGGTATACACTAATGCTAAGGTGTAGCGCGCCCTGAATTTCTCGAATACCAGCTCATCCTCAGATGATTTTCCGAGTAGCTGAATGATGTGGTTGGATTTTGGCGCTCCCGGACAGGATCCGCCTTGGCATTTGAGCAGGTTTTGAATCTCACTCTTGTATTTGCCCTTCTTGGTGAAATGTTTATTGGTGTCGACTTTCACCACAGGCAGCAATGCGAGAAGAGCACTGAGATCCTCAGAGTCATCGTCTAGCTCAGGAGGCAGTGGAGCATGTTCGAGAGGGCGTAATTGGTCACCAACAACTTCGTAGTCGCCTTCCAGCAGAGGCAGGTTCTGCTCTAGACGGAGTATGTCACCAGAAAGGGTGCCAGGTATGGCAGCCAACCGGATGCACTGGCCTTGACGAGCCTCGCCTTCGTACCAATACGTGTAGTAGAGAACGCCGTCAACCATGTCCACTTTTAGGTCTATCACTGGTCGACCAGCTGGAGGAACAAGGTTACTCCTGTCCCTCTTTCTCTGGTAATCGGCTCGCAGAAGGCGCACTTTTTGGGTAAACGTGTCTTCGGGTGTTATTTGGCTCATTGTTATTCCAGAAGAAAAATGTCTGGTGTGGTGTGACTTCTGATGTTAAATGGGTCTGGGGTTGTCTTATTACCTAGTCACGCGGAGAGCGAACACGTTTTTGTGGAGATGATAAATTGTTGGACGTCGAAGTGGTTGTATTAGCAAGGCTGTATGAGTATGGTTGTATAAGCATGATTGTATGAGCATGCAGGCAGTTTTGAGGTATATATGTATGTGCGGAGCGCTAGTCCGTAATAGGTAGGGTCAGATAAAGCACAGATTAGAACGTTCCGAAAATTTATCAACGTAGTTCACCACTTTCTCATTCACACCACATCTGCGGGACGTCTAAGTGGTTGTATGAGCATGTAGGCAGCTGAGGCATATATGCGGTGCGCTAGTCCGTAATGGGTAGCCTAGGGCCAACAACATCCTGGTTAGCCTGACTACGTGATATGGTCCACTTTCAACGCTAGTTAGTTACCAATTAAATTACTCAGACATCAACCTCATATATTCATGATCAAGGAAGAAAGAATAGTGAAAATAGACTTATTTTAACTGCTTTGGCAGTCAAGAGTCAAGAATTAACTTAAAAAGCTACTTTCTATATATCTAGACAATATTTGCATTTCTATATTGATATTTAGAACTAGTAGTCTGTATGATTAATTAGTATTGATTCATTGTCTCTACTATCAGTGAATGCCACTGATAATGATTGATGATCAACCTTCTTTGTCTCAGTGGCCTATCAATTACAAATAGAGTTCAACATGACATGGTCAGGCTAACGAGGATTGTGAACGAGAAAGTGGTAAAGGACGTTAGAGCATTATTTTTCGGGAATGAGCTAATTACGCACCAGGCACGCTCATCTAGTTATGGGAGCGCTTGAAGTATAGCAGATTACAGTTTATATACCAGCCTGTAATACATTCCATTTAGTTGCTAATTGTTAAAACTACCTAGGCCTACGAGATAGACATTGCGGAACTCGTGGAGCATGGTTGCAGAGAAATAACCACAATATCGACCTTGCTGGCGGGAGTTGACACTGCCAGACAATCAAGCATGAAGATAACAAAGCATACAAGGTGAGGAAGAATCTAGAGAAAAGCAATATCCCAATTTCAATGCAGAAGAGTAGTTCCTATAGGATCATGTGTGAGTATCTGGCGTCTGTTTTACCGGGAGAACATACAAGCTAGGCTTGAGAACATCAGGAAGTCCAACAATGGAATAATTTTAAATTTATGAATAGACTTGCTCTGCTGCAAGATTGGTAAGTATGACATATTTCATAAGACTTTACAGCACAACTTATATGAACTAGTTGCATACAGATTCGGCCTTACTTCTGACGTGTGCCGACGTTGATCCTATTTTCACCGTTCCCCCAGAAAGCCCATGGACCTTCTTCCATGGCCAAATAACTCCTTTCATCCTTGAGTCACTCATGCTCTGCGAATTTCCCAACTGACATCTTTGATACTAACCTCTTCACCCGCCTTCTCATCGTAATCATACCACTCGCCATCGCTAATATCGATACCTGAAAACACCGTCGACGATTCTGCTCCCTTTGCTTCCCACTCTCCCTACCACATAATAGCCAACAGTTAACGAAGACACCAAACGAGAAAAAGTAGCCCGTAGATATCGCTGAAATATTTTTCTTCATCCAACAAGCTATATTAAACTCACATCAGCCTTAAACTCCGTGAACTCGAGCCCTCGACAATCGAACTCAATGACCTTTTGGCCCTTGCTATTCGATTCTTCATATGCGGTGGGTGGGTTTGTGATTGAGGCGGAATGCGTCCTCTTTTTTTTTTTTCGATCCATTCATAGTATGGATATCGATCAGTATTTGAATATTCTTGGAACAGTGGACTTAGGATCTATCCAGACTTGGGAAACAGAACGCGTCTCTCTCCTCAAGAGATATCAAAGAACGGGGGAATTGCTTTCTCATCTGTGTGCAAGGCAGAATAGTGCCCACAATGCAATAACGCAGCGCCATCGGGACAAAATATGTTCAAGCAGCTGTTGCAACTCACCGTGCAGAGTCTACATTTCCATACGAAATTTGCCTCACCCCGACTGCCAGGGACCTCAAGTTTCTCCTATCGTGAATAAAACCTACGTCAGTTTTTTTCTTTCTTTTCTTTTCTTTTTTTCCCTGGGAACATATGGCGTGGTCACTCATATATTTTCTCTAATACCCCCCCAACCCCACACCGCAGGAATCCAAATGAGTAGTAGGTAATATATATGTATATATAGGACTCAAATTCACTTACAAATCTATTGAAACTGATCCAGTTAGGGTGAACCTCTCGACATGACGTGCATTGCACCTTAAACGTGTAGAAGTAAGGGTTCTCTTCGGTGTCCTTCGGGCGGAGATTGGTGACCCTATATTTATTGTTTAAAAGAAAAAAGAAAGAAAGAAATTAATATCCAGAATCAGCTGTCCCTACAAGTACCACTGCTGGATTTTATCAAATGTTCGGAGTTTGCTTGTATTTGTGAACCAAATTGTCACATATAAATCAAAATCACGAAAATATATCAGATACAATATCGGTACAGATTGTGGTAACAGCTGGGATAACGGCGGCGGGGTAAGTTATGTTGGCGGGGAGAGCAAGCTGGAAATCCCAAATGTGGATGATAAAAACAAAGGAACGAGGAATACTTGCCCTGATAACTCTGCAGAGAGAACAAGAGAGTACATTTTTGAACCAGCTTTAGCTGAGTCTCTAGAAGAGTTTTGCGTTCTTTGAGCTGCTTGGTTGGTTACGATGGTAGAGTGGTTGGTTTGATTGTGTGGAAGCTTACAAAGTTGGGTGGAACGACTAGTTGCCGAAGTCAAATTTCCCTTTCTTGTCGCCGAATATTTATTTATATCGACGGCCTTTTTTCCTTACTAGCATTATTTTTCCTACTAGCTTCCTGAGAGAATAACTGATATCAGGTTCAAAATTCTAGTTATCCATATCTGCCATTAACTTCTGGCTGGCTGTTGTCATTAGAAACCCGGTGCCGTTCTTGCTTATTGCCGCGTGACAACATGTGTTTAGTAACTAATCAGTTAGATCTATCTCGGATCGAGAATTGAATCGACATAGATATTAACATGACGAACAGTTGAACGGCGGAGGCAAGCAGAAGGCTGGATTTAGTTTGGAAGACCCTTAGTAAATTGCGATAAGGGGTTTGGAGCGATGGCGGAATATTGGGAATGAGACTGGCTGGGGGGGCGAATGGTGTATATGGTTTGAAAACAATTCTATAATAGCTATTATTTGCGTGTCTATTTTCTCTTTCTCAGCCTAGCATATTTGGAGAAATGGGACACTCCGAATCGTGCATGGTCACACAGTATCTCGTTATTCAGAATTTCTCGTGCTAGAGAAATGCGGATAATCTGATGGAAAGCATGATTATATGCAACAGAATTCTGTTATTTTATATGAGGATTGGTCAAAGAACAGCCAAGATCTCGTCGACCCTCTTCCGAACCCTCTTCCGAACCCGCTTCAGCTCACCACTATGCTGGTTAAACACGTGCATGGCCTTCTCAAACTCCTCATTTGACACCCACCCATCCTTCCCTCCTCCAACCTGTGCCAGAAGGCTGGTAAACTTGCCATGAGCCACTGCATATTCCTCAACTAACGCTCGGAATCTTGAAATCTCTCCCGACGAATAGTTAATCGGGCACGGAATCATGCATCCACCCCCCCGCCTCTCACAAATCTCATCCCACCTCTCAAAGGTCTGAATAAGTAGTTCCTGCAGTGGTATCGGGCCATCAACCGCTGTCTGATCAAGAAGAGGGAAAATGAAGGAGACTGGATCATCATTTTCATTGAGGAATGCGTCCATAGCGCGAGGAATTGCCGGGTTGAACTTGCGTGACGCCATCTCGTAGAATTTTTTGAGGCGGACTCTGTTGAGCTGCTCCTGTGCTTCTACTTTTGCATCCTCAGACATGTCGGCGAAATGGTCTGGTAGTTCAGGATAGACCGCGCCCCAAGGGTAGGGGTCGTCAGTCGAAAACTGAGGGGAATCTCGCTTGCATGAAGAGCGGAGCAGAATAGGTTGACTGCCAGTCGATTATGCCTGATATCTTGGTTGGGTCGGCGCTGTCAACGAAGATGTTCTCTAGATGAAGATCTTGATGCAGCAAAGTTGGGCTGCAAAAGTATTGGGAAGGAAGAATGTACGGTAAAATGGCGAGGAACTGGTTGAGAAGATTGATATGGATTTCGCGCGCTGTATCCTTTCCTCCAAAATCCATGAGGCTGGGTTCATTTTGCGCAGCGGTGCGAATGCATTCCATCTCACGCTTTGCGATTGCAGAAAAGTACTCTGATGCAGATGCCCCTACATCCAAGTTAGCTATTTCATTGATCACGGAGGTGAGAGACGTACATGGACCGCGATCCAAATCTAATGCCCCTCGCCCATCAACCCAAAACGGTCTGTCAGTTGAAGGGCCTAGAACGAAGCGATTTGCCGTAGACCCTGCAGGGGACAGTACGTCATCCATACTCATGCCATCAGGGTAGTCATCTCTATAATAGAGGCTTCCGTAGCCTGGCATCTCTGTTTTAACTAATTTGGCTTCAATGGCAACCAGGCTCCTCACCAACCCAAAGCGCTGGGCCTGGGACATGTCATTCCAAACATCACTGAGCTGATGACCGATTATCCTCTTCATGAGAATGTATCCAGTGCCCACAAGGTTAGGAACCGATGGCGAGCTCCACGCAACTACCTCAGGGACGGGAATACCAAGGACATTGCGAAGCTAGAATGTCAGCAGAACAGAATATTGGGACGTAGAAGGTAAAAACACAACGTACAAAATCAAGGGTGGCAACTTCACTGGCAATCACCTCTCGCGCGGATCCAGCATTCGGGTTCGGAATCCTAGCAAGCAGTTCCTCACCCGTGTCCGTCTTTAGGGAGAAGACTTTGTTGTAGAGCCCCTCGGGCAGCTTCGTCACCTGAGTGCACGGGGCGCCAACAATATCACTCGCGGTCCTGCAAAGGCCTTCGACATTAAACTTGACATAGCGCCTGCTGAGCTGGCGCCGTTCATCATACAACCAGCGGCCCGACGTGTAGCAAAATAAGGTCTTCTGGGACGCCTTGATCAGACCAGACATACTTCGAGAGCCAGTTGCTGCGGAAGTAATTCTGTTCTTCATGTGCAAAAGTAAAGTGTTGAAACACTCCACCAATCCATCGAACAGCCTCATGGTCGCGACAGGCTGTTGGTGCCAACTTTTGTTGCAGAGGGAATGAAAGCGGCAATCTGTTGACCTGGAACATTGTTATTCTGTTAGTCCCACTCTGCTTTAGGTTTAGAGCCCCAGTTGATATCACATTACACTTACATATGTGAAGTTGAACACATAAATTAACACATCTGCCTGATCCTAAATTCTCCAGTGCTATTGAGAAGGTAGTGGAAAACTCCAGGACATTGTCAACGCTGGCACGTGCAGTAAACGCGGCTGATACTGTTGGCAACTTTCTCACCCATTTATTACATTTCGGAGAGCACCGAGTCCTCCCTGGGAACCTATGAATGGGCTTTATCATTTTGAAACAGCACTCCAATCAACATGGGTCCTGTTCTTGATCTGTTAGCCAACCTTCGGCAGCTTGCCGGGAAAACAAGTTCTACAAGAAAGAACTTCCTTCGGCCTGCCTTGTGAAACAACTCAGCTGCAGGCCGTCGAATTATGCCTGCTGCAGTCCACGACGTCAGTGTTGGAGGTCGTGTGGACCGGAGTGTCCAAGTCGGCGGTCGCATCAAAATATACGTCTAGCCGAACAAGAACGCAGATAATATTACGCTTCGCAAGCTTGCCAACGAAGATAGTCACCAGAACCTTGCTAAGGCTTGGGTTGATACCAAAGATCCCTTGGACAACTCCACGGTCGATAGGGTCTTCGACATACTGGTGGAAGACGCCAAGGAGAAGGGCCATTCTTAGGAGTTTCGTGGCCAATGTAAGAGGCACTGACGATGAGTTCCTGGTCCGCCTTTGAGGCTCGACAAATAGATTCTTCCGGTTAGTGTTAGTCTTTTTGCTTTGCTGTTTGAGCCAAGATTGGGTACTGGGGAGGGATGAGTTGAAGGATGTGGATCATAACAGAACGGCCTGGAGTCCAATTGCAATGGCGGATGTTCCTACATCATGTTCATGAAGAAACACTGTGTAGTCATAGGGTATTAATTATATCATCGATCTGGCCCAAACATAGCATATCTTTACAGATGGCGCTGTAGAAAACTTTGACTCACACTATGCATTTAAACTGAAATATTTATACCAGCATCAATTACCCTATATTGCCGATCCATCTCTTGATTAAGAAGGCTGGCTTTAGGGTGATCGATGTCTGTGGCTTGCTCACTAGCTCTCTAAACATTGCCCAATGCCACAAGCAAAAGTTCCTTTCCATTAATAATGAGATGTCTGTGGGTCAAACCTTTTTATAGGAGCTTCCGTACAGAGGAATGACATCAATTGTAGCCCCAAATATTTGATTTGAGGCTGGAAAGGTGCACAGTGAAGAATGAAGAGCGGGGAGTGGCAGGAGAAAATCAATTCAGTTACAAAATTTGTGTTTTGGTGGTTCATCAACAGCTCAGCAAGAAAGCAATGTATACTTCAATCTGTCGCAAGCACTGACTCCAAACATTTCCATAAATCAGCGGTCTCTTAGCTCCAAGGATTGAATGAGTAGAAAGTTGTTGCAAATATTAAAGCAAATCAAACAAGATCATCTTCTGCTTTAGGTGGTCAAGGGCCTGCCCGTGCCCAGAAGCCATTTGTCGGAACTAGATAATGTCCGAATATTGACCCAAATACTGAAATCGATAGGTGATTGATTTGACTATGATCACTCTGATAATTACATGATAACTAGGCAGTATTTATAAGGAAGAGAATGCTTGATCATATGAGAAGGGCAGTGTTGAGATTCAGCGGGGCAGTGCTCAGGTTTCAAATAGTGAGACGTTACAAGCTCATTGATATTTGAGATATCATCCCCAACACCATTACACTCACTATGAAATCTGTTACTCTGATTCTGGTATTAAATGAGATCATAATTTGGACCCGAGGTATTGCCAATCTCAAACTCTATTATTGAGTCCGATCTGCATGTAGACAGACAGTACAGAGTGCTTGCAGTGGAATTGGGTTTCCGCATTCCAAGGTCCGATGTTCTTACGCATCCTTGATCGCAGGGTTCGGCTCTGTCTCGCAGGCACACTTCTCTTCGTCCTCTCTGTTTTCTATTTCCTCCACAATAATATCAATAAGAATAATAGCGGGAGCGCAAATGGACAAGCTAGACCAAAGTCATTACCAAAAAATGGCCATGGACATGATCAGCAAGTCGCCGTTGTGGTTGCTGGTCTGCGTTCCTCCAACACCAAATGGCTTTCCGACGCGTTCCCGCACTGGGATAAGCATATCTACATCGCAGACGATGAGCTGTCTCGGTTGCGCATCCCCAAGAATAAGGGGAGAGAAGCTATGGTCTATTTGACGTCAGTGGGGAAAAACCGTACACGAAAGTCCTTTGCCTTGGTTTATTTGATTAATTTTATGTGTCTTCATCAGATACATGGTCGACCACTACGACGATTACAGCAATGATACCGCCATTCTCTTCCTCCACGCGGACCGAAACCAATGGCACAATGACGATGAGAAATATGGTATGTCGAGGATTTCCCAAGCTTTATACAAAGAAAACCCCTCGTCTAATCAGGACCAACCACAACCACATCTAGATGGTAGACGGATGCTCCAGCGCTTCAACTTCCAGCATCTCATGCGCGAGGGCTACGTCAATATGCGCTGCCACCCGTACCCGGGCTGCACAGGGGGTCTGGATCTAACCACGGTTCCGTCCGTAATCAACACCAGCGAATCTGCAACTATATTCGGCATCTTGCAAAACCTTGCAATTCTATTTCCCGGCTCGACGCGACCGCCAGACCACGTTGCGGTGGGCTGTTGCGCCCAGTTCGGCGTCACGGTTGGCACCATTCGGCAAACACCACGGAAGCGATATGAAGAGTTGCGGCAGTGGCTGCTTGATACGTCCATCCCGGATCAGACGAGTGGGCGGGTCATGGAGTATATGTGGCATAGTAAGCACCAGTGATATTACCTTCCCCCCCCCCCCCCCCCCCCCCGCGCCTCTTCTTGCTCTTCCTTCTCTTGCTTGATATGTTATTCTCTTATTATTCTCTTACTAATACGAACTCAGCTTTGTTTGGGAAGCCGGCAATACACTGTCCCGATCCAAGGCAATGCTATTGCCAGGTCTACGGGCGGTGTGATCTCAATTGCGTTGATGGGGATTGCGGAGTGTATGTATACCCGTTTGGCGCGGGTCGTTCATGGTTTAACAGGATAAAGGATTACCTTGGCATATAATCAGTTTCATAGAAGAATATTTGTTGTTATTATTTAGTTGTCCTACTTCGGTTGGCCTCTGTTTTGATGGATTTGGTTGTATAGAGGGTTTGTTAGAAGCTGGCCAGTTATATTATAGATATATATTAGGGTGCTTTACCTTTTGTTCCTGAATTGATGATGATGATGATGATGATGCCGTATATATAATCAGTTGCAAATCGAATATTTTTATTCACAACACATCGAAAATATAATACCCATGGGGAATATCTATACCTTATATATATCATTCCCAGGGTTTTGGTTCTCTGACTTCGGTGGTAGCGTGGATGGTTGAGCAATGTTAGCAAACAACAAAATTTATGGCACTCCAAAAGTTTCCATCCACAGAACGCATTTAAAATCATACACAATACTACAACCACAAACACAACCAAATCTACACGCGCCCCAATTCTCAAGAAAGGAAAAGAAATAAATTGAAAATACATTTACCCATCTCTAGTTCAAATGACGAGCGACTAATACTCGACTATTCCCACACGCTGAGGAGCGCCTATCATCGACCAACGGAACGATGACATCGTCAGGCATGAGCCAACCGCCGCGACCACAGTCGGCTGCGAACGTGTCTACGCACTTCGAGCAGCAGCGGGAGGGGCTGGTAAGGGAGATTGCGCTGGTGAGGATTACCATTTTCTTTCTTTCTTTCTTTCTTTCTTTCTTTCTTTTTTTTTTGGGCTACCTTTTAAACCAACTTCCAAACTCCAAGCCTTTCGGTTTGCATTTGCTCTAAACCCCTCCAAGTTCAATGCCACCATCGCATTGATATGATAATGTAGAATGCATTTATTTTATCTTCCATCGAGAGTAGAGCGTCAGTTTGTTTGCTCGAAATCCACTTCCTTCGTCTCCATCACCCATCGTCCCATATTGAAGAAATAGGGGATAGAGGAGGGAGTAGCCGCGATCATACCGGTTTGGAAGCGGGAGAACCAAGCTAACAACACATATATATGTACATACATTTATAACAACCAGAGCCTCGAACAAGTCCTCCAAAACATCAACCGGCTAAACCGGAATCTGGAAAGTGTTATCACCGTAAGTTGACAATTCCCTCTTTCAACTCTAAACCCAAAATTCCATAATTCCATAATTCCAAAATTCCAAAAAAAATCAGTGAGAACGAACTCGCTCAAAATTCAAATATCTAAGATACACGGGAAAAAGAAAATAAATGGGGGGAAAATGGGTTCAAAATAAATAACACACGGATAAAACCATAACAGGTTGGCAACGAATTCTCCTCTGTAGAAGCGTTGTGGTCTCAATTCGAGACTGTGATGGGCGCCGGCAATGATGGGAATGGGAATGAACAGGAGCACGAGCACGAACATGAGCCGGAACGCGAGCAGGAGGGCGCGGATGTGGAAGCATGAAGGTGGACAAGGGCATTATGACAGAGGGCATGGGCATGAGCATGTAGAATGATGAGGATTAGGGTGAGGGTGAGGGTGTCTGTGTCGGGAGCGAGGTGATGATGATGAGGAGGAGGGGGAGGAGGGGGAGGAGGGGGAGGAGGGGGAGGAGGAGGTTGATTAATAAATAAATGAATGATGGATGATAACCATAGCTACGCATGTGTGTGTGGAATGAATGCTGGAGGGATGATGGTATGACATGTATGATGTACATGACATGATATGTGAGGAATTTTCTTTCCATATCTTGGATAACAAACGTTTATTCCATTTCTCTCAGCCGACTTCCAACTTCTACTCCTCCCTCCCTTATCTCCATATTCATCCATAATCGAACAGATCTCTTGAAAGTTTGCACCTAACATACACCAAACACATTCCACACACCACGGGGATGTTGTACATGTCCAACGCAATTACGGGGCCAGAATAACCGGAAAAGGGTAAGTAGACAAATTATTGATCAAGCCATAAGGAAATATGTGGGAAAAGCAGAAGAAGAAGAAGAAGAAGAAGAAGAAGAATAAACACAACATCATTTCCTATATGCGTTTTTTGTTGTGTCTTGGTTGAGTCCTTTTTTCCTTCAATTATTTCTTCACATTCAAATATCTCTCCCCCCTTCCCATTCTTTCATTCCCCATCAAATGCCCGTAACAGAAAGATCATATACTGAGCACCCTAGTAAAACAGAACAAAGGAGAGGGTACTCAACATATACTTTAAAAAAGTAAAACAAAAAAAATATCAGAGTTAAAAACATACTATGGTAATAAAGGCTAAAAGGCGAGAGAAACGTAATAAACAAAATAAACCAGAAAAAAAAGACTTTGCAAAACTGGCCTACAGAAAACAACAACAAAAAGGGAGGAAAAAGACATATGAGCGCCGTATCATAAAAGAAATGGAATAGAAACTAAAAGAGGATAAAAAAACAAACCCATGAAAATGGAGGTCAGGTCTGTTGTATCAACGAGGTCATGGTGTATGGCTATTCGCATTCAAATCCAGCTCCCCCGGATCGGGTAGGCCCTAGAGCAGGAAACAACACAATTCATCAACGGCCGGAATCAAAGCTCAGAGCCAGAGTCAAGAAAATGAGATAAAAGGGAAACAAAATTTATACCGAGACGTTAAAACATCAGCGTAGTGCCATTTCATAAATATGCAAGAGGGCGTTCGTCAACGAAGAACCGGAAAGTCGTGTTCATATTTTCGTTGTCCTCGTGAGGGGTTCTCATGTTTCCGTTAGTAAAATACAATCGGAGTGGCAGTTCAGAAGGGTCGTCCCAACATGTGCCGTGAGTATATTTCGTCTGTAAAGG
Organism: Histoplasma capsulatum G186AR; assembly: GCF_000150115.1. Taxonomy (NCBI): domain Eukaryota; kingdom Fungi; phylum Ascomycota; class Eurotiomycetes; order Onygenales; family Ajellomycetaceae; genus Histoplasma; species Histoplasma capsulatum. The sequence goes on from NW_025544806.1 coordinate 1,068,127, forward strand.
GAGGGAAAACGCATATTGGTCTTCCCATAGATAAAGTAGAAGTTGGTGTTGTTGGGGAGGGCGGGTAAATTGAATCATGAGGCTAGAAAGAAGAGCTCATTCATCCCTCCTATGAGGGGTACAAAACGCGTGGGAAGATGCTACTGTCTACAGTAGCTTGCACGTCCGTTTTTTAGCTCTCTTGCGACCTCCGATCCCATTCTCTGAGTCGCGGCCACCCCAGCCCTGTTCTTCAATCCCAACAGCGGTGTTCACTGCAAGTTCGAAGACCTCGTCAACTCCGCGCATCTCTTTGCTGCTGCACTCGACATATGTGGCACCCATTCGTTGAGCCACTGCCTGGCCTTGTTCGGGAGTAACAGGGGTTAACCCCTGGGTTTTAAGAAGGTCGATACATGTGCGTTTGTTGCGCAGGTCAGATTTGAGGCCGACAAGGATTAGAGGCGTTGTGGGACAGAAATGGAGGACTTCGGGATACCACTATATATGGATGGCAAGGGATGGTTAGGTTTTACAATGATACTCTCCTCGAAAATTTCCAAATAGATGCAAGGTTCCTTACCTTATCCATCACGTTCTCAAGTGATACAGGGCAATCAATTGCAAAGCATACGAAGAGAAGATCGGTCTCTGGATACGAGAGCGGACGAAGTCTGTCGTATTCCTCTTGACCAGCTGTATCCCAAAGAGCAAGCTCAACTGTCCTTCCAGTTGGTACGTGCATCGTCTGAGTGATATAATTTTCGAAAACAGTAGGCACATATTTCTACGAGTACAATGTTAGTAAAAAAAGAAAAAGATGTAAGTATTTCGTTAACAAACACAACATACCTCCGGGAAATAACCCTGAGAATAACTGATCAACAAACAAGTCTTCCCGCACCCACCATCCCCAACAACAACAAACTTTTTCGAGTATGAAGGGGGTTGGGTGATGTTGGTTGCCTGGGACATTCGACTCGAGGCCATGCTCATATTTGTGCTGACGGTGCCGTTGCTTACCCGAGTGCTCTGGCTTCTGGCGTGTCTTCGACGGGGAGTGAGCGGTGCAGGAAGGGCCTTTTCATCGAGGACAGAAGAATGACGGCGCACACGACCCCCGCCGTACTGCGGTTGTTCTTCATAACCACGGGTTGCCATGGTTTGGTTCAAATCCTTCGGAAGACAGCAAGGGCAGCAACTTTTCTCAATCAAATGACTGATAAGAGGTGAGGTTTCTCTGTTATCTATAGCCTTATCTATGGGAATAGATGGTAGCAGGTTAGAGAGAAAGGGTGACGAAAGGGTTTGGATAAAGGTTTATAGTGGAAGCGAATAGCAGGGAAGAAACGAGATACCTCGATACAAAATAAGTATGTTGGTTGTAATGGAAAAGGGATTGAGAAGATGAGGGGAGTCAAGAAGGGACGAGAAGCGAGGAGAAGAAGAGGGGAAGACAGGGACAGGCAAGCAGGAGAGTGCAAGGGGAAGAGCAGGGCAAAAACAAGAAAGAAATCGCTGACGGTGAGATTGCTAAGTCTCGTTCTCTACTTTTCTCCTATTCTTATTTTACTTGGAGGTGGAGATGGGCGAGCTGCGGCCAATGTTTACACCCACTGGCTGCCATGGCAACCAACTCCCTGCCCCCCGGCCCAACAAAATCCTTGAAATCCCTAGAAGATGTCCACTTGGAGCACTGTGTCGGATCCTGCCCCGGCTATCCACTGTGCCCAGTGCCTCTGTAATCCCTGTTCGCCCTGGATTTCTTGCGCTGAGGGTTGTGAGGCCGCCCACATGAGCGGATCTGAAACGGCTAGATAGCAATAATTCCTTGCGTCATCCTGGCGCTGGATCGTTGACAAGTTGGAGGCGGGCTGAAAAACCCAAGCCTTCCCTCATTGCGGGATAGCTATCGTCAAGAATAACCAGGGTGTCCTGGCTTGAGATGTTCCCGCCTCAGAGCACAAAGTTCTCGTGTCGTGAATCCTTTTGAAACCACCCCGTATTTGTGGCGGTTACTTCACGGCTTGTAAAGGGAGCGTACCCGGGGTTGTTTCCATCCTATTCCTCGCCATCAATTGGAGCATCCGAAGCACCGAAATGGTCCACGTATCACGGGAAACCAATAGAAACGCACCGCATGCCCGCACTGCCGATGTCTGCGCATCGTATGCAAAGACTTTGATAAGAATAGCCAATGCACACCAGCCCCTGACTAAGCGCCCAACAGCCGAAGCAGGTCTTGGCATCCGCATATCCAACTTCTCCTTTCCCGTCATCGACTACGGCAGCAGTGGGAACAGCTTCAACTGCTTCCAAACTCTCGAGACTCCAGCGCGGGAGCTTCTGGGTTGACCGCGGAGGCGACAACTGGCAACTCCTCTCACCAAGCCGGCATTGCCTCAGATCCCACAGTCTACCGCTGAATTCCATTCCATTATTCCAATGCAATAACACCCCCTTGTGCGACTTGCCCGGAGCACCCAGTATCCGCTTCGTTGTCTTTTTTCTTTTTCTTCTTCCTTTTTGGATGTGCTAAAAATTTTATCTCTATATGGCTCTCTTGTCTAGCCTCTCCCGTCCCAATCGCTCTCTCTGTCTCTCGCCCATATTAGTCCATGGCTAGAGGAAAGGCCCTGGACCAGCCCGACGCGGGCTTAAAAGGCCTGGACCATTGTATGTTCACTCCATATCGCTAAGTTACAACTGTTAATGCACCCGCCAATTTATGTGAATGTAGCGTATATGGAAACAAAATACCCGGAGCTAACAGATGGTTGAACTGGCGCAGATCAACAGAAACTCCCTAGATGGCGGTACAAGCTACGGACTGCCCTGTTGCCCTTGGTGCGGTGGGAAACGCCTTATCTTGCTTGGTTCCAGGAGCAAATGCGCAATCCATCTCTTGATTCTTGGTTTGCGATCACCGCCAACCTAGGGACCCATACCTTCTATATGATAATGCTACCTGTTCTTTTTTGGTGTGGCTATACAGAGGTCGGTCGAGGGTGAGTCGCGGAACGAATCGATCCCTTTCACCCTCCTCCCTTCTCCGGGTGTTTGATAAGTGGAGGCTATGAGGATGGAGCTGATATACGCATGTAGAATCGTCCATCTCTTAGCATCAGGCGTCTTCATCAGCGGCTGGTTTAAGGATATGTTATGTCTTCCTCGACCTTTGTCTCCACCTCTCCATCGAATTACCATGTCTGGCTCCGCGGCGTTAGAATACGGGTTTCCCTCTACTCACTCGACCAATGCCATCTCAGTCGTCGTTTACGGACTTTACCTTTTAAACTCGCCTGACTCGACTGTCGATCCGGTTGCGAGAATTATCTTCCACGTTATCCTGTATATATTCGGGACATCCATTGTTATTGGGAGGCTGTACTGCGGGATGCATGGGTTTTTCGACGTTATCACTGGCAGTTTCCTGGGCGCTTTGTTGGGCTATGTACGATGTTCATACGGGGAGAGCTATGACGAACTTATCTATTCGGGCTCGATAAATGTGATATTTGCAGTAGTTGCGGTTGTTCTTGCATTGGTTCGAATGCACCCTGAGCCCGCAGATTCGTGCCCTTGCTTCGACGATAGTCTTGCATTCGCAGGGGTGTTGATGGGCGCGGAGTTCGGGAACTGGCACTTCGCTCAAACCACTTTTGCAAGCAATGACCCTTATCCAGGGACGGTTCCATATGATTTGGCAAAACTCGGTTGGGCCAAAACTATTTTGCGGATTATCCTTGGAGTCGTGATTGTCTTCTTGTGGAGGGAAATAATGAAACCATCCCTTCATAAGTTGCTGCCGCCTGTATTTCGAGTAATCGAACGGCTGGGCCTCAATCTTCCCAGAAGATTCTTCATTCTCGCATCGTATGTCATACAGGTCCCTACGCATTGCTCCCTCTCACACATGTAGACATGAACTTCAGCTAAAAACTTGAAACTTACAGCGAATATGAAAAAGTCCCCGGCCATCTCAAAGATGACGACGTAATCCCCAATGTCTCCGAAATCCCTTCCATCCTCACCTCAATCCGCCACCCGCGCAGAAGAGCAGTTTCCGTAGGCCCTCAATCAGAAGCAGACGCCTACGAGACACTTGCTTATCGGGAGAAACGACGACGGGAAAGCATCTCGTCTAACCAATCGCGCAGCGTCAGTGCTGGGCGCAGACTTCCTCCGACGATCGAGGATAAGCGAAACAAGCATAACACGTCGCCCGCCGCCGCCACCGCCGCCACCCCTGGGCGACCCGGAAGCAGGAAAACCAATACGGCAGCGACGGACGGCAACTCGTTTTCGCCACCGGTCATCAGGACCCCACGCAAACTTGATGAGTATGAACATATGATGGGGACGGGGACGCCTGTCTTCAACACGGAAGCCACACTGAACATGCATGATACTGGCGCTGGCGCGGACGTGAATGTGAATGTAGCCACGGGTGCAGCAGACACTCTTGAATATCAGCTCGAGGCGGAAGAGGAGAAGGAGATGTTTCGAAAGATCACACCCGCCGCGAGTACGGTATGATGTGGAGGTTGTGACGAAGTTGGTTGTGTATTTTGGTATGTTCTGATTCCTGACTTCCCAGTGGACCCGTTCTCTTTTCGACTTTATTGCTCTTTGCTCAGGCACGGCTCTTTCTTTCTTTGTGTGTTTGTTTGTTTGACTAACAACAATATTGCATTGTTATGTTAGGAATTGGATGGCTGGCCGTGGAGTTTATACCCATTATGTTTCAGCTGCTTGGATTGGCTCTCTAGAAGTTTGTTCAGACTATTTGGCACATACACGACACGCACATCACTAAAATTTCGCTTTCTCATATGCATGCGCATATATATCAGCAGGGCTGATGTGACTACTAGAACTGGGGATGTGAGGTACATACATATATCTGTATTTCGTGCGGTACATTGACGTTGATGAGTATGTTTGTTTACGGGTAGCTTTTCTTTCATTGTTCCATTTTTTCCATCTTTTCTCTTGTGAAGCTGGCTATTTTTTTTTTTTTTTTTTAATTTTTTGATGCCAATATTCTATTTATATATATATATAATTTTTCCTTTGGTCAAACACTAGATAGGTCTCAAATCAAAAAATAGATGCGTTGAAGAGATATTGTACAGTACAAGTAACAACACGCTTGCTTTTATCTAACCACACCATATGCCAACTAAACTCAAAAAGGGAAAAGAATAAATCACATGATACCACCCCAGCCACACTTTGCCGCAGTGGATAAATATAAACGCGAGCAACCGGCAACAAAAAAGTTATTCCACTCCCGCCGGGAACTGGCCCAATGCCGCATATGGGAATAGCAACTACCATCATCCATCAATGGCGAGCAGACGGTAGGAAGACGGTAGGCAGACGGTAGGCAGGATTAACACGCGCGACGGGGGAGGGCGTTTGGGTTTTTCTAATTGTTGGTTTTATTCTCTTTTTATCCGTCCTGCCATGCCTGCACCCGTCAGTGGTTGCTTGTCAGTAGTAGCTTCAAGTTGTCTCCCTCATCCTTCTTCCGATCTATCACTTTTCGTCGCCTGTGTTCGTCCCCTGGCTATATACACTTACGCTCCGAGATTGGTGGATTGATAAATTGATCGATTGAAGCGCAGAGCTATATCATTATCAATCATCATCATCAATCATCAATCATCCTTGTATGGTGTAGCTCCGGGTTTCCCTCCATCACCATCATCCCCTTTGTTCCCAATCGATTACAATTCAAAGCAAAGCACGCGCAAAGCTTCTCACCCCGAAAGAAAAAAAAAAGAAAAGAGAAAAAGAAAGAGAAAAACAGACCCTCCTTTCTGGAACAAAGCAAAATCTCCATTCAATCCATGGATGGGTGCGGGCTGTATGGTTGAAAGGGCCCGATTTTGTTCCTATATACATGTGCAGCACATGTATGTACAGTACAAGTACAGTACAACACACACCCCCTTTGAAGGAGCCTCCACGCGCCAGTTTTCTTCATCTCCGCAACCGCAACCCTTCTAAAGAGAGTCAAAAAACTGCAGCAAGGACTCAGGGGGACCACCAGCATTGCACCAGCATCCGCTCTCCGCTCCCATGTCCATCCCGCCACTTACATCTATTCTCTGATTGTTCTTTGCCCTGCCATCCCTTCCTGTTACTGTACTTCCTCAAACTCCGCCCCCTGATATCCAATCCGTTTTTCGGGGCTGAGCTTTTATTTTCCTCCCTGGTTCTGTCCGCCGGGGTAGTTGTGGTGTGGCAGACAGTTGGTTGTTGTTGAGTTGAGCTGTGGAGGATAGCCGTATCCATCCACCACTATTGTACTTTGCCGCTTCACCCATCCCTCTCCGCCATCTCGGAATCCGCACAAATACGCCCCAGCAACCTTGCCTCCGGTGAATTGACTGGGCTGCTACTGTCTGTTGCCGCTGCCTGGCAACCTCAACCCATTCACCATCACAACGAGTCCCAATTTGGACAGCGCAGGGCAGGTTGTTGTTTATCGTCTGCATCACAACACAACACAACACAACACAACACTGCCCTCCCTTCCTCATCCCCATGCCCGTCGTCTTTGCTACTCTCTCAACTACTCTACTCACAGTCGAGCTTCTCTTGTACCTCTACAACTTCTGCTGCGAGATCTGTCAAACGGCCTCCTTATCACTGCAAATCCCCTGGGCAGGTAATCAATCGCTGATTCCATCAACCCTACTGTGGAAGTTGAAGAATATCCCACCCATTCAAAGGGCCAGTGCGTCTCGCGTACCTACAGACTCGTGCTGCCATCTCGAATATCTCTTCTATTGCTGTTGCTTCTGAAGTCTACTTTTATCCCGCTCATATCAGACCGCAACGTACCCAGCTTGGATATCGTCGGCGTTTCTTACTCCATTTCCATCGTCGTCTCTAATCCATCTGTTTTTGGCGGCACAGGACTTCCTTGACTTTTATTTCCTTCCAAGTTGCCTTGATCTTGATTGAGCTTCTTGGGTTGGTACTCAGCGCGCTCTTTCATTTCCTTGAACCATACCTCTCCTCATTGTCTACATCCTGCTCTTTAAGCCGCCGTTGAACAAACTACCCATGTCCCGGATCCTTCGACGCGTTTTAATACGGAACCTCTACTTAAGACACGCTCCCCCCGAGGAGCCCGTCGATAGGATGGACTGGGAGGAAACACCCCCAGAAGATCCCCCTCAAGATCCCCCTCAAGATCCCACGCCGTCTCAGCAACACGCATCTGAAGCTAGCCACCAGCAACCGCAACCTGGGTTAGGTGAAGCCGAAGCGTCAATCTACAATATGGTGCAAGAAACCAACACGCAAGTCTCCCCTATTTCGCATCCGAATCCCGGATTAGAACCTCCTCAAATAAACCCTCAACCAAGAGCTACTGAGGCTCCAATGCCTGCTCCTCAACCCCTTCCCAGCGGGTCTCGATTCTATGATCAAAATTACCATCTAGCCATTCTTCGTGCTCAAGCTGCTACACGGATGAATTTTACTCAAGAGCTAGCGTCTAGACGTCCTTCTGGCAGGTTAGGACCACTAGCGCCAATTTCGAATCGCCAAGCTTATATGCGTGACGCTGTGCAACCATCAGAATTATGGTACCGTCTGAGGCATGATGAAAATCTTGCAATGCAACGACAATTGGATGAACTTAGAAATCAATCCACTGTGCGAAGAGGACGTGCTCCATATCCGTATACCCCGCGATCATTTGATTTTCAGTCGACTAGCCCGAATTCACGCAAGCGGCGCATTGAGGCTGTTGATGGCTACTCGCAAAATGAGAATAGGACTGCACGTGATGTTGACGTCCACAGCCCACATAATGTAGTCATACCCTCCTTTATTCCTGCATCTTGGTTTCTTACTAACCACATTTCTGCCTTTCTCCAGGCCATGCCCGAGTCACCCATTGACACATCGATGGTGGATGCCCCTCCATATGAGAGCTCCCCACTTCAAGCGTCTCCAAGTAATGTAAGCAGAAAATCTCAGGACTATCGTTCATGTTTCAACGATTTGTTCTAACCTGGTGGTTGTTATATTTTGTTAGGGTCGTCCCGAAAATGGCGTCTCACAAATTCTACCTACTGATCAACACATGCCTGGTACTTGGCCAACTGATATATTTAACCTGAGTGAAGCGGATGTTGGCATTATTCGAGACCACGTTGCTCGTATGTCGGGTGCATTGGCTGAATATCCACGAATATCGAGTCAAGGGACGGCTCTTCCGCTGTCCAACAGCAACGACATACGCCCTAATTCTCCGGAACATGCCCACCAACTCCAACGAGAGGTAAGTGGCAAGTGATCAAACTATGTACTGCTGCATACTAATTAATTTCTCCAGCTTTCATACCTACAAAAAGTAGAGCAAATAATTTCTAATGCCTACTTCCCGGTCTTAAAAGCAATGCGGTTCGCTATACAAAAAGTGGGCAACAAAGCCGTACGGACATATCGAGAATTCGTTCAAGCGGCAGTTGAGGTCACGGGAAGTGCAAAAAGACGGGCGGTGGCTATTCGTGACAAGCTGACCCCTGAATTCATTCGACGCAAAATGAATCACCAACACCAGGCGGTGAAAACCCTTCGCCGCCTAAACCCTAGTGAGCGCCATATCCTGAAAGCTCGGAGGCTGGGTATGGGCAAGAAAAAACAAGACTCTTCATCTCTACAAGTTACACTCGATGAATATGAAGATATCACACCCCCTCGCCCACCTCGTGATATGCCACCCTCGGTGATGATTAATTCCTATAGACTTCCTAAAGAAAAAGTTCCTACCAAAACATTATGCACTGCCCAAAAAGATCGTGTTGTGAAAGGTGCAAGGGTACAGAAGGGAAAGCTTCATGACAAAGCCAAATTGAAAGCCAAGACACCCTCTCAGAAGCTCACTCAACTTACTCAAAAGGGTGTTAACAAAGTTGCCATGCCACGCGCTCCAAGGCGTGGAGAATTAATTAAGGGAGCTTGGCCAAATGCCATACCACCAAATGAAGCTGTTCTACGGGCGTATCATGAATCTTTTCGGGAATTGAGGAATAAACCTATGGAAGCAGTATCAGAGACAGCAAAACCTTCAGGACCCCCAAAAGGATATCACGGAGTATATTTTCCAGGGGAAGAAAATCAGCCCCCTCTTCCTCCACTTCCTTCGACTTCTGTTCCTCCATCCAGCCCACCCTCTCCCCCTTCGCAGAATCTAGCTGGAGAACCCACTTCTCAACCCGAAGCATCTGTTGAGACTGAAGAGCCTGGGCCACCTAAAGAAGCACTCCGTCCTTCCTCTCCTGAATATGAAGGGTTTCTGACCAGGCCGCCACGACCGCGACGCGAAGCCAAAGAAGTCCACTGGCTCCAGTCTGAATCCCCAATGGGACGGCCAATTTCTTCAATGCGGGCCTACGATCCTCTATCTCGTGTCACCTCATTTCAACCACACGAACCTGCCAAAGCAGAAGCATCAGGTCGCCAAGCTACGAAGTCAATCAACGAGGAAACATCGACAGATATGTCGGTCCAGCGCAGCCAAGCCCTTCTACGATCTCCAGAAACCCCTTCCATCAAGCATCTGACAGCCTCCTGGGAAGCTAAAGTCGACCGCGCGATGGCACTTTCCGACAAGAGTGAGGTTGGTATCACACCTCGTGGCCAGCCCCTCCTTCGGAGGTCCCTGAACAAATGTTACACGAATCTCGAGTGGCTCAATGACGAGGTAATCAACGCATACCTGGAGCTGATCGTCGACTATGCACGTCAGGAAGCAGGGAATTCTGGGCGACACGACAAGCCCAAATATCACGCCTTCCCATCATTCTTCTTCTCAAACCTTCGGGACAAAGGTTACGAGAGCGTAAGGCGTTGGGCGACTCGTGCCAAGATCGGGGGCGAGGCGTTGTTGCAGGTGGAAACAGTTTTAATTCCCGTCCACGACCACCTGCACTGGACCCTCATTGTAGTCCGGCCGACTGCTCGCACGATCGAGCACTTCGATTCCATGGGGTCACCCTCCTTGGCCCACATTTCCAGGGCCAAGGAGTGGTTAAGGGGGGAGTTGGGCGACCTCTTCGTGGAAGAGGAGTGGCGGGTGCTCCCGTCGACCTCCCCACAGCAAACTAACGGCAGCGACTGCGGGGTATTCCTCCTGACGAACGCCAAACTGGTGTCGTTGGGCAAGCCTCTGAGATATGGGGCGAGGGATATTCCCGAGATCCGTAAAAGGATCGTTGCCGAGCTGATGAATGGGGGGTTCTTCGGGGATTTCGACCCGAAGAAGGATGAGACGGGTCCCGTTAGGTCGATGCTGTGATTGCAGCATCGGTTCTTTCTGGGTGTTCGTCTTCGTTCTTCTTGTGGGGAGATTACACCTTGCTAGGGGGGAGTTTTTTCTTTTTCCAGGACGAGGGATCGCGTTTTATTTTGTTTTATTTTGTTTTGCTTTTTTGTTGTTTAATTTTTGGTATAAGCCCGACCCGCAGGATTGCGGGGGTTATTTCTCCATCCTCCTGCATGCTTCTGGGTTTGTATCTTTTTTTTTTTTTTGTTTATCCGATACTTGCGCCCGGCTATAAGCACTTTGGTGCCTTATATGCCTTGGGTTTGTGTACTCGGTTTTCTTTTTTCTTGTCTTTTTTTCGTCTATTTGTCGGTCTAATTTTTGTTCGTTTGGTATATTTGTGGTTTTATTTATTGTTTGTTTGGTTGCATGTTAGCGGAGCATGGTGTTACTGTTTATTTCATCCCTCGTCCTAATGGCGTTGTTTTTTTCCATACATGTACTTTTGGAAGGGTATGTATCTAGAGCTGCATGTAGTTGATGAGCTTTTCTTTTCTTTCGTTTTTTGTTTTTGTGATGTGTAGATACCCAATGTACTTTCAAAGAGGCGTTTATTTTGTTTAATTTTATTCAATTTTGTTCATTTTACATATCAGATCGAATTGGCCTCTGGCCGCAATATTTTATTTCTTGATCTCTATTCGAAATGTTGTGTTTCACTCCTGATTGTGCGTTGTGCGAGGACTGAATACTAAATCTCGAGCGTCCTGCTGCGCACTGTATACGGGTCATTCACGAAGGTTGGATAATCCAAACAATCACAAGTATGATAAACGATATCTGAAAAGAAGAAATACATCGAATGACCTATCCATTCATTGGTGGGAGTCAGAGAGATAAATATATATATATAATAACTGAATTAAATGGTAGCTAGCAACTGATGTAAAGGAACTAACTGCCTCAAAAGGGTCATCGGAACGTTAATTAAATCCAATCAATTAATTAGCCATGCTGTGTGTTTATAGCCATAGCTATATCATACATAGAGCGCTCCGCTTGCTGAAGTTCACGAAGGAAAAAAAAAAAAAAGATTAAAAAAATAAAAATAAAGGTAAAACCTAGAAAAGCAAAAGGGAGAAGGGGAATTTTTTTATTTTTATTTTTATTTTTTTAGAAAAGGAAGAATTGCAAAAGGCATACAAGGAAACTCAAATTGGTCAATTACTGGAAGCAGGAGTGGGACGACCTTGGTTTTTTCCCCCCTTTTTTCCCCTTTTGCGCTGGCTCTCGCCTTGTTCTTCGAAAGTAGCTCTCTTCCATTCCATCATCTGTCACCTCCTCCTCCCCCAAAGACTCAAGCTCAAACTAACCAACACAACCGGTAACAGACTCACAATCTCCCCCGCCCCAGCATAACTCGGCTCGATGCGGAAGCCAGCCGCCTCAAACGCTCCAGCGGCAAAAAGCACCGCAAACACGTTATAGAGCACCGCCCACGCGATGTTGAGCTGGATCCGCCGCGTCGCCTGCTGAGATAGGTCGAGGAACGCGAGCAGGCCGTCCAGCGAACCAGAGAGGATACCAACGTCGGCGGCGTCGGCGGCGATGTCGGTTGCGTTTGTCATGCAAATGCCTAGGTCTGCTTGGGTAAGGGCGGGGGCGTCGTTGGTGCCGTCGCCGATGAAGAGGACTTTTCGTTGGGAGGAGGGAGGAGGGCGGAGGCGAGGTAGCCGGAAGAAAGAGAAGAGGGAGCGGGGTCCAAGAGGAGGTGGAGGTGGAGGGGTTACCATCGAGGTCGTCTGCAAGTCGCGAATATATGCTGCTTTGCTATCGGGTTGGCAGAGGCTGTGGACGTTGGCTGTGTTGAAGTTGAGGAACGCAGCGACGGCGCGGACGGCAAGGGGGTTGTCTCCTGAGAGCAGGTGGGTGGTTATTCTCTTGCTGTGTAGCTTTTGGAGGACGGCGGCGGCTTCGGGGCGGATGGTGCTGGTGAGTCCGTAGACAGCGAGGAGGGTATCGTTTCGTGCCACACAGAATGTGGTCAGGGATGCATCGAGCAGTTCTTTGACTTTGGGATGGGTTTCGACGCCAAGCCAGGATGGGCTGCCACCTTTCAGTGTTGTGCCTTTCTCAGTAGTTATTTCGACACCCTTGCCGATGATTATCTTGGAGTCTACTTCAGGGGACGGTGTGTTGTTTGTTTGGCCGTAGTTGCTCGCGACGTATTGTGTGATTGCCAGAGACACAGGATGGCGATTCCCTCTTGTGACCGTCGCTGCCATCCTGCTTATTTCCTGGCAAGTTTGACCGGACTCCTCACAGAAAAGTGTTTCACAAAGGACAGCTAGCTCGCCTGATGTTAAGGTCCCTGTTTTATCAAAAACAACATCGGTAATTTTGCATCCAGTTTCGAGAGCAGCTCCCGCTTTGAATAGGACCCCCTTCTTAGTTCCCACAGTACTGGCAACTGTTAGAACCATTGGGACTGCCAGAGCTAATGCACAAGGGCAGCTGATAGCGAGGATTGCAATCGCATGCGTAAGGGCGTTGACTGCTGATTCTGTGCTGGACCAATTCCTGACGAAGCGGTTGACAAAAGCCCAGATGAGAAATGCAATACACGCAACAGCAAGGATTATAGGGGTGAGATATGAGGCAGTTAAATCGGCTCTTTCCAATGTTCTTGTTCGCGATGATGCCGCTGTAGAAACGAACCGCTTGACAATGCTGAGCGTATTTTCTGATACTAGTCTCGTTACTCGGTAATTGATCTGGCCGTTGATAATAGTTGATCCAGCGTAGACATATGCCTTCCTAGAACGAATCACTGGTTCGTGTTCTCCAGTGATGTGCGCCTCGTCTATTTCTGCGCTGCCGCTAACAACGATACCATCAGTGACAATGTTTTCAGAGGCTTTCCCTTGAATAATATCCCCGTAGTGAAGGAGGGAACTATCGATTAATTCGGGTTGGTTGTCACCCAAGCCCAAAAAGGCACCGGCATCGGGATTACTCTTGGGGGAGGCCTTTCTAACAACAAGGGCAGATTTCTGTTGTGATGTGCCCAGTTTGATAGCATTCTGGGCTTTTCTCCTAACCCACGCAGCCATCAGTCTTCCCAATAATATCAAAGTGATTAGCAACGAGCTAGTCTCAAAAATAGGATGGCCCAGGACTGTCTGGGCGGTCGAAAGCCGTATCTCCAAAGCAAATGACACCACGGAGTAAATATAGGCGCTCGTAATGGACAGCACCACCAGAACATCCATATCTATTTCCTTCTGGTATATCAACGACCGAAATGCATGTTTATATATCGGGATCGCAAGAAGTTGTACGACAGTTGCAAGCACAAGGGACGAGCAGACGAAGGAGGTCTGTTTCGGGAAAGGGGCGTATCTGGCTACAGGCGCCCATGCAAACACAAGAACTGGGATTGTGAAAATTGCAGCCACTATAGTCCGCCCAGCCAGCCAAAGCCAATGAGACTTTGCAGTAGCTTGTGCAATTTCTTCGGAAGAGCTGTCGGGCGCCAGTTCCGCATGGCCTCGTCTGTATGTGTCGGTGGGGGCATTTATCATATCAAGCATATCCCTGACCCCAATAGTCTGGGGATTATAGAAAGTCTCATACGTCCCGTCGCGAAGAGGTACGACGTGACTTACCCCATCTATCCGTTGGAGGATGTCTAGTCCCTTTAAATCGAGATTTCTGATGCGTATCCGCTCACCAGCAACATCCGTGGCTGCAAGCCCTGTTCTAAGGATTGTGCATGTGAAGCCGGTCACCTTCTTAATTCTGGATGTGATCTCTGTTGGATCGCTAACAATGCAGGAGTCATAGACCAAGTCTGCCCGGTTTAACATAAAACTGGTACGCACTAGACTAACACCGACGTAAGAATTCAAAAGATTTCGCAACTTAGTCTCACATCCTGTACAAGTCATCCCAACCACACCGAGTGAAAGAACATATAGCTTGTCGACATTGCCCTTCTCAATATCGATTTCGGGAGCCGGCTCACAAGCAGTCGCGGTGACATATATTTTGTTGTCCGTTGAAGGCTTTGAGGAAGTCGACATGGATTTGTAGACATCTTCGAGACCTTTCTTACGTTCGCGGCTCTGCGTGCAGCAAGATTTCCCATCCAAGAACACAAGACGACGAGGTCCTCTGCAGAAGCATCTGCGGACTATATTGCTGATTTTGGAGCTTACCTCCACAGCTTTGGCGGATCCAGAGAAGGTTGAGAAAGGTCTGTCCTCTCCCTTGGGCTCCGTATCTGAAGCATGTTCAGAAGCCATTCTCAAGTGCCTCATACAAGGTGTCTCCGTAGGTTTGCGATTATGTCGAGATGGGAGTTCCGAGTTTTCGGGAAGGGACGACCTGGTTATCACGAAGTCCCCCTTGCACTGTCTTGGAAGAGTAAGACTGTTGTCTCGATATTCTTCACGAGTACAACAATCCTCTGCTTGTGGTGAACCTGCCAGGTCCTCGCTATGTCGGTCGTCCATGGCGCATAATTGCGCGGCATACTCCACAAGGCATTTGTCTGCATGTTCAAGTTAGCATGGATCTATTGATATTTTAACCACCTGTGTATAATAGAGATAACATATTTAGTAGCAAATTTTTTATATACCTGAACACTGACACTCGCCATCTGCTTTGCAGCACGCATTCTCGTCACTGATGGACGGACAAGGTTGCCCAATTGAATAAGTGGGCCAGACCGTAGCCTTCCCAGAGCAGCACGAGTCCAACCCATTATCATCTTCGGTTATCTGCGAGGATAGACTAGGAGGGCGGATTTTGGATTTGCTACATGTTCCATCCGCGCTGCAGCAAGATGGTTCTTTTTCCTTTCCCTTTGCACTGTGGTCGTTTGCCTTTTCCTTTTCACAGTCGCCAATCACCTCTTGATTTCCGTTGGACACCTCGCAACATAAACATCCAGAGATGGGCGGGGAAAGCTCGTCTGCTCCTCCGCCGTTGCCACGCGATTCCGGATCATCGGGTTTCTCGATGGAGGGAGTCCGTGAGTAGACAGAGGAACCGTCGTCTTGAACTGATTTTCCTTCCACAGCAGACATAGCTATAGTTGAGCAACGGGTACTCAGGATAAACAGTGGTGGGAGCTTTGACAGTAAGACTCAACAGTTATAGGCTTTTGTTGGGCACGTCTTCATTTATATTTTCTTCTTGGATAGCTTTGACGCGTCGCAGGAGCCGTCCCACAACAACTCCAGAATGCACATGAACGAAGTTTCGAAGCGAACAAATAGCTCAACTCTAGAGCTCATAGATCTGCTGCCTTTATATGAAAACAAACCTGCAAATGCACCTCCAAACTAGTCAGGTTTTTGGTGCAGCAAGCCATGCACGCTTAATCCGGCTGGCCGAAAACGTCCTGGGAAATAAGGGATCTTCGCCGCTCGATGGAGGAAGTCATGGAAAGCGCCAGGAGCCATGGGCTTCATATCCCTTCCCCGCGCTTTGGGGGAACGTTGGTTAATAGACCCTACGAGGGGTGGGGCAGAATCTCAGCCACATTGGGTTCGCCATTTGTGAATTATATTGCGGAACATTCTTGCCGCTCGGTGCCACAAAATGACAGAGAAAGAGACGTTGGTTCAACAATCTCGGCCCAGACAGCAGTCACAGGTCGCCGTGTCCAAGGCGGTTGACTGATGTGTAGTGCATCCTTGTACGAGGGTGAGAGCTTCCTGGGAGTCACAGGTTAACTTCGGGAAGCTGACTAAGCCCATAGTTGACTGCTAGCTTGCTAATTGTCCGAAAAAGCAGAAAGGCATCGTCATTGACCCCAGGATTGGCGTGTGTGCAAAGATATCTATGACATAACCATCTTTCAAATCTAGAAAAGCTTCGCAATCACAATATATCTAGTTTGTATTTCCAGCTGCCGAGTGCGGTGGCTCGCAAATAACAAACACATCTGTTATCAAATAATGGCCGCGTTCCAGCTGCCGAGAATCAAGCCGCTCCCTCCAACAGAAGAATTGAATGATGAGGGATGGAAGAGGTGAAAACGAAAACGAAAATGAAATGGAAACGGCTCCCGCGCGTGAGATCAATTCGTAAATTGTCCCAAGACCAGCAACTGACGCGCCGAAAAATAATAATTCTACGCGCCAAAAATCCCCCGAACCCACGGGTTTGCGTCTCGCGGTTGCATCCCCCCTCCCAAATATATATATATATATATATACAGCGAACTGGGATTGTATCCCAATTCGCCAATTCCTACCGGGAAATGTTGCCGCCATCCGTTCTCCCACTGCGTATTTCCGTTCTACAGCAGCTCACGGTCCATCGTAACGTTCGCGGCAGCTTCTGCGTGTAACAATCATTTTAAGGTGCAGCCCACCCACCCATTGGAACATTAAAAGGAGCATGGGGATTTTTTGGTTTGTTTGCGTTGTATATGGGCCTTCTCGCCGTCTCGCCCGTTTTTATGACGTGGGTGCGCGGGGAACCTGGTCTTACGAATGCAAAAAGACACAGAGTTATTATGTACGCAGATTAAACAGATGCATATGATTATATTGTGTTCCATCCGACAGCATGGAAGGAAGGTGCTGTTCTGCTCCCGGCGAAGGATGTGTGCGATATGCATGCGCTGTCCTATTTGTGAAAGGAAGGGAATTGGCATTTCAAGATGGTATATTTCGATTTGTTTTTGTCTTGCCGTGCAGATGGGCAGCTGGTGGAAGGTCGTGTTAATTTAGTCGCGTGCACCACCTTTATATATATTCGTTTGCGTCTAGTAACCGCCTCAGCCAGCTACAACCGAAGGAGGAATGTCTAAAGAATTAAAGCAGAAGAAGTAAATAGTATTTATCATTCATTCCCTTTACAACAGTAACTATTGAAATACGACTCTCCCGCTTTTGGTCTTCAATTACCTGAATGGCGCTAACAGGGGAACAAAAGTAGCCTGAACATCCAAACCAGAAAAATAAGCACTGTTATGTGTAGGCCATGGCTTTCCAACAGTAGCTATTCCTGGTCTGTGGAAGGGATTGTAAAGTGCTGTTCAAGTGCGCACCCGAAAATAGTCAATAAAAATCCCACAAGATTTCCGGCACTCCGACGGTTTCCACATCGTCAATCCGACACCCGACCCGGCATTGAGGTTGTTCCTTGACCATGTCGTCGTTGCCATTGTCGTCATATTCAAGCTTTTTTCTGGGGAACTTTAACCTGTCTCCGATCTCGTCTTCCGGGATTCGTTTTGGATGGCTATTCCCAGAAGTTCCAGAGTGTCCAGCATGACGAGACCGGTTAAACGCATCATATAATTCATCGTCAATGTCCGAGATGTTATAAGCAACTTCGATCCATTCGACGCCCATGAGCACACTTGAACCTATTGTCATATTCCCAGACCATTCGCCGCCATCACTCCACAGATTCAGAGCAAGCATACTCGGCTTATCGGGAACACGATAATCATTCTCAGCTTGGAGATCGTTATTGAGATACCAACGCGTCATGTTCGGAAACCAGTCAAGACGGTGGGTTGCCCAGCTTGTCCAAGGAACAGGCAACTGAACGATTGTGGCAGCCCCTGGTATTTCCAGGTCAGTTAAGGGATCCCAATCTGGCTGGTTGGCATAGTGGATATGCGTGTGAGGATCGGCTGTTAATATTTCGATGTCGGATTCAATGTTGATTGAGTGATACGTGAAAATCCCAGCTACAGCTCCGGAGGGGGGCGGGCGCAAGCGGAAATTACTAGGATTCAGTTTTGAACGATTACGACCCGCAGACCACTCATAATATTCGCCCAAATCCTGGTTATAGCCCCCGCCTCGGCCGTCGTTTTCAGCTCCATCCTCATCAACAGCACGTCCAGCATGAAGACGCAGCCGAACGCGAAAAGAACAGTGAAAGTAATCATGAGAGTACGTTTCGATCTCCGCAGTGGAAGTATGGTTATGTAATCTCTGGGTACGAAGAGCCAGGTAGGTCGTGTCAGTAGCGTTGTTGGTTGTATCTTTGAGGACGAAAACGTTTTCATAATAGTTGCGTATAGGGATTGGGAAAAGCTGCGATCCTTCTCTGCTCCAGTCTTGGATCGCCCAATCGTCTAAGAAGCCCGTTTCTTCAAGGTTCATGAGAGATTTCTCCATCGAATTGGTAGTTCCATTGCGAGCTGGTCTAGCTATCGTGGAGTTCAGCTTCCAAGTTTTCTCCGGAGCAACAGACCGGAAATCATAGAACTTGTAGTTCTGAAAATAGCCTGGCTCCTTGCCTGAAACCACATAGCATTCACACCTTTCTGGCGCACTGTCCAGGTAACCACTTCCATCGTTGGTTGACTCGTCTGGGGTCGCTTGTTTCGCCTTGGTTTTAAACCACAGAAACGTAAAACTTGCCAAACACAGGAAATATTTCATAATGGCGTAAAAGAAAAGCTATGAATATCATGATAGGACAAAAAAGGACAAAACAGAAGGGACCCGCTGAGTTGCCTGTGGTAACACGACGTAACTCGCATCAACTCTCGATACAAGTGCATCGTCGCCTTGGGCTTCTCTTGGTAAATATCAGGCTGCTTGAGGGTGCTTCTGAGGCAGGTGCGATGCAGGCAAGAGCGAAATCAAATTAGGAAGCCACTAGATATGAGACGACTATACCAGCGACATCACCACAAGAAGTCACTCTTCTCTTACACATCACTCCAGAAGACCTCGCGTGGGATAGAGATTATGTAAATTGGCATCACCAGTCATCCCGCCTCTCGTATGATATGTAGAGCTTCAGTCGGAGCCAGAAGACCTCCAAACCCCCAAACCCTTGGCTTCAGAGAGAAAGAAGACAATGAAAATATAGAAAAAAGGCAGTGATTCAGCTTGTTGGTATCCACCAAGGAAGGAGACAAGTCTGCTCTTCTTCGCCCGACATAGCCAACTCAGAGAGGTACCTTGATATGCCGGAAACTATCACAGGGTGTCACCACCTTCATTCACCAAAAAGATAAGTTAAAGGCCTTCATTCCGCTAGGCACATGGAGGCCTCAGTAGAAATGAGCTGTTGAATGTGCGGTTCGGCATTCCCACATCCACAATGCAAATGCACATCCTGGGCCAACATGTACGGGCTTCTAATCAGAATAAGTGAAACATTGGAGTTAGCAGGTTTGATCACCTCCAAGCCCAAGCCACAAACCCACCGTGAGGTCTGACAAGACCAAGAAGGCTGGAAAATGCTGCCATCCAGGCATCTCGGATGGATATCACGTCCAGGGCCCAAGTCGTTACGATGTGCTGGATGGAAAGCTGCCAAGATATCACGGGGCTGTAACGGAACATCAATTTCCCGAGTGCTGCCTGGCCATCGGGCAATCCGCTTTCGGACAAGCCCTTCGCTCCTCCACCGTCGCCGACTTCCTTTGCATCCCAGTCCAAGCAATGGGGAGGACAGCATCGATTCTTATAACCAGCTTGGAGTGCACCTTCAGCAAAGATCATCAGAGAATCAGAAAGAACCGTTGTGTCATCCATAGGGCGTGGCTGGCCGTGACTTTACGGCGGAGTCGACTCCGCCTCTTGTGCCTCTTATATATACTACCCCTTTCATTCATAATCTAGCATTGCCAGACCAGTTGCATAAACTCTGATATCTTTCCCTTGTACTATAGCGGTTGCTGAGCTGTACCTCGCGAGAGTTGCCCGACCTTGTACGGAAACCATCACCCTCTCTACCCGATTGTCTTGCACGCCATCATATGATATGATTATTGAAAAATCATATCTAGCTATTTACGCAAAAGAGTGTTCTTTTTTCGTTTAGCTTTTCTCTTCTATTTTTTATTTGGGAAATCATCAGGCGCTTGCGATATTTGAGCGTACATTCTGTTTGCATGATCCGCGCCGTCACCTTTGACGGGATGGCGGTTTTTAACTCCATGTTATACTGCGAAGAGCTCACGTCGAGGTCTTTTACAGAGCATATACCAGTTGAGGTTGCTCCTTTATATCTCCGGCCATCGTACCGGCCGTCTTTGCTGATATATCCGCAGTGATAAGGCTGTCATATACGCGCAAGTCCAAACCACCAAAGTGCAGTCCTTTTTCAAAACGGTCCTAGGTGGTTGCTCAAGCTGAGAAGCTTGAAGCCAACCACTGCAAAAGCCCCAAAGCATAAAGCTGCTCCGATTGGAGGTGTCAAGCAAGTTGTGGAGCGTAACCGAGCCAAGAAGCCCAATGTTCTGGTCTTTCCGGTCACTTTGAGCCAGAGAGCAGATGGGCCCATTCGAGCGCCGGAATGCAATGCACCGGTCACGAATGAACGATTTCCTCGCAATCTGCGGTTGTGGCCAAAGGGGTACCCTTTGCCACAGAGCCTGACGTGGCATGGCAATGACAAGGCTGTATGCCGGCTCGTGACCCTTCACGATTTGCACTTTCTCCATGAGCAAATTTGGTGGCAATAATCATATTGAACTCCAAGCTGTCATTCTCTGTGACTCCCATATATGTTCATGATGACTGGAGCGGTTTTTGACACACGATCTTGCGAGGTTCCCATAATATTTTGTTAGAACCCACTTGACACGACGGTTGTCCTTCAGACTGGCAGTGGACATTCCATCGGTTGATTCGTCCAGCTTCCCACCTCGCTCGATGTGGTGGGAGCAATGCCCTTGTCATGACGGGTCATCAGCCATGTCACCTTGCTCTCTGCTCCCGACCAACCAACAACCGCTCGGCATGACATCCCCTGCAATGATTGACAAATGTTGTCGAGTTGAACAAACGGTGAGTCATGTGATATAGTCATTCCCGCTGGACAGTTGCTTTCAAGTTTACTTGCAATTATGCCGGGATCGGATGTAGCGCGATACAGTGGTGGTACACTCACTATTTGTATTGAACTAATGCACACTATTTTCCCGAGGCAAGGCGCTAATACACAAGTGCTCTTTCGTGTTGTGTTAAATTTGTGACATCACACTGTCCAATGAAGTCAAAACACCAGGCTGCAAAAGTGCTTCGATTCCAGACGTGGCTAGCTCTATCAAACATTTCATTGGCGCTCACCGCCTGCTGATGCAAGCCAACTTTCCAACACACCCGATATGCCTTCTTCCACTTCAGCCTGGCCAAGTCGCCGTCGTATCCAGGCCGCCCCTCCTTCATGTTCTTTCTCCCTGTCCGTCAAGAAAAATTCTTTCCACCTTCTCCCGAAATATCCCTTTCTTCCGAGATATTTTTGGCTCTCCTTTGTCCACTAATTATCTTCTAAAATAATTACTTCTGTTCCAAAAAAAAAAAAAAATTTTTTTTCTTCTATTTTTTCCTCACTTCCAATGCGTGAAATTCGCTGACTTGTCCTCTTCTGCCCTCTTTCTGCTGAGCCTAAATAATACCGCTAGTGGTACGAAATTTATCTTGGGCGACACCACAACTTCACCAAAAGTCTTGGTATCAGGATATATTACTTGTTTTAGCTCTAGCGTTTGCATGGGTATGGCCGATTGCATAATTTCTTTCTGCGGCTGGGTTAGTGTGAAACCGGTCGTCAACACCATGAGACCAGGAATTCCGGCTGCTCCCTCCCCTTTGTCTCCTTCTGCCCTCTTTGTTTGTTCTTCGTCCACTTCGCTGCCTCTCTTCACAATCATTACCATCATACACAGAGTCTCCAACGGAACTTCATGCTCATATAAACGAAAATAGATGTGGAAAACACCGACAGTCAAAATGGATATACTCATATGAATGTTTAGCACCGCTTTATACCCCTTACACTCCTTTAATATTCATGATGAGTACTGTTGAAAGGAGCCTTATGAGGGCTTCCAGTATGACCACCAGTCCAAGATTATCAACCAAACGAGAATCAACACCACCATCCGTCTCCGATCCAGCCCTGCTTCATATCCACGATCGTTTGCATCAAATAGATGCCAAAGTAGTCGATCTCCGTTCCTCCATCTTGACCCCTGATGAATATGTCGACCGACGAAACCGCCAGGATGAGTTCATCCGGCGAGAGTTTGACGGGCAACGCCAGGTTTGCAGCCGTATCGAGCTGAACGTGGGAAGGACAAAGAATGACGTTACCCAACTAAAGGACGGGTTAACCCAGTTGAAGTCGGAAATGCTACAGCTCAGGACTCATGTCTCCCAACTTGGTTCAAAAGAAGCATATCTCCAGAGCGATATCACCCAACTCCAAAGCGACGTCAACCAACTCCAGCTCGACGTCCAAAAACTTCACACCGATGTTTGTGCTACCCGTACCGACCTCAGCCAAATCCAGACTATTGTGAGCCAGCTTCGCATCGATTTAATGACTCTGCAAAGGGAAACCTCCCAGAACTTCGGACTCGTTTTCTCTCGATTCTCTGCCATGGAATCGAGGATGAAGCACATGGAACGCACACGATTCAACTCTCTCGCCCAGACGATACATGCTCCCATTACTCCAGTCCCACTTGTCGAAGATGACGGCTCTGTTCGTTGGCCCGAATATTTCCCTCGAACAGTTTGGAAGTTTTGGTGCTTGAAGAAAAGAAATAGAAGTAAGTACATAAAAGAGAATGGAATTGAAAGGGGTGCTGTGGTGTGGCTTGCAGCCATACTAATTTAAATATCCTAGTTCATCGACTGGTCGAGCTTGCAGATTTTTACGAGCTGGAAGGGTATCAATATTGGGGCAGAATGCCTCATGCTCACGATTCTACTTTTGCCACCGATGGAAATATGAGCGATTCAAGCGACTCGAGTGACCTTCCATCAGACCTCACACGCGCAGAGGCGGCCCGACAATACCCAGAGGCTTGCCATCAAGCATTAGCTGCTACTCTCGGTCTCGTCTACTACAAAATTCGGAATGAAGTTGGCGAGGGTCCTCTTGGGCATCACGTTTCAGCTGCACACAAACGCATGCAGGATGAGGTCACATCAATTAATTCCTCGTCAAAGCAAAAGCCAGCCAAACTCTCCCGCCGCTCCAACGAGAGCTCACCAACCAACTTACACCGGATCCACATCGGCCCTGCCCTCGATGCAAAGTCCATCGATTCTGAAGGTCTAGATAGGCTGGGTTGGAATGTTCACGGGTCGCAGATGTCCGATGACACGATGAGTAAACTAAAAGGGATTGTATCCGACGAAGTCAACTCTATCCTGCTCCACGCATTGGAACGGGGTCGGATTCGGCTGCAGCCCGGTGCCCTCGAACCTCCCCAGCAATCGCCCACTAACTTTTCCAGGCTCAACATTCGTTCCAGGCCAAACTTCTATGAATCCTCAGGCACACACGATGACGAAATGGTTACCGTTTCCAACACTGTTCCAACCGAAATCATCTCACCACGTTCTCCCGACGAAGGTCGGCAGTGGATTCCAGGACGCATGTCGGAAACTCCTAGCCCGTAGCTAACTGTCATCCCGTGGCTTTCAACTTCCATATCCTCTTAGTGCCTGGAGTCTAGTCATTTTCTCATCTCAATTTTGCCTCCTCGCTTTCATATAGGAACCCTTACCTTCCTATTTATAAGCTACGGAGAGTTGACTTGGGTTTTTGGCTAATGAATTTGATTGGGGTAGAAGTGTCCGCGAGATCCGTGTACTCTTTTACGTCCGCTACCGATCAAAGTCTCCTTTCTACGGTGATCGAAGTAATGGTACCTTTCGCTCCCACGACTTCGCTCGTTGGTTCACTATCGATTCGACGAATGTTTTGGGTGACGAGGGTAAAAAAAAAACAATAGGTCAAATATGGCTTTTTGGAAAACCAAACATGGATATGCCATCTAACATCACCCGTATTTTTGAGAAACTGCATTACACGGCGCTCTGGGACCCCCTTTGCAAGCATTTCCCGGCGTCCTTGTTATTTGGTTTTCTTTTTCTCTCTTTCGGACAGCGAATTATGACTCTCGGTTTCTTTTTTTTGACACTTGATTTATATCCTATGTATATACCCATACTTATCCCCCCCCCTTCCCAATCCTAAGTTCAAGTTGTTTTCGGCGTTTTGGTCTTGGTTTTTTTTTTTTTTTTTTTGCTTCGTTTTAATACAATCGTAGCCGATAAATCCTCCCCTTGCCAACTTCAAATACAAATTTCAATCAAAGCAGATGTCTCTTTTATCCTCCACGCAGCCCGTAATGCCAGGTTGTAGAGTTACGTCGTGAACGAATCTTTGTTCGTCCCCTGACCAATGCACACGTGAATTTTAAAGCCCACTTTTGCTTCAGGTACGAACATTGGCCACTTTGTACCACCACGCCAATTTAGTATGAGAGAGTACCTCTAAGACAAACAAGACGAACAGCAGCAGGTCATGTGTCATGCTAAACGTAGTGTTGTGGCACTGTATGTACTGTACAAAAGTGGTCGAGAAAGTGGTGTAAGTACGTTATATGTATAGTCCTAAAACCAAACATAACATACATAATTGACAATGATTTCTCGTCTTGGTGCCGCGGCAACCCTGTATTTTAGTATGTCTTCTAATGCGGGAGGCAAGTGTTTCCTTTTTTTATTGTATAGAAATAAATGTTTCAGGCTAGGAATAGGGCATTGGGAACACTGTAGAAAGAGAAAAGGGAAGAGAAGAAAAGAAGTCCCCATGCACACATTTACTCATGCCAGATGTGAAGGGGATGCTTTCTCACGGGGTGTTCATCTTGGCTAAGAGATAGTAGATTGACTACATCCTACTACAGTACACAGCATCTTACATAGCTGGATGTAGATACCCCTAACCAGCTACCAAAAACCAACGCTCTGCAAGCCCTTTACCTTTCGGATGGTTTACTGCATCGCTAACAGAGTAGGCGTACTGAGGCCAAGGGGTTTTGTTTACGTTTACGTTTATTCTTATTCACTGGCTGTTTTCGCGTTCGTGTGATGAAGGACTGGTTCCCTGCTCCAAACGTTGTCGTAATGTGTTTGCATGTAGGATTGGAAGAACATAGAAGTAATTTTTATTTGACTGTATAACTAACTTCCAATAAGGGTTTTGGAAGAATTAAATGGGAGGGGAACAATGATAGGGTAATTAAATCGGCTAGGGATAAGAAGCAGCCTCTACATGTTTCCGTCCAATTTTGGGTTGGGGGGGGGAGGGGGGGGTGAGCCCAAATGATAAACTGGCGGGCGCACATTCCTGCATCTTTTGTTGAGGATGTCTGAGCACTGCTACGTGAGTTATTATGCGCGGATAGCGTGCTTGTATAGACGTATATGGGGAAGTAAAATATAGAATAAAAAGCAATACTGCATTTAGAGGAGAATGAGAGATGAGTTCGGCAACTATCAGCAACGATAGCAAAATAAAATGAAACAAATAGCATTAAATATAAAACTTCAACAAGCAAAACAAGAGATTCGCACATAGCAAAGGAGAATAGAAAGACTAAGAGAGAGGAAAAAATGATGGGAAACGGAGGAAGGACTTCTTAAGGGAGGTGAAAGGAGGGAAAAAAGAATGGAGATGGAGAGAAGCCAAAGATAAAATATATAAAATAAAATAATACTACTAGTTAACTAAAGGAGGGTGTAATCCTGTGCCACAAAGGGAACGCTGGGGAAGAAAAAAAGGGGGGCCGGGAGGCAAAAATAAGAATACATATACATATACACATATAACAGTCGCGAGATAAGACAAAGATTGCGAAATAAACGAAGAGAAAGAAAAAATAAATCCAAAACATGGAAAAAGAGCGTTTCATATGCAAAAAGTTACGGAAGGCTTGGTGTGGTATAAAAGGCAGGCATATTGTTGGAAAAAATTTCCTTCCACGCAAATCCATCCGCTGCTAATGCTTTGGGAGTTGTAAAGCCGCATGACGCATGTAGATAGAGCCTAGCATTTTCCTTTCCTGCCCTTTCACTTTGTGTTGGCAAGATATGATGGTCGAAATGATAAAAAGAAACGCGGATATGTTGAGAGGATAATAGTTTGGGTTAAATCTGACTGGAGTTTGGGAAGAACGGAGTTGGGGATTGGAAATATCAAGCAAAAATAAGCTGTACACATGGTATCACATCATATATATACCAAACATATTTGATCTGATGGACAGATTGAAAAAAAGAGTTAGTGAATAGCTAGTCCTGGGTGGCCTCGGTGGATGGACGGATGGGCAGAAAAACGTGAGATTATCCTACCCCCAACTTTAGAGTGACAGAAGGGTAATACAACCGGGGCCGAAAGGGGGAAATATGTTGGTTGTTAGAAAGATCTAGATTCGAAAAAATGAAAAGGATGACAGAAATTTGAGAAACTGAGATAAAGAAACAAATCATCGTCCCCCTAGCGATAATACAGTGGGCAGCAAGAAAGCTTGGAAGAAGTCAAAATCATGGATGCACTCCCAAATCGCGCCTCTACTTGACCATACTGCCTCCATTGGGCATGGAATGAGTACTCGTGTATCGAGATTCCCTTCAGCTTGAATTGAATTGAAATGCATGTGTGGCTTCGTGAATGGTGAAGGGAGTCTCTATGGAATAGGCTTGTTCTCCAGAACCTTTGCACTCTCATGCAACCATACGTCCAGTATCTGGCCTCATGATGTGTTGGCTGGGTTGTTTCGACACGGTGCCGTTGTCGATCTGTCCATCCGCACCCTCCATTTGGTAAGCGTGTTCATCCTCATCTTCGACAATTTTAGTAGGAAGATCACCCGGGCCGTATTGCTGGCTTGACCGTTCGGGGATCGTGCTGCTGCTCATCATGGACATCGATGTGCTCGAGCGATTATGGATAAGATCTGGAGTTGGTGGGATGCTAGAGGCGCGTCCATCTGGGCTCAAGTAACTACTGTCATTGTCACCTGCTTCACTCCCATCGGTACGTACGGAATGGTCGTTGCCGTCATCAGTGGGAGCGAGGCTGCTGCTACCTTCCCGACCCTCCTTGCTGGTCTGGAGCGATTCTTCGAATTCCGCATCTTGGGCGAGATGGAGGCCTTCGACAGCAGCGGCACACTGATCGCTGATGTTGCGGATTATGTGGGCGATCGCATCAGTTTTATCCCGTAGGTGACGGTCGGCGACATCAGACATGCTCAGTGCAGAGTAACGTTTGGATCGTTTACTAGGGTTTAGCAAATTCTGCTCCATTTCAGGGGTAACATCTTCACCGTCACCTGCACCTAGGCGGTTCGCGAATCTCGAGCTAGATTTCGTTTGATGAGAACCCTTCACTGGACCTGTTTCGGTATTATCGTGACCATTGATAGATTCTGTCTCAGTATCATCCTCTGGGATATCGCTATAGCCCTCCTGAATGAATCCGGAGAGTTCTGGAGCGCTTCCTAGCGAACGAACAATGTGTTCCATGTGATGGGCCTGGCCATTGATGAGGCTTCTAAGGTGGAGTACTACACGTTGAGCTTCATCGCGTTGACGCAACAATGTATCGCTAGTATGTTGCAAGGCACTAATCTCCTTGGTGTTTCGTTTCCTCTCACGCTCAAGTTCCTCAGCAATCTCTTGCTGGAGGACCAAGGCTTCGAGAGCATCGTCACGCTGTTTCTCAGTTCCGGAAAGGCGGAGAGTGAGACGGGCAGCGTCGTCTTTTTGTTGATCAATGAGGCCAGTAAGACGACGATTCTCGCGTTTGTGAGATTCGATTTTAACCTTAAGCTCAGAAGTCTCCTTCGTAAGCTGTTCAGCAAAGGCTTGGAATTTGAGGAACTGTAATGATAGATCAGTATGTTGCCTTCAATGCTCAACGGGATAAGCCGTATGGCATACCTGCTGTTTCCATGTCTCCAGCTCTTCGACCAAAAAGTTGTTCCGCTTTGTGACTTTGGAAAGCTCCGTGTCCATTCTGCCTTTGAGGTTGATGAAGTCTTGCCACGCTTCCATTGCATCTCTGGAGTACTGGTTGCGCTCACGAACGATTTCGTTCAAGTGTCTCATCGACACTTTCGTCATCAATGGCTTTTTTACAGATCCTCCAAAGAGTGCTTTGACTCCGGTGTTCCGGCCCTATAATGTAGTTAGTATTGCGGCTGGTAAATAAAAGCTTTCCGCAAAATCAAAGACAAAACCTACCAATTTTTCGCAGACGTGGTCCATTACTGCCATGACACCATCCTGGTTCCACCAATCTGGATCCTGAACGCTCTCAACCTCACCTCGCATAACAATGATCTGACCAGCTGGAATCAATTTACCCCCGCCGTAGGCTGATCTGAGGTGCTGAGGAACACCGGATTGGGTGACGTCCCCATTGAGGGACTGAGTCAATCGGTTGATCATTTTGGTTCTCTGCCCTGCGGTCAAAATGCTTGGAGGGCTAGAAGTCAATACAAAGTTGCGATCCAAGTCGACCACGAGTGCATCAGATGGAGCTGTAAACAGGGTTTTGCATTCCGCAGTAACACCAAGTATGTATGGACCCGGCTCTTGGACGAGCTCCTTTGCGTGGCGGGCATGGACAACTGGGCAGTAGAGGCCACTCCATTCGTAGACGCGGACGCAGAATCGAATTGTTTCGGCGGCTACTGTGAGCATGGCTGGGTAATGACTGACGAAGATTATACGCCGAGTGGGCGAGACAGCGGCTTCGATAACACCAACGATGTTTGGAATAGACAAACAATTGAATAAAGGCCACATAGAAAAATTTTGGTACCCAGTTTGCGAGGAAGGAAATTGGTAGCACAATGCATAATCCTTCATGTCAATCCGAACCAAGTCATTGAGTCGTGGTGCTGGGAAGCTGAGAATGCGGGATACTTCTTCTGCGTGGAAGAGATTGGTAGCCTTGTTCCAGTGGATCCACATGCCACGGAGGTAATCGCCCAGTAAGTCGTAGAGAGGATATCTAGATAAGAAACTGAGGCAGTATGGAATCCAGTATGTTTCATCTGGGGTGTCATAGAAATCCGGCTCCGTTTTCTTACGTAGCTCGCGAATGGTCTCCGCACGTTTTTCATCTGCTCGAGACCATACACGCAGCGCAATACCGTAAAGAGTGTGAGAAGAATCTTGCTGGAGAACGAAAGAATGATGTACACAATGAGGTTGGCTTTTGCCAGTGCAGATCTCAACGTCGTGAGGGAAACAAGCCTATAGAAATATAGAGATCAGTCCAAGTTCCAGTTCCAATCTAGATGGATGAATGGGATTGGTCCTGTCCATGACGTCTCAAGGACTATATTAGAAAGTTCCCAACGGTACTTACCCTCATAGCCGAATGCAACGCTCTTGCAATCTCGTTATCCTGCTCTAGTCTGGGACTGCTGCCCAAAATCTCAGGTAGCCAGAACTGACCAACTGCGCCTTTCATATGTCCAATCTTTCCCTGAGCGGGAGGGGGAGCCTTCACCCATTGTGAAGGCTCGCGGCCAACGCCACAGACCATGTAGGCATGGGTGAGAGTTTTAGGAGTTTGTTGAGCTGGTTTCATATTCAACGTCGAAGGAATGGGCTGAGTGATTCGAGAATGAAGCGAGGAAGTTCGGCTGGGGATGACAAGGGAGTTGTCTCCCTGGTCCCGCGTCATGGGACGGTCCCTGGTGGCAGGGCGAACGAACGACGCATGGTCTCTCAACGAGGGAGCCATGATGAAAGAATGTTATCTTATTATATGTCCTTCTGGATGATCGATCGATCGATCGATATCGATGGAATTGATATTGTTCGTATTCTGTTTTTGTTGAAGCGGGCGGATGGGGAGGTTTTGGATTGCCCTCAGCTACAGCGAGCAGCAGCGGTGCCAGCAGTTGTGAAAGGGAAAAAAGCAAGAAAATCCACTTGCTGTAAACATAAAACGGATATGGCTAGACGGAATTCAAAACCAACCTCTTCTATCGTTCTACGAGAAGAGAGAAAAAAATCAGTCCGTCACACAAAACAGATCAATAAGACCCAATTGAAATATGATCGCAGTTGCCAGAGGGACCATCAGACGGAATTCAGTAGATGAAAAGGTATTGTACTCGTGATCTGAAGAACCACAGGAGAGGTCGATCAATCAATTGATCAATTAGCGAAAACAGAAGGGTTTCACGCGGATAGACTTAGTGACAAGAGAAAATGGCCAATGTGTAGACAACAAAGGGTGAGCAGTCAGGTCTGGATGGCGAAGGTGAGCTCCAGGCTGCAACACGACACACGAAGACGGTGCATCCGAAGCAGAGAGGTGTGATAGAATGGAGAAGAAAGAATGGCGTTGGTGAAAAGAAAGTCAATTGAGAGAGACAAAGAGAACGAGAGAGGGTCAGGGGAGGAGCGAGAAAACGAGGTGAGGAGGGAGGAAGAGAGCAGAGTCTTGGAGTCAGGTAAGGGGCGAGCGCAGGAACTAGTGGGCCAGCTTGGGCTGGATTTAGGGCCGTCCACGGGTGACGAAGGCCAGGCGGGAGGTGGGGAGAGGCTTCCAGGGCTTCCAGTGCTTCAGGCTCCGTGGGCTCTAGGGGGGGCTGATGGGGTACCAGGTGGGGGTGTCCGGGGGTTTGTTGGCCCGTGGTAGTTAGTGGGAGAAAGGCTTACCCGAACACTCCCTAGCCTCGACGACTAGGCCTGAGCTGGCTTGGCTGTCACTTCACCAACTCTGAAACCCCTATTCACATTCACCCGTTGTTCACTCACAATTCTCCCAGGCCACACTGAGCTTCTAATTTTCACAATCTCGTAAAATGGGCTCCTCGCACGGGAGACAATGATAGCAACTCAACAATACATACAATACATTCAATAGGAAAATGAATGGAAGATGGACGAGGCACCCCATAGCACAGAAAATATACGCAGCCCACAAGATAAGCAAGTCGGACGCAAAGCACCTGGCCAAGCAGGCTAACTACCAACCTTTTGTGTCTAATCCGGCTAAGTCAGGTACGCCTCCAAACCTCTCAAGGTCTGGTCAGCCTATCACAACGATCAAACGGGCTCTCGCAGACCATACTGTCCGCATCATCAAGCCTTACTGGTGGGATTGCTAGCTCGACAGCTCAAGCACCTTCCAAAGGATCTCCACTATTCGTCCGATAGCTGCATTGGGCCACTGGTTCACCGCACTAGGAACGCCATGGTTACCATTCGAATCTTCGCTCGGTAACTTACAGCGGCTTCAGACACGGCCATCATGCCATCATGCTGTTCCGTTCCAGATAAACGTCTACTGGCTGAACTTGAGAGCCTCAATGCTCAGGCCGTCAGGATGGACAGGACCTCGATGTGTGTTTGAGACAGGCTGTCGGATGGTTTTCCGGCGGGTGCGCATGGTCCCCTCTGCGCTTCGTCTTTTCAATAGTTGATGCTGTCAATGGGAGAACAGATACTCATGGTGTTGACTTCTTCTTTTTCCTTTGCTTCTGAAGTCATTAACTATTGATCGTCAGCGGGCTGACAAATATGTATCAAAAGTTGCTGGAAAACGAAAAAAAGGAATGAAAAAGGAATGAAAAACGAAAAAAAAAAAAAGCAAATGCACTGATTGAAACACAAGAGCCCTTTTTTTAATCACTTGGCATCTCGGACGGACTGTCTATGGACTGGAGGTCAGAATACACTCCCGAGACGATGATCTTACTAGTGACATGACTTGAGGTATCACAAAATGGATTTCCGCCATCCATCTGGCCGAAGTTGGAATTGATATTGGTGACACAAGGAAATCACTTCCCCCAAACTTGTAGGAATATGATATTTCTACTTAGTACCAGTTTCAGAACAAATTCTTGAACAAATAGTTTCTTCCATTCTCATTACGCAAAAAGGAAAAGGAAAATTAACGGAAAAAACCGTAGCACCAGGAAGACGTTGCCAAAAACTTCACTCCGTACGTCAAAAAATCGCTTCAACCAACCAAGATGAACAGATGCAACATAAAAAAGAAAATATCCCAGGCGTCGAGCGATTTACTGGTACGCTTGCGCGGGGACACCGAACCGAACCTTCTTTCCTTTGCTTCCTTTCTGTCTGGTTTTCCCGCGAGTCACGGACCGTCACCTCGCATTCTGATCTCCATGATTCCTTCCAACCTGCCAACCATGCATGATAACATGAACAATCAACAAAAGGCTGACACCGCTCAAAATATAGTTCGCCGCCACGGCCGGCCTTATTTGTTATTGATGCCTTGGCCTTTGGGGCCCCAGCTCCATGCCGCATACTGAGTATTATTAACTATATCTCTCGCACTTGCACTATTTCTAAAGAATGAAAACAGATTGAATCATCATCTCAAGTGCAATATTTCGCCGCCGAGAGGGGAAGGGAAACGCAAAGCACCCAGCTACCCTGATATTGTATAGGAGTAGACATGCAAAATAACCATTTGCTTATCCTTCTTCTGTCTTCAATAGATGGAGGAAGGTGGAGATTTCAACCAGTCTATTTTGAGGAGCTGACTGAATGAGTGGTTTAAAAGCTCACTTGCATCGGAGATGCCAGGGTTTGAAGGCATATGGTGACACTCATAAACTCTGCAATGTGAGATCACAGCGATCTTCCTTAATCAAGTGATGAAGCATCTATATACCTATGTAAAATACTCTTACTCGAGATAGAGAGGATGGGATTTCAATGCAGTGTATTGTCGACTCTGTACATTGAAACACATCACCTATGTATTTTACCTCCCGCCCTTCTTGTCTCCCCACTTATCTATCAAACTCGATGTTCTGTCGTGTTGTCGAAACGGCCCAAGCCGCAAAAGCGTAAACTCAAACCACCAAGGAAAAAAGCAAAAAGGAAAGAGAAAAAGCAACAGTTATCATGGCCCAATAAATTCTCCGAAATCCCATATCAAGAAACACGCTGCTGCAATAATCTGCTCTCCCCTGCGCAAGCCTCCTAAGTGCCAATTGCCAATTGGCTGTTCAAGTTGGTAGATCTGATCCTCTTTATTTTATTCCTTTTATGACTTCCATACTTATCTTTTCTCCTTACAAACTGCCTGCCCAAGGCGGATAGGGGCGACTTGTACGGAGTATACATGCTGACTATCCAGGGTTGCTGCTGCTGCTGGTTCACAGCCAGATGTATGATGGGTTAGCGAGGTGGGAACATTGTTAGATAAAGAATTGGGATGAGGTTTCTCATCCATAGTTGTATATATTTGTTGTATGTCATGAGAATAAAACTGATCAAATAGGGACGGGGGATTTGATGGATGCATGCATGATGTAAAACTTTTGGAGTGCATGAGATATATGCATATAATAATCTGCAATGCGTAACTATGTGTGGCTATAGGAGAAGATTGCAACATCCAGCTCACGCTTATTTTCGCGGTTGGAAATCGTATCTGCGGACAAGGGTCTCTATGCAGCGTATCTAAATATAACAACAAACGTCAAGCTCCAAAAATGTGGAGTTGGCTCCTTACATCATTGCATGGTATGATGGTGCTATGCCTTAGCCAGATGAGATAGGTAGTTCATGATTTCGAATCGTGATATATCCCCCCCTTTTTTATTATTGGCGAGGATAGCACGGATAAATGTGCACTCAAGGGTGGATGGTAACCTTGGGACCTGCAAGGTACGTATCAAGATCGCGAGATCGCGCCTTTTAGCTCCTCCATGTTTGCTCACGGCGGGGGTTCCTCGGGCTATCCTGGACGAAGCTGGCTCTGAGGAGAGATGATCACCGTGAGGGGAAACTGTAACATTCCTTGTAGCTTTTTCTCCCGGTATTTTCCCTCTAGGTAGGGATGATCTGTTGTTGTCAGTGGAGCATGTATCTGCTGCGAGGGTGGTTGCAAACGGGAGACACATGCAGTACAAGCATGCATGGGCAGAACATTCATAGTCGTTTCCGTGCACCGTTCCTGTCTGTGAAATCCCTATCTAGCTAATTGCACACTTTCGAAAATCTCAAAGTCAACCTTTCTCAAATGTGATGGACTCAAGAAAACTCAAAATACAAATGGGTGTCTGTCCTACTAGTCGATAGGACATCCAATGCCAAGGTCAAACTCCGCTTGCGCATGCGTGTTTTTGCATCAAAGAATTGCAGTGCTCGCCCGGCTCCCGCGATGGAAATTGTCATCGGCGTTTGCATGTAACGCTGGCCAAGCTTGTTGGAGTCAGCTTGGGACATCCTTGGAAGGATTAGCTCTTGATCACGCTAGTCTTGATGTAGAACGAGCCTCGAGCTTCCTTATCGATAAGGCGGGAAAATACTTATTCCGACCAAAAAAGTTGACCGAAGGACGTCCAGAGATAGGTTACCAACCTACCATCTCTTGACTGCTATAGGAAACATATCGTAATAAAATATGTCTGAGTCTAGAGAGCTATCACTCAGCGATTTGTGCACCATCTGGTAAGCCTGAATACAAACCCCGAAAACAATGGAATACGTCCTTTGCTGATACCAAGATCGTGCTCATGTAGCCGAATCAATGAGCCCAAATACAAATGTCCCCGCTGCGCAACCCCAACCTGCTCCCTCCCTTGCAGCAAGCGCCATAAACTCTGGTCGCAGTGCTCTGGCGTGCGCGACCCGGCCGCCTATCTGAAACGCAAGGAGCTCGCGACGCCCGTCGCTTTTGACAAGGATTTTAACTTCCTAAGTGGGATTGAGAGATATGTTGAGCGAGCGGAGAGGAGTGTGGAGAATAGAGGGATTGAGCTGTGTAGGGCAGCTGATAATGGCGACGGCGACGGCGACGCTGAAAATGGGAGGAGGCAGCGATGGAAGAAGCAGACGGAGGGTGTGAAGAAAGGGGAGGTAGGCTTCTTGAGGGGGATTGAGAGTGCTGGAGTAAAGGTGGTTAGAGCGCCGAAGGGAATGTCGAGGGGAAAACAGAATATGTCGCATTGGCATAAAAAGTATGTTCCTATTCCTTGATTTTTGTGTGTCGATCTGCTCGTGGAGTAATTTTCACTGCAGCATGTGGGTCAATTATGGGCCATTGCTGACTATATAACTAGACATAAGAGTCTAAACTGGACGGTTGAATGGATACTATGTGACGATGCCAAAAGTCAAAAGGCAATTAGCAAGTCCCTCGAGTCAACATCCGTCGCTACAGCGTTCTCTAGGACCTCTCTCTCGAAGCAGATTGCTGCAGAGATAAGCACACCTTCACCACCAACAAAGAAACGGAAACTGGACCCGAAGATTATTCCAACCTCTATTCCGTCTACGACCCAAACTGCAAACGCAGAAACACGAGGCGCCATGCTACGTGGCGAAACGCCTGTGTCACGCACACTAAGTCCGGAGCCAGAATCGACAGCCAACCTGACCCAGAATCCCGATGGCAATGGAGAGAAATACGAGAAACTTGGCAACGGAACAAACACTACCGCTGTATCCATAGCGAACGGGGATGGCATCTTAGATCCGCCGCGTGGCAAGGTACCATCCCTCCACAAAAAGCATCACTTCTATCTCCATCGTCCTCTATCCCGATCTCGGGTGCCTGTCCTCATTCCACTCACAGAATCACTCACAATCACGGATGCTCTACGGAATCGTACAGTGCTGGAGTTCCCTACTTTTTATGTCCTCCCGTGGGCAGCCGGTGAGTTGCCTGCAGATAGGTTTGTGACGGAGGAAGTGTATCTGAGAGAGAATGGAGATGGCGGGAATGGAGATGTATTGGATGGAGCGGAGGAAGACGAAGAAGAGGGGGTGGAAGGAGCAGAAGAAAAGGAGGGGAATGATGTTCTTCAGAGTGTTGATGAGAAGAAGGTGTTGGAGGTTTTGTGTAAGGATTTGGAGGTAGGAGGGTAGGAGAGGTGTTGAGGGGTTGGATGCCTTCAGTTCGCACGCGCTTGAAATTATATCACTACTAGCTATTAGTGGATTTGTTGGACGCTCCAGGTTGGTACGTTAGTCCAAGATCTGGAGGGAGCTAGGTCATTCATTCAGGGATACAGGTGTCCCAGTTTTACAAAAACTAATACACTGCGTAAAATAAAAATCCATCCATCATCAACAATGATCATGTAGGGCCACCCAGCCCCTCTCAAAAAATCAAAACACCTCGGAATCCTCCTCACTACCTCCTTCAGCTCAGCCTGTTCGGCAAATTCGGATGGCCAGCACTCAACCCCCCACAAACAGCCCATGCCTGTCCGTTAACATAACTACTCTCATCGCTCCCCAAAAATAACGCAACCCGCGCCACCTCATCCGGCACCGCGCCCCTCTTCATCGGATTCAACTGGCCAATCTTATGCTGCGTGCCGCGCTCCTCCGCCATGTCATATATGGGTTTCGTCATTCCCGTGGCAATCAGTCCGGGACAGATGGCGTTGATGCGCACTCCTGTGCCTGTTAGTTGGTAGGCGCACGTCTGTGCGAGGGAGACCACGGCGGCTTTGCTAGCGGAGTAAACGGTTGAGCCGGCATTGGAACGTAGGCCGGCGATGGAGGCGGTCATGATTATGCTTCCGGATGGGTAGGGTTTGGAAGGGGAGGTTTTTTGCATGGCTGGCGCAGCGTATTTGGCGGCGAGAAAGGGGCTGTGGACGTGTATTTCGTGTCAGTCTACATAGATTGAGTCTTTTTTTGTGGTCCGTCTATTATTTTTATATTTACCCTTTGGCGTTCGTGTCCATGACCTGCATGAATTCGTCTCCCGTAATTTCCGTGAATAGATTGTGTGGTCCAGATATTCCTGCATTCGCGAACATAATGTCCAAACGGCCGTATTTCTCGATGGCTTCGTCGACCACGGCTTTCACTTTCTCCTCGTCTCCGGCATCAAATTGCCGTGTATGGATGTCCACGAACGGGTAGAGCGATTCGAGTTCCCGTTTGTGGACGGCAAGGTATGAATCAGAGAAGTCGCAGAGGAAGACTGCCTTTGCGCCATTGCGGGCGAATTGATGGGCGCTGGCTCGACCGATGCCGAGGGGGGAATTTGCTCCTGCGGATGAGGAAACAAGATGTTAATCTTTCGCTATGGGTTTTCCGTCACTTTGGTATACCTGGGTAAGAAAGAGTTGCGGCCACCTACCAGTGACAATTACAACCTTCCCCCGGACCCTCCTAAAATCCAATATATATGAATGAGCGTGGGCTTCCGGCAGGTTGAGGGGCCGTGCTGGAAACACCGCAGCAGAATGCAAGCTCTAATGAATATTGACCTGCACGGGAAAACTTACGGGCCCACGGAGTCTGGAGCAATTTCACGGATTCGAGGGATGTTCTCAAAGGTGCCGGGGTCCGGGATACCCTCGGCCAGTTGCTGGCTTACAGCTTGAAGGCGCCGATTCGCAGTAGAAGACATAGTCGGTGACGAGGGACGAGGCCGATGAAAATTGCCTGGCAATGTAGGAGAAGTTTCTCAGGAAGGCCAGAAAATTATTATGAGGGCTCAGTATGCCAGCTCCAGTCCATTATCCCTCCGCCGACCGACGAGTTTTTGAAGCCTTTCCAAGCGATTCGCTGCTTCTCCACCTTTCGCGGCTTGTAGGAGTTGCCAGCTCCCAAAAGTCCCGAGGTCTAAAGTTAAAAGCCGCTATTCCCGTTTAGGTGGGCATCCCTCGCCGCTTTTATCGCTTTTCGTCGTGGATGATCGGGGGCAATTGGGATGTGGATGCTCATTGCGCTGACAAGAATTGGATATTTTGGGGATGCGTGACTCACTCAATTGATTCCCTTTTTGATTTGCGAGACGCTGGCGGTCTGCCAACAATTAATCGGGCTTGTCTCATCCAATGACCATATCCCATCCGATGACACCTTCGATTGAACAGATTTGATGTCGGACGAAGTTGTTCTTCTCATCCATACTAATTTTTACCAGCAGGACGACTTGGCTGGCCTGGGACAGGCTGGCTACGTAATTTCCGAGACAGATTCGGGAAGAATGGGATCGCCCGGTCTGGCCATGACCCCTGCTGTTACCGCTCTCTCATTATTGCATTCAGCTGCTGGGATTGTGACCCAAACCCCCCTGTGAGTTTCCGATGCTTTCCCCGCAATGTTGGGAGAGATATGGTCTACACTGTGTACTGCGTAAATGAAAAAGTGTTAAAAGGGCAAAGCGAACCAGTTCATGGAATCCGGTTAACAATTATGACATGGACTGCTAGGGTTAGCCAACTTTCGTGCGGGCAGTTGAACAACTCCTGAAAAAGACTCAGTCCTCGTGGAGGAGCAAGTTGGAAAATTGAGCCCGATAATTTCATGAGGGGGGAGCTGTTTCACGCCAGAAACCGCTTTGCCTATCATGGTCCTTCGGGCACCTTCAGGTTGGGCTGGAGCCTGCAGCCTGGGCTTTTGGAGCCACTAGGGTTTCGCAGCTGGGTGGGCGGATGATCCGTGGGACCGTCCTGTGTCAACGAAGGTCCTGGATGTCAAGTAGATACGCACGGAGAGCGTATGCGATGGCGATCCGATGCGTCTTGGGCAACAGACTCGACAAATTCTCATTCTCAGCCACCGTGACAGTGCCAAATACGCGTAGTCACATGACCTGCAGCGCATTCGGGATGCGGATGTCAGGACAAACAGTGCAAAGATGCCTGATTTGGACACGGATAGCAGATAATCCGGGATCGCAAGCGCAAGCTGGCAGCAGGATCACCTGATCTGCATCATCACGGCCTGTTTGTTGTCCATGATTCACATTGTTGGACTTCAATCCCAGTTTTGCTGCACTCCATAAGAAGCCATCCATCTCTCCCCCTTCTCTTTTGCCTTTCTTCCTTCCCCTTCTTGTTCCATTTTACTTCTATTTTTCGTCTCGGCCTCCCACTGTTCGGTAAATCACATCGATCACTAGTTGCTGGCCGCCCTTGTTTCTCCTTCGTTTGCGCGGAAACGACGAGCCGGTTTCTGTATTGAATCGAGGATGCGGGATGAGAAATGGTCAATGTAGCTCGAAGATATAATTGGAGACTCCAGACCATCAGTCGCACTTGTCTACCTCGAGTCGGACCGTAACCATACTTTCCTACAGCCCCTCTTAAGACGACGGAGCATATGTTGATGAAGGCGGACACCTGACCTCAGCTGCGAGTTGCCTTGACAGCAGTTTAGTCATGGCTGAGGCTCTTGATCCCCCTTCTGATGCTCAGCATGTTCAACGGCGCTCCTCTTCACAGACATCTTCGTCTTCCAGAAAAAGTCACAGAAACAAGCCGGCGCGAGCAAAGCCCCTCAAGCGCCTTTCTACCTCCTCCACCAATACGCCAACGGACCTGACGTCATTTCCTTCTCTTTCTCCTGATGCCTCCCCAGAAGGCTTCCGGGGCGAGCCTGCTCTGAATCATGCGTTGAGTCAAGCGTTATTGGCAGAAGATCATTCTCGTCCAAACGGCGATCGAGGTCGTAAAGCAACACTTGAGGGCTTAACGACGTCATTACCACAGATATCTGGCCGTAATGCTCTGTTTAGTGACTCGGTTACAACTCGGGATGTTCCGGGTTCACTCCATCTTGCTAATGACGACCATATTGAGCGCATCATTGCAAGGACTGGAGCTGTGAAATTGGTCCGGCAGTTTGCCAGGGATCTTGCGCTTCGTGATGCTGAAATCTCATCAATCCGTCTGCGCGCAGACGAGCGAGAGAAGGAACTAAAGAAAATGCTCCGTGAAGCGCAAATATCCAACCAGACAATAGAACACAGGCTCTACGTTCTCGAGAATCCCATTGCTAAGGCGATTGTTGATAATACAGAAGGCCTCAGCCCATTAAGTGGGGTGAGAAGGGTATCTCCCACAATTGACGATATGATGAGCCAAGCTATGAGTGATGATGTAGGAGCTCAGGTGCTGGACTCACCGCCCGAAGATGACACCAAGGGGTATGGCAATTTCTGCGACACAATCCGCCCCAACCGAAAAGATAGCGGTCCTCAACCTAGAAGCTCTAGTGCAGGGTCCATATCTCAGAAAAGGTCGTCTACTGCTTTACTTCGTGCCTGGCAGGGGTATGTCTGGGGAGGTGCTACTGTTAGTCGGAAGACCAGTAAAACGAGTAGCATGATGAGTGACTTGGACGAGCAGGATGGTTTGGACGATTTCACGCATATGCAGATCCAACCTGGGAATCGTCGGAAACGTTTAGATGAGCAACTTTTTCAATCCCTGGAGGAAATTTCACCCGCATTCGGCCCTAATGGCACAGGCTCGACAAACCCAAATAATGGAGATACCGCGAGTGTTAATTCTCGTCGTTCTTCAAAATCGTTCGCGTCATGGACCGTCAAATTGTTTGCTGGAAATCCTCACCCTGGAAAAGAAGGTGCTGAATCTGCAAGTGTCAGAAGTCACCCCTCTTCAACTGCTCCAAGTTCCAAGGCTAGGCAGTCCTCAGCCTCCGAGTCATCAAAACCTAGCGGCTCTGCAGTTGCAGCCCTAAAGCGCTTAAATAGCTCGGCCGCTGGACAAACGGGGTCCACAAAGGCATCTAGTGTTCGAGGTTCTAGAACCAACCTATCCGGTGTACGCCGGGATGGCCTTTCCGGTCCTAGAGAAATTGCTACACCTGAGTCCAAAACGTCGGATGGGAATCCGACTGCACTGGGCCCCGTGGAGATGGATCCTATATAATGTGGTGGAATTCCCCACCAACACTCACGCACATATATAAAAATTACCAGCCAGGGGAGTTTCTCACTGACCGGTTTGGTTTCATTTATGACCAAAGGAGGAAGAAGCGGCAGAAGGGATCAGATTCTCCCAACAATGATTCGTCGAGGATCAGCACCACGGAAATAATTAGTAGCTCACGGAGCGATCTGGATCTGAACATTGGTCTTCGCGCCGGCGGCACAGAGTCCTCCTTAGATTCAACGACAGTTGAGGATGCTGAAAATCCAAACATTCCTACCCGACGATGGCAAGATTATTTAAAAATTGCTACAAAGCCAACTGAACTTCTCTCACACACTCCGGAAGCAGGTACTATTGTTTCTGTGTCCAATGCTGCTGAACAGAAACCACGCTCGTCTTCTGTTGCTGTCCAAAAAGGAGGATCAATATCTGTAGTCAATGCCACTCCGCACGCCGCCGCACTTATGTCGCAGGTCGTGTCCAGCAATGCAGAGTTTGCGGGGGCAGGGAATGAAACGTCCGCTACGCTAGTACCAGTCTCGGAACAGGAGCCCGTTAAGCTACTATTGGAACGCCTCACCGAGCTCCACGATTCCCTGCAACGGGACCGTACAGTAAAGTGGAATGAATTTTTGAGGAAAGTTCGTGCGGAACGCCGAAAGGAAGGCGAATCCTCCGATCGACCTAGCGTATCCCTTGCCATGCCTGAAGTGTCACTTGCAGACGGAGAGATCGTAGGTATTACAGGTCTTGGTACTAAGGGTAAAGTCGGACGTGCCAAATGGCGCGAGTTTAGAAACCTCGTCATTGGAGGCATTCCTGTCGCGTACCGAGCGAAAATCTGGTCTGAATGCAGTGGTGCCTCCGCAATGCGGGTTCCCGGGTATTATGATGACCTTGTGAAGGGCAACACCAATCTAGATACTGATCCATCTGTCGTTTCCCAGATAGAAATGGATATTCACCGAACCCTGACTGATAACGTTTTCTTCCGCAAGGGTCCTGGAGTCGAAAAGCTTTACGAAGTCCTCTTGGCTTATTCTCGCCGCAACCCCGATGTCGGGTATTGTCAGGGTATGAATCTTATCGCCGGATCTCTACTTTTGATCATGCCTACTGCCGAGGATGCTTTTTGGATCCTTGCATCGCTCATTGAAAATATCCTTCCCGCCCACTACTACGACCATGGCCTACTAGCGTCGCGTGCTGATCAGCAAATTCTCCGACAATATGTAACGGAGATCCTACCTAAATTATCTGCACATCTTGACGAACTAGGCATTGAACTTGAAGCTTTGACCTTCCAATGGTTTTTGTCTGCATTCACCGACTGTCTGTCGGCAGAAGCATTGTACCGGGTTTGGGATGTCGTCTTCTGTCTCAATAACCCCGCCGCATCCGCTACAACGGCAGCATTGACCTTCCAGACCCAGTCCCACGTTCAAGCTCGCACAGACAGCGCTCAGGGAGGCACCGTTTCGACGACCAACTTGATTTCTAATCCTACCAATTCTCTGGTCGGATCTGCTGCAAATTCGGATGGTGACCGATTAGCCAACTACAGCGGTGGTGGCGGCACTTTCTTTTTCCAGGTTGCTATGGCGCTCCTCAAACTCAATGAACCGCAGCTTCTCACAACATGCTCGACGCCGGCGGAGGTGTATACTTACATCAATCATCAGATGACTAACCACGCAATCAGCATCGATGGACTCATACAGGCCAGTGAGGCTCTGAGGAACGTGATTAAGCGTGAAGATGTGTGTGCGAGGCGCTTTGCTGCATTGAGAGACATGAGGGCGGATATAATGGGTGGTCGGTATGCGGGGAGCATGAAAACAGAGGGCGACTCGATTGGAGGCACTGATGCACAGCAGCTCAAACAGCAACAAATTCCTGCATAACAGATTCTGCATAGACGTTCATTGTGATTGCATTTCCTTACTCGCATTCTATATTTGTATTCTCTCTCACTTTTTCCTTTTCATTTGCTGAATTTTTTATGACAAATATTTCATTTTAGGGATGTGAGATCACCGGCTTGAGGAAGGTAGAAGTTACAAAGACAATAGCGCGTTACTTCATCCCAGATAAATGGGAAGGCGGGCCATGGCATAACATATGACAAGAGACAGCTTGCACAACACTTCTTAAGATTTTCCTTTCTATCACTTCTCATACGACTACACAGGGATACTATTCCTTTTTCCTTTTTCTCCCTACCTAACTTGTCTTTCACTCTACCTGTTTTACTTATTCTTCTATCATAGCGCTGAGATACCCACTCCTTTATCGTTACATTCCTCCTGGTTTCCTAATTTTGGAGTTTCAGGCCTGGATCTCGTCCTTGTTTTGTTGTTATTCCATCATTTTATTATTCCAAACTTTTTTATTCTACTTCTCATATCGCCATATTCCCCGCTTCGCCCGCCACTTTCTGCCATGAAGGCTACTTTGGCATGAACGCCTCGGAGGAAGAAATTGCATGCCAGGAGTAGTTAGATACACAGAGCAATTGAATACGGTGGGACTTCTTTTCTGTATTCTTTTTGGAACACATCTAGAAAGGAAAACACAGCAACAGAATTAAGGGTAATGTT
This sequence comes from Histoplasma capsulatum G186AR, assembly GCF_000150115.1. Lineage (NCBI taxonomy): Eukaryota > Fungi > Ascomycota > Eurotiomycetes > Onygenales > Ajellomycetaceae > Histoplasma > Histoplasma capsulatum. Next base: position 1,111,484 of record NW_025544806.1, read on the forward strand.
GCTTGTGAATGATGTCCGCTTATTTTTATTTCACAGTTGGTTATTGGTACAAGACAATGGAGGTGATGTTATGATATCTTTACATCCGAGGTGAATTACTTACAATCAACCATTGAGTCACTCCGTCATGCCACTCACTACTCTCACTTGTCCTCCACCGCCCCGTTGAATTCATCTCATCTCTTGCAACTTTTATCATAAAAGGGTTCTCCTATCCTTTTATCTTAAACCTACAGTTTCGTCCAAGTATCCGGTTAACTTACACCTCCAATCTTCCTACCTCAGATACCACACACCGACTGTCTTTTGTCGAGCTTACACTCGAGAAATATAAACTCCATATCCGCGCGATCACATTACCATGGCCTTCCTCAATCTCCCGTCAGAGTTAATCCTAAACATCGCAGACGAAATCCTAAATAACCAAGACCTCAGCAGCCTCTCTCAAACCTGTCGAGACCTCCACTCCCTTCTCACCAATTACCTCTACCGTCGCGACGCACAATCAGGCAATCCACAAGCTCTCTTCTGGGCAGCCTACAAGGGCCACGTCTCTACCGCCCGCAAAGCGCTTCCGCACGGCGCGAACATACATGCAAGGGACACCTCCACCACCTCATTCCCAAACCACTTCCCAGGCCAATCGCTCTCCCGACGATGGGACTCGTGCCCAACAACCCTCCACTTCACTCCTCTTCAAATCGCAACATGTTACCTGCGGGAGAGCATGGTTCGCTTTCTCATTCAACACGGCGCAGACGCCCATGGACCCTTCCCCGCCCACCACGATGGCTACCCGTTACATGTTGTGAGCAGCAACGGGCCCACCAGGCTCGTAAAATTGCTCTTAGAGAAAGGTGCCGAAGTTGACGTGCGCAATTCGAAAGGGTGGACGCCGTTGTATTGCGCCGTGAGGCGGCTTCTTTCTACCCTCACACCGGACAAGGAGATTGCAGCGCGCATACGGCTGTTGTTGGATTACGGTGCTGATCCGGACGCTGCAAGCAAGGCTGGGAAGTCGTCTAGGTTGTTGGCGAAGAAGTGTCGGGATCCGTATGTTCGGATGATGCTGTTGGGGGGGAAAGCGGCGAGGGTTAGCTTGTATGAAGCGAATTTGGAGGGAGCAATTAAAGAAAAGGGCAAATTGAATTGCGAGGTGATCAGTAAATTGGATAATGATAATGATATGGCTATGTCCGTGGCGCCATCGTCCGTGACGGAGCCGAAATGGAAAAGGACTCGAAAAAGGTCGCAGAAACAGAAGCAGAAGAGGAAACCAAAGACGCAGCTGGGAGGGGGGCATGGGGATATTGAAGGTAAAGATGCAGCTAAAGGAGTAAATATTGGGAGCCAGGTTTCGATGGCACCGGTACAAGTGGTCAAACTTGATGGCATTACCGCAGATGCTACCGCTCAAAGGCAACAGGCTTGGATCAAAATGCGTGCCGAAAGTCCTCGACGTGAATTGGGGCCAACAATGCACAATGAATTATTTCAACCTTTTAGCTGCTTGCATTCACATATTAGATTATTTAGGATAAAGAGAAAGATTGAATGTGGATTGTGCGGAAACACAAGCAAGCAATCCTTTCAATGCCCTGATTGTGAGGTTGTGTTGTGCTCCAACTGTGTTGAATGAAAAAAGTCTACGGGGTTTTTGAAAAACTTATATGGTTTTTTTTAAAATTCCTTTCTTTCGTCTTGCTTTTAGTTATTTTTGAAAAAAATCAAAAGTTTCCATCATTATTGGGTTTTAATCGCTGGGTTCACTTGCCTCAACATTTCCGACGATGGTGCCTTTTGATAAATATCCCAGGCGGACCTAGGACCTGTATCCGGATTTCAGATATTTTTTACCATAGAATTTGAGGGTACGCGGGTTGCTATAAAAAACAATGTATTTTTTCTATTTCGTCCATCTATCCTAGTGAACTCTTATATATATCTCTGGAGGAATTCTAGGAGAATTTGTTTCTGATCTGATCTGGCGTGATCCAAAGGGAGAGCGTGGATAGACGGCAAAATAAGAAGAAATAGTGTGGAATAGGGCAAACATGAACGTGGTGATTGATCCTAGTATCGTCAACAACTAGTAGTATATATCACCATCCCGGTAACATGCCCGCATTTGAAGTGCGTTGCAAATTCTTCAATCTCAATTCTAGGCTCACATTCTCATCCTCCATTCTATGCAGCTCCCGATGCAGTGCCTCATTCTCTGACCGAAGCTGCTGCAATCTCTGCGCCGTTTTTTCACGGAACATTCCATGCTCATCAAGGAGTGCCTCCATCTTATTCCAACCCATACCGGTAGACGCCACAGACGAGCGCCGCACTTCAGCCAGTTCTTCCTCCTTTTGCCGTAGTTTGCTTTCCAGCTCATCAACTGCAGTACGCCATGCTTTGTCCGTCGTGGCGCGGAATGCGGTATTCTGAGTTGCAGCGACGAGTTGGCCCATGAGATCTTCATTTGCTTTTTCAAGCTCGAGCGCCCGCTGCTCCAGGGCTGCGTTCTTCGCAGCTTGGAATAGGTCTGATGTATCTCGTCGCTCAATCGAGATGCTGCTCTTGGGTCGTCGGGGGGGTGTCAGTTGTCCTTGTCCACCGGCTCTTTCTAATCTCTCTATCTTACGTATTGCCTCACAGAGTTTACCACGCAGCACAATGACGTTATGTAAATCGTCGTCGCGCAGCTTTCGGAATGCAGCATGCTCGCGGCGTTCTTCTGCTAGTAAGACACGGACTTTCCTGAGGTTCGCGACATCTTCGTCTCGAATTGCGAAAATAGCTTCATGTCGTTTAGCTGTTGCGGCTTTCTCTGCCTCCAGGATTTTGACCCTTTCCCCCAAGGCTTCATATTCTTCCTGTGAAACGGATATGGTTGGGTTTCCTTGCTCAATAAAGATAATTTTGGACATTAGGGATGAAAGTTGTTTTTCTAGGGGCCCAGGAATTCGAGGAGGCAGCTCTTCATCCTCAGGAGCGGTGGAATCACTGTCCCCTTCTGATCTATGATCTCGTGGAGTGGGTGTTTTCTGGGGAAATTCAACCTCATCCGGCTCGCCTGCTGATTGCTTCGGATCTTCAGAGAGAGTCTGTTTGAGGGGCTTTGGGTGATATTGCGTGCTTTGCGCAATTAGATTCCGCGGTTCCTGCAATTCCGCTGCTTGTATGCCCGCACTTTCGAGCTTCAGTGACAAACGGTCCTGCCGTTGCCATAGCCCAACCTGTGTTTCTTCATTTCCAATCGTCTCACTACTACGATCAGAATCATAGCCTCCCGAACCACGAGAGTCTACCGACATCGACCGAGCGGATAGCGACCGCACAGAGGGTGTTCTGGCAATGTTCGTATTCCACATCGATTGTTATGGGCGGTATAAGCAGGATTGAATAAAGAGCGCAAGAAGAAGTGAAAAGAAGTCTAGTAGTAGAAGTCTCTAGAACTCAAAATACTATCCACAATCAGTAAAAAGTTGGGGAGACCCGTGTAGAAGTAGCTGTTGGCTGTGTGTCCCCTGAGCTCTCCGACAAATTGCCGAAACAAGTTGATACGAAGAGAAAGAACTGTAACATTATTTTGGAGTCCATGATACAGTTGTCGTCCAACTAGGGTAAAGAGCATGGGCGGCAATCCCTTATCAATTTCCTCGCTTCGTCTCAGGCTGACGGGAGGGAAAGTGGGGTGTCGAGTTTCCAGGAGGTTGAGACATTGGCGGTGTCATCTCATCTGGTTTGTATGAAGCGAACGCTCGAGCAACGACCGAGCATATTTTTGATACCTGAAAGCTGCAGGTGGTTTGCTATGTTGTAAGAGCATACGGTTTAATCCAAAGTAAATGAAACCTAGTTGTGCGTAGATGCATATATTGAATGAGGTTCATTGCATCTACCAGGCCCCCCCACCCACGCTCATGGATTCAAGTTATCATGGATGTCTCAACCTAGTTTAGAATTAGTCCTATGGGCTTCATGTTGCGTTGCCCTACGAGGGTCAAAAAACAACTTTCGATCTCCCGATATATTACCACTATTTTCGAACTAAAGAGTCAAAAGCCTCGGGTTTTATAGAACGACTTCTAGGTTGCTGTGCATGATGTCATTGTTAAAAGTCACAACCAGTGTCACAGCTGATTGTTCTTCGGCATATTTCGGCAGAGTGTTATATTTTAAATTGACATGTTATGAAAGTGATATCTATGAGTCGAGATGCACGAAAAAGAAATAGTAAAATATACAAATTCTATCCAGATATCAAGTGAGTACAGACAGATAAGGAATGAAAAATACTAGTAGGAAGAGGCTGCAAGAATGCACAGTTCTCAAAAGGGTGAAGCCTAGGAGCGATGGGTATATATAAACGAACTCCATATACAGAAACATAATGATACAAATAGAAGATGGGCCAACCAGCGCATATTAGGGTACATTTAGGATCCAATGTATGTTACACACTCACTATTTATTCACTTTGAATTTCTTCTTAATATCCTCTTCAGTAAATCGACGTGTTTTGGTCCTAAGCATTGTAGCGATCTCGTCCATGGTCATATGGACTTGATCACCAATGGGAACGAGACATTTTGCCAAGTGCACATAGTCCTTCTGCATCAGCTTGACTGTTAACATGATATAATCAATGTTATGGAATACCAGCGCAAACTCTTCAGAGTAACGCTTTTTCTGCTTGAGGAATGCAACTGGGTGTTCCCGCCAGTGCCTCAGAGGGTTGAGGTGGTGAGAGGTGTGATAGCCGTCATTGAAACAGAAACGGTTGCTCTATGTGTATAGACTTTAGCATAAACTTGGGTGAAAACAGAATGGAAAGTACTTACGGCAACATCTATTAGAGTGATACTTGAGCGAAAGTCGGAATCTGGATCCATTTCATCCACAAAGGCATGTTGGCCCCAGTTGCCGACCATCAATCCCACTCGTAATTGCAAGAGTGGGAGCGCAAATACGAACAGTGTAGCTTTCCAATTAACTTTGAAAAGGAGGAAAATAGCAAGGTAATTTGAAATTTCCCAAAATGCAGCTTTTATAGCTAATCTCGTCTTTGACGTGCGGAGAAAGTACAATGGTAGCTCCAGCCAGATAAAGAACATGAATCTACCAACGTAGCATAGGAAATCACCGAGGTCGTCCCGCTGATAGCGAATGGTGGAAGAGAGGTCGCTAGGACCGTTGCCTTCGACATGGTGATGTTTGACGTGATGATAATAGTACGAGTTCCAAGTGTGGCCCATCAGCGGATTTGTGATGTAGGGAAACAACGTATCAAGCCATGAGTACTTCCGAGCAAGAATTCCTCCCATGTGAATGTGTTGGTGCATCATGAGAGTATATGTTCCCACGTAATAGGATTGCATGATCCAGTGAAAGACTCCATGGACCCAATTGAAGTGGTAAAACAGAAAAATGGCGCTTGGAACGGATGTAGCAAAGTATAGGAGGAGATGCGTTAGCATTACCACATCTGTTTCGACACGGACAATCCTCCGGCCAACGTTGACATACGGCCGCAATATATATTCATCAATAAGGTGGGGGAGCTTGATATCTTTGAAATCCCACCCAACAAAGATAGTTGGTTCGAAATCTTTGTGCTGAGGATTGTTGAATGCAGACAACGTTTCAACTGTGGCATTGCTGGCTTCGAGACAGCTGGATTCAGCGGGTCCATTTTCTTTAAAATCCTATTAGAACAGTATGAGATGCAATCCAGCTAAAGATTCTTACTGTTGGACCTCTGTCTCGTTTCACATTCATCGATACCGAGCGTATCCGTTCCGCTTGGTCCACTTCCCAGAGATGCCACAGCTTGGCTCCTTAGCATGGAAGCATCGCCAAACAATTCCTGGAGGACTATTAGATCTGACCGTGTTAAGTTAGGATCTATAGTATCCATGATTGAAAGAGAGGGATAGTAACTGGAAAAATCGACTCGCAAAAACAAACAAAAAAAAATGAAGAGCAAATCGAAAAAAAAGGGATATACACGCAGAGGAGCTCATCCAAGCGGGAAAAAAAAAGACAACGGGCCGGATAAGGCTATTTTTGCACGCCGGCAGACTTAGTCCTGGCCATAAATTGTTGGGCGATTGGATTGGTTCGTGCCCTCTACCCTCGGCATTCAAGTGATTTGCTTCGTAAGAAAATAGAGGGCTTGATCAAGCATTTTTCCTTCCCTTTTCCCCTTTCGGCGCAGCATTTCAATAGCCCCCGGCTGCCGGGAAGGCTAGTGGCAGGCCCTTGAGCACAATGGTTGAATATTAGGCGGCAAAACAAGTTCGTGCTGCATGCTTCTGCCCAGGCCGTTTGGCACTTTGACAGGACGTCAGTGGCCCCAGGATGACATTGTCTTGCTTGGTTGTTATTTGTTTGTGCACTGCTGGGCTGGCTGTCAAAGTTTGTATTGGAGGATGGAAAATTAAGTCTTGCACAGGCTAGAAACTTATGTGGTAAGCGTGTCATAAGGTGGCAAGCCCCCATTTTTTGGCTGTCAAATTAGGCACCAAGGCCTCATAACTTCTGCGATGAGCACTGGATATATTTTTGAGCTCTGTATTGAGATTTCCATTTATATTTCTAGTGCGTGCAAGGACTTGTTCCCGCGACCTCCGTACAGATCTCTATCCAGGCTCACTCTTCTCTCATCAATTCGATTTGGAGAGACTCCTGGTCTTTTTCAAGAAAGGATGCAAAAAGGCACTTTGGTCATCCTGAAGGCAGCGAAAATTAAAATTGAGCACTCCGTAGCTTCGAAATCTTCGTGCCAGAACACAAAACATGGGGTCTACATTACCGTGGGCGTTCAGATTATATCCTAAGAACTGGGACTTGTTTTGTTGTGCCTATGGATGGAAAATTTGAAAATTGTTGCTAAAGATTTGATAGTGGAGTACACTAGCAGAGTCCGTGTATAGATTCACGGCTGGAATTGACATAGCGATGTAATAGGTTTGATTTTGACAATAGATCTTACAAAATGTACTGGGTTTCCTGAGGCGAATATTCATCGTGGGTATAAGAACGCTTGCTTTCGAATAAAAAACATCCAAAACATATATTAGGAATCCCCGAAAATCTACTGAAATACGTATACCATTCCCCCACGATCGACGCTGATAGCCATCCCATACGGAACTTCCAAGAGGGCAACATCAAGAATGGAGTCAAGATGACTTTTCAAAAGTTGTTGCTGTTGTAGGCTGATTACCGTACTTCGGGGAGGACGGCTGGAAGCAGTGGGTCCAGCACTCGAAGCCTTGTCCCCACGCTTTTTTGTAGAGCCCTGCCCTTTGCCACCGCCATTAGGAGAAGTTGCAGTCATCGGCACCCACTCAGTGGTGATGGATAATGAAGGAGTAGGGTGTGTTGTGTCGTATCGTGGTTTCTGGGCGATCCCGTCAGGCACTACTCCCAATCCACTAATTATCATTGAAGCATCCGGATGTGTGGTATCCCAGAAGCGAACTTTCCTATCCGATCCACCAGATATTAAGAATCCGCATTTAGATCCTTCCAGGCTATTCTCAGGTACGTCAAGACCGACTGCAATGGCCCGGATGCCACCGTAGTCGCTGCTGCTAGATGAAGGGAAGATGGCCCCATTTCCAGCACTTGGCTCAACGCCAGCAGGCGACGTAGGATTGCCAGCAAATCGCCCGAGCATACCTTCGGGGCGATCTTCATCAACACGCCAAGGTTCATAGTTCTTCCAGCTAGTATCTGCTGCCAGGTGGATATTTTTCCGTATGCTGGGGTTGGGAACGTCGTCAGCTGCATTAGCCTTATTGGCGGGTGCCGACGATGTCCGGTAAACCTCTCTGCATTGAACCTTATCAATATCCCATACCATAATTTCAGCGTCGCTGCTGCCTCCTACTACGCATACCCACCTCCCTCGTCCTTTAAGCGGGTGTATAAGCAACCTATGAATAGGGGTTCCAGCGGGAAGGCCCCATGATTTCACTCGTAAGCGAAACCGAAGATCCCAGAGGTCAAGGATACCATGCGATGTACCGAGAAGGAGCCAGTTATGCTTCCTGTCCAAACAGAATGTCGTGGGAGTTCCATGATGGATTGCATTTTCCAGGGTGTACAACAAGGTCATCGTTTTTAGATCTAGTGCGTAAATTCGACACTTGTTTGTGGCAATAAGAAGGATTGAATGGGCCTCAGATCGATAATGTTCCATCCAAACGGCGTATTCGCCAACAATATTTGAAAGGTAAGACAGGTTATATTCGCGGACGACTTGCGGTTTGCCGTAGCGAACAGCATCATTGATATTACGATAATCGATCCTAACGGCATGAATACTCCCGTCCGTAGCTGCGGAGACAAAGGTATGAGTGTTTTCAATGAAGGTAACACATTTTACTTTCGCACCACTGTTGTGACGGTGAGTTTGTCGGGAACGTGGAGTTACGTTTTTTTCCAGTCTTGTGGTATCCCATATTTTCAGCGTCCCATCGTCTGACGCTGTGACGAAAAATGCGTGATCTGGAGCAACGACAACGCGGTTGATGGATCCGCTATGCTCACCGAACATTGCAACCAGATTTCCTTGGGGCCTCCAAGGCTTATCTGGCGACTGGAAACTGGCTTTCTTGATAGGATGATGAGCGCTGACCGGAGAAACTGTAGGTCCGAAATCATATAAGTCTATAGGGTAATTCTCAGCAAATACTGCATCTAGAAGTTTTAGTATTGTCGGGTCGTTGCCGCGATATGTGTGGTTTGTGCGATTTTGTTGTGGTACTTTTGCTGGAAGGTTCGAGTGATACGCCATCGAAAGCGGTGACGGCAAGTGCTGTTCTCTTTGGAAGGGAGCGTCTACTTTTCCGAAGGCGTTTGTTGACGTGGTGGAAGTTTCGGCATACGCTTTTGCGGTTTCATTACGGTTGAGAAGGCTTATAGCCGAAGGCCGGCGATAGACCTCACCGCCTGGGAGGGCTACCGAAAGGTTGTCAGGATCGATGCGCTTCAATGAACGATCGCGTGCCGATGGAGGTTGTGGTCGGTGTCGATGAGTGACATCCCTGTGCTCCACATCTGATTGGGATCTTGAAGAATCCTGTGATCCAACTGGAGGGGTCGGTGACAACGATTCAGGCGAAGCTGGGTCTCGGATATTTAGTTGCACTCTAAGAGAACTTCCACTTTCCATCCGCCCACTGCCCCTTGGTATGAGATTTTTACGGCGCGATCCAGGAACGGAATCAATTGTTGTTGAAGCGTCAAGAAGTGCATCAGCAATTGTATGAACTTTTCTTTCGCCAGCTGGTGCTTTCGATTTGTCAGGCGACGACCGTCGTTGTGGCAAGTCTTGATGTTTTTCAAAAAAGACCGTTTGCAGAGTAACACCGTGCTGACTTAAGGATATAATGTGGGACAAGCCGGGATTTGAGCTGGTATCTCCTTCCTTTGCTCGTCTTGTGGCAACTCGCCATATGTATTCCTTGAGAGCTAATAATTTGAATTCGTCCTCCTGGGTCATACCAATATTCCTTAAGCGAGAAAGCCATTGTTCATCTTCGTCATTTTTTGTGATCGCGCTCGATGAGCCACTGCTGCCACGCTGCCTTATCTTTCCAGCACTTGACGTACGTGGGCTGCCTAGATCAAACGTCCCGTCTCGAGTAGCGGCCTTCCAAAAGATACCTTTCTCTGATTTAGTTACCCATATCAATAACATATCGTATACGCTCTTGGAGAGTGGCTTTTTCAGTGCGTCCAACAGCTGAACTTCAGAGATGTTTGTTGTGTTAGTTTTGAGAAAGGGACGAACAAGAGGTGTTATAATGGAGTACGTATCGGCCGGAGAAAGGAATGTTGTTGAAGTGACAACAAAATGGACAGCCGCTTCGCGTATCCATATGCTAGGGTGGATAAAAAATCGTACTGCAATATGGAGGAGGTCCCACGTCGTTGATCGCTGAAATAGTCCCAGTTTGGCCATACGAGCAAGAGAGCGAAGAACTCTCTCCACAACGAACTCTTCTGGATCAGTCATAGATTGGACCATGAGAGGTAAAATAAACTCTTCCAAACTTGTGCTTCCTACATATGTTGCGACTCCAACCACTGCCTCAAAAAAAGCACATTTGAGTATCCAATCTTTATCATTCAAATACGTATTCAGGTGACTGAGAATCACCTCATTTGCCTTCGGATTGCCGAAGAAGACACAAAGACTGGAGACTGATCCAAGGAAGGCACGACGAACAGAAACATCATTGTCTGTAAGTAGAGCTTTCGTATGAGTTTCGAAGAATTCTAGGAGATCAATTCGAGCAACATCATAGAGATTATGATAAGATACATCTTCGGTCCAACCTTTTTCTGTGCTTTCAGGAACAAGCGACCCAAGGCGTATATCTGAGCGCAAAGCCTGAATCATATCTAGCACCCGAAGGGAAGTTTGTGCAAGTGAAGCGATGCAGGATGCATATGCCGCCCTAACAATAGGGCTAGGATTTGAATTGGGACCAGGTACAAAGGGCTGTAAGCGGGGAAAGATATACTCCGGGAAGATGTAAGCATTAACTGGAGAAACTACCCGGACCATCGCTAGAAGTTGGGTCAGCGTCCGAATAGCAGCCACTTTGACCAAATCTGAGCGATCCGTAAGTAAAAACATCACAAAAGGCAAAATCCTGTCGAGCTTCGCTTCGTCAGGAACCCTTTCAGCGAAAGCTAACAGGATATCACAGGCTTTCACTCTAGCGGAGGCCTTGGCGGTATTTCGGAGACTTGAAACAACAAGTGTGAGAAATATCAGTGTTCCATCATTCGAATCTGACTGAGAAGTTAGAGGTTGATTGCCATGGTTCGGCAAATCGAGTTGAAGGGGGAAAATAGGATAGTTAAGTGTTGGAAGAGTAAGATTTGATCCATCAATAGCAGGTTTGACATCAACGCCAAGAAAATAAGATATCTTGTCAAAATCCAAAAAGGTTTTGTTAATTCGTTCATCAGCTTCTCGCAGATCACCGGGACTAAGCTCAAGCCGGGCACGACCAGACGAAGGGTCAGTAATGAGTCCCATGTATTGGTGAAGAAAACTGTAAAAATATTCAGGAAATGCCTTGTGGCGCCAGAAATTGAGGCATTCCTCCGCTGAGTACCTGGATTCGGGGTCGACGCGGATCATATGAACAATCAGATCCCTTATATCTGGATCTTCAATCTTTGACAGGTGGCTATGTTCCGGATCGTATTCCCCCTTTCGGTATTTATAAAGTTGACTGAGCGTAAAGATTGGCGACTCAAGAAATAACTCAGCAATCACGCAACCAGCGCTAAATATGTCCATTGCCCAGTTTACTCCTCTACTCTCTGGCTCTTCACCGGCTATGAGGAATCTTTCGGGGGCCAAGTAACATGTCCGCCGGCCAGAGGTATCAAAATAGAATGAAAAATCGGCCGGATTATCTTCTGGAAGGAATGTCGGCTTAAATGACGACGAAAAATCCGACAAGTATAGCCAGTTCCAGGATGTCACAAGCAAATTTTCCGTTTTTATATCTCCGTGGTAAACGTCATGGGAATGGCAATCGCGGAGGGCGGAAAGCAGTTGGTAAGCTAACCATTTCTTCTCGATATCCTCAAGGAATGGGCGTGTGCTTCATAGGGTTAAACAGGGGCTGTCTACATCAGGAGAATCGGAGATCAAACATACCTCATACGATCGTATAGTGAACTGTGGATATATTGACGAACTAGATAACCACCAGTCCCGGTCTCAAGTATCCGCTGATACCCTAGGGCATTAGGAACATCTTCCAGTATATCTCGTTCATCTATTGGAATATGGTTAGATTGCGCTAATAGTTGTATCATAGAAATTTAAACATACGTAGAAGGGCCTTGACATATGGGTCCAATTTCATGCTCGGATACGGTTTCATTATCACTTTAACGAAAACGAGACCATTTCTGTGCCTAGCACGAATGCTCTTCATGAACCTGGCGGTTCCCAAGGACTTTTCGTATACGAGGTCCGCGAGCTCTGGGACGTCGATGCCCGCAGAGCCAGCGGAAAGCGTGGTAAGGGAATAGCCCTGGCCCATAATGTCTTTCGGAGATCAAACTCTATCATGACAGTAAATCGCAAACTGATGGCATGACAACTATCCTCTACTTGGCATATCTTGGGTAAAAGAGTTTCCTTATATGTGGGAATGATCCTGAAATAGAAGGCCTGAACTCCAAACCGCGGCAGAGACCTGTCACGATGAACCGATGTCGTCGTCGGCGTGAGCAGACGACGTTGAGCGAGAGATGAAAGAGAGCTTGCCCTATGACGTTCTGGAAGGTCTCGTTGGATGATTAGATAAGCAGAGAATCACGTGGTGTTTAGGTGTTGTCTTGTGTTGGGGGTTTTGGATTGGTTCGTCCCCTCTACTACGAGCGTGGTGTGAGAGAGCTCTTTTGCCCCAGTGGCCTAACAGTCCAGATTGCCTGTAACGGAATGCAACAAGTTGTTTCGACGCAGTATACTATCCATGAATAAGATTACATAGCATAGCCTATCTTGAGTTTGAGGTGAAAAGCGAATTGCAGTATGCCCAGCTTGATAAATGTCTATAAGATTTATTTTTGAACTTGCACTGGCTTGAATCTTCTTGGAATCGGCTAAGATTGGAACAAATCGCGCTAACCTTATTTTAGAATGCTTCAACGACGCGTTCTCCTGTCAACTGGCCTAAATACTATCTTGCAAAAGCATCACTGAGTGAACATTTGTATAGATCATAATATGTTCGTTAGGTGTTTCTGCCTCTATTGGTTTTCTCTTTATAAGTGTGGATAATAAATCCGAAGGAATGCGTATATTGGTGATATTGGACAAGCTGTAATGACACGTTGCCAATGCATTTTTGAAAGAGGCAAAATGAGCTAACACGTAAACGTACCAGTTAACAAGAGTAAGTATTAGAGACAGAATGAGTAAAGTTTTGGGATATATTATATTGCCTTTCGGAGTGTTGAAAACCTTCCGTGTTTGAGTTAAGATTGACCAACCTTGAGACATCGAAACAATCATGTGCCCTCAAGTTTTGTCGATTACACAACCAGGCAATGATGGATTTGAGATCCCCAAGATTTCTGCTGATGAGCCCATTGGGTCAATGATCCGGAAGCTTTCGAAGTGAGTGACAATTGCCAAAATTTTGAACCGTAAGATGTAGACTGACATGATTCCAGGTACATCATTCAAGCGATTCCAGATACACCGTATAGTTTTGACCAGATGCGGGGAACAGCAGCAGGGTCCCCTTTAAAGAAACTAGCAATATCTCTGGCTGACGAAGTACATAACCCTGCTCTTATCAAAGCTCTAATGTACGAACACATTCATAATGCAGCTATTTGAGAAGAATTGACCTAACGAACTGCAGGATTTTAAAATGGCATTTTTGTAGCCAGGAAGATGGTTATTGGGGTCTTAACGAGAGTCGAGGATTTGCGTGTGAATTTGTTGCCTGGCAGTTTTTAACATACCTAACCCCTAGGGATATCATTGAATATCTGCTCGATGAACTTCCGGACACATGGACCCTGCCAACATCTGAAGTTGGTATCCAAAGCTATGTTGAAGAACCATTCAGCACGCGCAAAGCAGACTCAAGTCAAGATGACTATGAATGCAGACCACTATTATATCACGCTAGACCTTTTTCGCGTCTTTTTGGTTATGGAACAAGAACCGTTAAGAATTCGCAGCGAAGCAGCTATAACACCGGTGCAAACCCTTCGGGATCTGAATTCGAATCTGACGAATATGGCATATTTGCCGGTTTTAATGCTCTGGAAATCGCGATAATTGCAAACGCAAAGAAGTTCGTATCGCAGACAGTGGTCCAGGAAGTGGTCAATGGGATGTGGACGGGAGAAATAATATTGTGGGATACTTTGAGCGTTCATTCAAAGAAAAAACCACAGCTGTTCCACAAAAGGTATGGAGATAACCGTTTCGAACACAACGCCGTTCAAGCTAAACGCCCAGCGTTTCTGACAACTTGGACCTGAAAGAATGACCGATCCATATTGCCGATTGCGGGTCCCCGTCTATCGCAAAACCTTCGAGGCTGTGTTTTTCTTGTCATTTATCGCTTTGTACTACTATGTTCTGATGGCTAGGGACCCTCTGCGAATCAGCCCCGTCGAAATATTGCTGTATATTTGGATTTCCGCATTTGCATACGACCAAATTGGCGGATTATCGGATACTGGGATCATGTTCTATCAAAAAAATTTCTGGAGTCTATGGAACCTAGGAATAATTGGAACAGGGTTTACATTTCTTATTGCTCGTAAGTTTACCAGGCACAATCCTGACTTGCCCGGTGGATTGCATCTTCTGGGATGCCTTGGGTACTCTTGCCCTCTGAAACCCCGTTGTGGCGTAGTAGTATTCATAGTGATGCCAAAATCAGTAGCCCTGCTTGACATGAATCCAATTGATCAGAAACAGCCAGGGCCTCTCTGCTAACGGGGTTTTCCGAAGGTATCATCGGATTGAGTCAAGGAAATGCATATATCACGGACACTTCTTTCGATATCCTGTCGCTAGAAGCATTATTTTTGGTTCCGAGGCAAGCTCAATGTTTCATCTAAGTGCACCGCCACTATTGCTTGCATCTAATAGGAATAACAGGGTCTGCTCCTTGATGAGCCTGAATTCTTACTTTGGTAGCTTGGTTAGTAACTCCTCAGCCACACAATTTTACGCACCGGATGCATGTGTACTGTTACTGATTATGCATAGATACCCGTACTCAAGGAAATGGTACATGATTTTCCACACGCCTCAACTAGGTCATCTCTGGTGCTAACGCCATGAGCGGGCTTAGACGAAGGCCCTCCTAAAGTTTCTCCCTGTGGTCGCGATCCTGTATATTGGTATGGGTGTTCGTTCCTGGTCCGCTATTCCGTCATGGACTGAGTGGAAATCCCAGTCAAGGCGGTCACTAACTACTCCACCAACATGCACTCAGGCTTTCTCACCACTTTCACGATGTTAGCAAGGGATCGATTGACACCGCTGGAGATGTCATGGATTTTAGTCAAAGCCTTCTTTGGGTAAGGCTGCTAAAAGTTTCCCTAAAATTGGTGAGGCTTGCAACGGCAATGCTAACGGAATCGTATCAAATGTGATATTGAATAGGTTGGATGCACGTGGATTTGTAAGTTGTTCTTGCACCAGTGTCCTCGCCAAGCATCGACTACTCCATGCAAAACAGCAAGTGGCTGAAATCATTGGATATTAGGACATCGCCCACGATGTAAGCCCCTTGCACTCCCGCGGTTGTTGCTGCAGCCCAATTTGAAATCGCAGGGATTTCCAAAATATCGATTGGCTATCGCGTTTAGATGTTTTTGACGCTAATTTCTTTAGATTTCGCCTCTTTTCGGCTATCCCCTTATGTAAGCCTGCCGTTCCCATCCTGCACATCTGCGCATCTGCACCGGATCACGTTCAAGACAATCGCATTCCCTCCCCCCCCGGCAGCACCAACATTGGCCCTGGCGGGCCGCTTTTGCTCCGTGGTGCTACGTTGGCCTATCGATTTCTTTGTTCTTTCAATTCATATTCGTTATTTTACCTTCACTCACACCTGCAGCTTTCTTCGGCCAACTTGTACCGGATAGTGACTGGCCGGGGTGTCCGTTTGTGCACGATTTTCTAACTCAATATGTGCATCTAGGTTGGTATTCGTCTGCATGACGAACATTCTCTTGATATCTTCGGTTACGAGTTTAATGAGCTTGAGCCTAACAGAGGTATGTCAGTCCTTCCGTGGCCAGACACATGCGGATTGAAGCCGCTAACTAACCTGTGTAGATTATGGCCCATGCTCGAGAGGAATATTTCTTCCAGTAAGTTGCCCTACATGATTTAACTTTTGCCTCATTAATTGCGCACCGCCCCCTCCACCCCACGCAACTCTGCTGCTAACTTGCGTTTAAACTCTGCGTAGACTGTCCGTTTATGTACTAGATAGTGGTAACTCCCGGCGCCTAACTTGCTTTCTGCCCCCACTTGTCAGTAATAAATTGACAATACCCTTGTATTAGCTGCCGATATGTGTGACAGTAAGACTGACATCGTTTGCTGCAAGAACCTGATACCGCTTTTCTGCATTCGCCCTCTCCGGCTATTCTTATCAAATGAATCGATCCGCCGAGTCCGTATAGTCCTGTTGAAGGTAACTCACTCGCCATTTGTGGGCATCATTCTTGCATATGAAAGTAGTAGACGCTATGTCACTCGGAAGAACCGCCCTTCAGTGGCAACTTCGTCATCTCTTTCCCCTGCGGTAAGTCAAAAAAGAATTACGGCGCACAAAGTGTCACTGTGTCGTCCTCAAGGCTTTTCTCGCCCTGCGCCTTTGCCGGTGAGAGAAAGAGTGCCTACGACTCCCAGCCATGTCCTAAGTGGAGGAGATCCGGGACCGACCGCGGGCCCAGTTCGTCTGGCGGATGTGGTCCAAACTATGGATGGCCTACGCAGCTAAATCGAACAGTTAGCTGCAGCTGTTTCTTCCAACAAGGGCCATTGAAAGTGCAGCATTTCCACAATGCAGCTCTGGTTAAAAGACCCTATGTCAGAAACGAGGGCAGGTATTTAATGTATTTTCAATGTTCTTTGTAGGTTGGGAAAATAGGTTCCTGGGTTGTTAACCTGGATGAGGCTGCGTTGTGGCTGTTGGTTCCGGAATTTTCCACGCACATCCCATCCACTTGTTTTAATAGCCACATTTGCGAATTGATCCGCTTGTACACGCCTCGCGCCTCATTCCTCCCCCAGTAGATCTCCCGCATATACCTCGCCTACTTACACCCTCGCCGTCAGGCCAAAAGGGGCTCAAGCAGAAGGGCATCGTGCTTGATCTAGGCAAGGCTTATAGGGACTCATTGACGCCCGAACCGATACAACCAAGAACCGACTGTGCCTGTTGCGTTCGTTTAAACCTCCCTTATTTGTTCAAATCACTTAGTGCTGCCCAGGATTGCGTCCAACTAAACCGTTACAAGTGCTCAGACTTGTAAGACTGGATGCATGCGCAACCACTCTGTCGGGTTCGCCTATTCCAATTTGGGATCCATCATTGCCGTTCGAATTCTCTGGCTGATGCACATTCCTGGAGCTGTGGCAGGGCTTTTTTTTTTTCCTTTTTGTTTTCGTTTTCCGTTTCCTTTTTTTTTTTTTTTTTAATTTTATTTCGTTCTATGCAAGATTTTCGTCACGCCATCCCCCGACCTCGATCGTGCGTCCCTCCCTCACTCCACATGCCTTGGTACCTAATCATGACCCTGATGCACGGCCGCGGTTATCTGGCCGTTGGGTTCGCTGCCCTCACATAGGTTTTCTTTTTTCTAATTCCTTTCCCAAATTCTGCCTTGCTGGCATTTTGTGGTTGGTATTTTTTACTTTTCTGGTTACGCTCCGTATGGAACACCCGTTCTTCAAGCCAACTTTCGACAGTCTTGAACCCTGCAATACATCATGACCTTTCATTCATTAATGGAATGTAGAAGAACGGTTTTCGGGTCAACCAACAAAAGGTGCATTGTTTTATATGAGGCTTGTTGATCTCCAACTTTTTCTGAAATATATATCCCAGCGCCCCTCTTCAATTCTTACTTAGTTATTCACGCTTGATGTTTAATACATTCTTTCCTTATTTTGCGATACTCGTTTAATTGACATCATATACATTGTACTCAAGGAAGGCCATCTGTGGTGATTGAGTTTGTTGATCTCAGTTATGGACCTTGTCCCTAGGTCTCATGCCACGCTCTCCCCGCATTTTTGTTCTACTCCTGGGCAATCCATGGTTGCGAATATCTCCCCATATCCTACTCTTCCACAAAGCTGCGAACAAACCGAAATCGTCCCAGAACACTCACCGATAGCTATTGGGCTTGGCATATTCGGTAGCCCACAAATGTCGATGTGCTCGTCTCGGCAATCGATACTCCAACATTCTGAAGGATGGCAACGTGGATGCCAACCAAACAGTGCTTTCTCCCCCATAGGGGTGATGTCGGGACTACCTTCGTTTGAGGAGGGTCACTTAATGCTACAAGACACCGCGCAACACCATTCGGATGCTTCAATGGTTTACTCTAACCCTACACACTGCGGTATGGCTAGTAATGCTATGTTCCAGCGATATGTACCTCAATACAACGGCGGCTTTCACTACCCAGCGGTTCCCACTATGAGGCAAGAACATCACTCAATTATAATGCAACAGCGGCAGAGGCAGGTTAACTGCTCGGGTCCTCAGGACTTGGAACAAAATACCGGCGCTCACCCTTTTGAGTTGGACAATAACGCGGAGAATCAAAGCGTAGAGAATAATAACATGCAAAGACCCGCAACAAATAACAAGACTCCTCGGGCCCCTTTACGGTCGTCACGCTCACATGCGACAGTGTCTCAAGTAGACCAAGCAAGGAGTCAACCATTCGGTGTTAGGAAACAGTCAAAGAGAAGAGCCAGTGGAACCGACACGAAGTTTGAGTGTGAGAAATGCGGGATGCGTTTTACCAGGAATTCTAATTGCAAATCGCATATGAAAATCCATGATCCGAATCGAAAATTGCCTTTTAAATGCACTTCACCCGGGTGCACCAAAAAGTTCGGCCGAAAAACTGACCTTACTAGACACGAAGATAGTGTATGTGTTTTTTAATTGAATCCGGCTTTTGTCTCATTGACGGAATTGACATCTGTTTCCAGGTTCATAAGAAACTACGGCAATTTGGTTGTGATCAGTGTGGCCATCGGTTTGCGCGACAGGACACTCTGCGAAGGTGTGTTAGCTCCTAATAAAGGTCCATTTTAATTCCTTTCACTATACTAACGTCAACTATATAGGCATTGCGAAGATGGATGCAGAAGACGGAATCGTCAAGCTCAACGTACGGCCAAAAGCGTGCCAACAATGCCCCAGCAAGCCCCGGCATTTCAATCTCCATCCATCCTATATCCCGACCAAACGAGTACATACCCTGAGGCTGAGGACCAGCAAAAACTAAATGCGTCCTTTCTTTCTCCATACCTCGATGATACCACTAATGCATTTCACCAATACCTATGAAAATACACGCTACTGATCCGGCTCTTCTCTCTCTCTCTTTTTTTTGTCCTCTTCTGTGAACGAGGGCATCTAGTTCACTAATTTTCTCCTGAAAACCTTTATCTTGACAGATATCCAACCAAGAACGCATTTGCTAATGTGATTTTCGCACTGCTCAACGAGTACCGTGGACAGCCACTATTGTTGCCAATGCTTGTTTTTTTTTTTTTTTTTTTTTTTTTTTTTTTTTTTTTCTCGATACATTTTACAGTGCTCATGGCTTCACGGTACATGGCACTTACTAAACATATCTCTACGCGCATACTTCGACAATGATTCTTTGACATTGCTCTTCGGAACATTCCTCAGCGACTACTGCAGGAACATATATATATCGCGGCATCCAAATCTCTTTGATAAAAATAATTTGGGCTTTTCTTTGTTTGACATACCTTCTCCTTATTCCCACATGACTTTATGCTTCATGTACCATTTCTTCCACCAATTTTTTGCCCTATTTTCCGCGCGTTACATATTGTTTATCAGGGGAACTTGACAAAAAATCTGTCGTTCTACGGACAACCCTTCTCGAGTGACATTTTGATAGACAGACTACGTTTGGGTGGCATTTTGTTTCTTTATTGATTTTTATTTTGGTATTTTCGCTGCTTCTTTCCCATTTGAATCGTTTTTTTTTTTCGAATAAATTTAGATGTCGCACAAGCACTGGAAGGCATTTACGCTGATAGTTCATCCATTTCGTATCCTTCATTTTTGTCCCCCCGTCACTTTTTGTTTGCTCTGGGTACTTTCTCTTTTCCTTTGTTCACGCTTATAGTTTTGTCTAACTGCTCCATTGCCTTTTGAAATATGCTTTGGTCTCTACGCGAATGATTTTTTTTTTTTTTAGATCCATGCTGGGCATGGGAAATCAGTATCCCTCTACATGTAGTTAGTTTTCCCTAAAATTGGACCATTTCATACAGATCACATTCTTCTCTCTAATTCACAATGCTTAAATTTCAACCACAGCTGCCTTTACATAGTAAAATAGGCTCTCAATCCGCATCAGTGTTATATCAGAGGGCCAACCACAATGGGCGCCGCAAGATAGAGGTGTTTGTACGGCACACACCTTGTTCGGCATGAACAAGTGAAAACAAGCAACTTCCAACAGAATATTGTAAACATTGGTGTGCGTGCATAAAAAGTCGATCATTTTGGGGTCCAAATGCCAGTCAGTCAGTGCTTTTTATTTTTCATTTTTATTTTTATTTTGGAGTTAAGAAAACAAATTCGAAGTAAACTAACTCAGGCGGCCCGGCCTGGTTGATATGGATGGATATGCACAATTTCTAACTAACTATAACTATTTCATGCGTTGGTCTAAACATCCTTTCGATAAAAACTTGCATTCCAAGCCAATCGTTTCTCGGCTGGGAGATCGATGTCCCTCTTTGCTCCCCGAACCTGATCCATCATGTTTGCTCGGTGATCATGTCAGATGCCGACTCCAGAATGAAAAGCATGATGGCCACTTTGCGGCCGGGCATAACCGACAATTGGCCCCCAACCAACTTCAGAAACTCAGAAAGTGCTATGAGCGTTGGGGGCCGGAAGAGTATTTGATAGTGACAATGAGGATTGTTGTAGTAGTTGTTGCATATTGCATACTTGGGGGCCAAAAAAGCTGAGAATGAAGAAAATCAAGAGGGAAAAAAAGCAAGTCTCAATACCATTGGCCGATATTCTTCGTGTCAACGACCAATTAATCATTGAGGATTTGTGCCGTTTTTGTGATATTTGCTTTTTCAAGAATGATGTTGGAGTTTGTAATTTTGAACAAAGGGATGGAGGATGCAGTAAAGAGACCACATCTGCGGCCACCAGCCAATATCTCCAAAGGACGTCCAAAAAGGTATGCTTATGTTTACCTACATTGTGTAACCAACGGCCAATTTGAGGAATCTAATGGAGACATTGCTATTTTCGTTGGATGAGGGCTTTTCAACGGAAGATAATTTCGCATGGATTCAGCCACAAGGTGGATAAGATGTATAAGCATTTCATGCTCCTACCTTCTGCTCCTTGCACTCCGCAGGCGTATTGACTACCAGAATCTATTAGATACTTGACCTATTTCGAGAATGCCAACAAAACAAGACAGGATCTGCATATATGGTCATATGATCGATGCAGGTCTATAAAATACATACGGACCTGGTCATGCTTAGGGCCCCTGAGAAGGATATCAGGAATTGAGTTAGACGCGGGGAGGAGATAATATATGTAATGTATGAAGGGAAATGAAGTTGTGTGTGACCACGTTGGGGGAACACCAAAAGAACAATATTATGCATATTGGGGTCTTCGAAAATGCTTGATTCTGGATTCCATGCATGAGGAGCATAAGATTCCCATCTAACGATGCCTCCTTTATATGAATTGGCGGGTAAGGATTTGTTGCAGAGAGAGGAACCTGACATGACCATCATGCACATTGAAGATCTCACTATTAGGGGAGTAAACATCCCAAGTTGCATGAGAATGCTGGCATATTGACCCGGGATTTTGCATATTCTGGGGAACTCTCAGCTTTCGGATTTCCCTCGATGGTTCATCTCTGAATATCGCACAATTGTATGTGCATTACATTGTGCACTACAATGACATGCCTGGGCCATTATCGAGGTATGAAAGGTGAATGAGAGAGCTTAACCAGCTGGTAAATGTCAAACTTGATAACAATAAACATTGGAAACCTCATGAGGAACAGGTTTCCATTTTTCCAAAATGCATAAAGAAATGTAATGTTGACTATGTCTGGCTTGAAAAGCTCGGCTTCCTCATACCCCGTCGCATTTTGTCGCAAGCATTGGGTCGGCCCGAAACAAGTTCTTAAGGTTCATTGTTCGAAGATTCTTCGATTGTTCTATGCATGCTGTAAATGTTTATGCGGATATAGAGGAAAGCTCGTCTAATTGCCGGATTGGGATATGGAAGCAGGGGTTCTATACCCATAAATATCTCAACCTGCAGGAGCGAGCTTCTGTTGCATTTTCTAGAATTGGTAGAAATATGCAGCGCGCTTCTGTTTTTAACCATTATTTTATTGTCCAAAGCGAGATGGAGGACCATTTCGACAAAAAGCGACTATACGTACCGGGCCAACAAATCTCGATCACCCCTATCCATCAGGGTTGCTCACTGCTATAGAGCGCTGAGATACCCCTTTCCATTACCCTGTGATTAAGTTTGAATGTCGATCATGAATCACAAACAAGTTTCCCGATTGGGTTATTAGGGTAGAGTCCTTTGTCCAAGGGTACCAAGGTTCAAAGCATTAGCTTCTAGAAATATGATTTCTATGAGCTATATCGACTCCTTATCCCTAATAGGACTGATGGATTTCAAGCACCAGAGAAGGCCTGAGACACCTTGTGTATCGTTAGTCGCTCTTTGTTCTGGTAGACTCCAAGGACCTCCCTTCCAGGGAAGTACGGAAAGAAAAATAGATGAGACTTAATAGCAAGGCCCTCATGACAAACCAATAAATAGTATACTGTACTACCAGCCGATAGCCATTCTTGCCGTTGATGAGTCACAGAAATGGCCTGTTTGAAGCATAACAGCACGCGAGACATGACCCGCGATCCAGGTTGCCATGATCCCCATCAGTATTCGTAGCGCCAGTAATTAATAGCTTTAACTTTTGGGAACATTCCGTCCATCCAAAAGGGGCTAGTAAGTTGTAGCTTGAGGATCAGGAGCGCAAAAGATGAAACCAATTGATGAGAGGGTGCTGCGAAGGCTGATCTTGAAGTTGTCAATCCATCGTTACTCGAAGAGATGTCTCTGATGGACAGAATTGGTGCTAGTTATCGTTCGTGCTGTGATTGGGCTTGGAGTTGGCTTAAGCGGCAAATCCAAGATTGCTCAACTTTTACCCCAAAGCTTGCCCTGGTTTCAGTCCTTGTGTAATCGACCTCTACGCTCCTGTATATAAGCTTCTCCAAAACCCTTCAGAGGCAATTCCCAATATATCCTTCAGTTAACGATCCAATTCGTCGATTCACTTCGGACAAAAACCGCCTAGCAAGCCCCAATTTTTCCAGAAGCTTGAATTTTTTACCCCGCTCCGCATACGGTCATGTCAAGCACGACAACGACGACGGCCACTCAGGCCATAACTGCAGAAAATGTTACTACTATCTTCCCGGATGTCGACCCCGGCCTTGCGCAGGCTTTTTCCCGAAGACAGAATGGCCCCTCTGCGCGTGAGGGTGGCGAACTGGAGGGGTACGATGAGGAGCAGATCCGTCTCATGGATGAAGTGTGCATTGTGCTAGATGAGAATGACCAGCCCATCGGGAGTGCCAGCAAGAAGACATGTTTGTATTTCCCAATGAGATTCTTTTCGTGTGAAACCCTTTATCCGGCCGTTCCGCTGGATGGCTGCTGTCCGCTCTTTTCTCGCATTTGTTTCGTACATGTACTACCGCAAAAGCGATGTGAACTGACTCTTTTGAAACCTTTTTTTTTTTTGGCATGCTTAGGCCATCTAATGACCAATATTGAGCGCGGACTTCTTCACCGCGCGTTCTCCGTCTTCCTCTTTGATTCCCAGAAGCGATTGTTACTCCAACAGCGCGCATCCGAGAAAATCACTTTCCCAGACATGTGGACAAATACCTGCTGCTCACACCCACTTGGCATTCCCGGTGAAACTGGCGTAGAGTTCGAAGCTGCCGTGCAAGGTGTCAGGAGAGCTGCGCAGAGAAAACTGGATCACGAGTTGGGAATCAAAGCGGAGCAAGTCCCACTTGAGAAGTTCGATTTTCTGACCAGGATACACTACAAGGCTCCCAGCGACGGCAAGTGGGCAGAGCATGAGAGTAAGCAAACAAATGTCTTTGTTTAACTTAATTACTTATTCTGGCACGAATGCAAAGCTAAAGATTTGCAATTTCAACGACAGTCGATTACATCCTTTTCATCCAGGCCGATGTTGACCTGAACGTGAGCCCTAACGAAGTCCGCGATACCAAGTACGTTACGGCAGAAGAACTTAAGCAGATGTTCAAGGATCCGGCGTTGAAATTCACACCCTGGTTCAAGCTTATCTGCGAATCTATGCTCTTCAATTGGTGGGAAAAGTTCGGCACTGAAGAGTTCGAGAAGTTCAAGGGAGACAGAACACTTCACCGCATGCTTTAAAATTCCTGTGCCAGCAGTAGAACTATTTTTTAAAGAACTTGACACTCCCTCTATTTGCCAATACCTCTTTCGTGGTTATATATTTGCAATTTTATGCGAAGCGTGCTCTCGCACAGGGATTCATCTGATACTAATACTGCAGATTTCTGACGATGTGGCCTCAAACCATTCCAGACTGCATAGTTAAAAGGCGTCGTTTCAGTTTTCATTTCGGGGTAAATAGTGGCTATAATTGACTACTTGTTTTTACTTTCCTGTCGTTGGGCATCCTACCAATTTCTTGCGTTTTTCGGAGAGAATGTGCGCACAGAATGTAGAGCGTATATCCGCCACCCCCCTAAATCGATTAGTTCGCGGGGATGTTCTTCATAAGTTTGCAACCATTGGTTGTGTTACCTCTGAAACGAGTTTAAAGCTTCAAATTTATGGGAGAGCGCTTTCGTTGCCAATAAAGGCAGATAAGGGCATATCGATTCCTCTAGTTCCTATTCTGAGACATCCGAAGAGCAAATGCGTAGCGGATGCGTGGTTATCGAAGTGGGTGTTCAACAACGCTGCGTATGGAAAATTATAACATCGCAATAGCAGTGCTGGCGCTCCTACATTCATTAGATATATGGCCAGTAAAAAATAGCAAATTGACAACTCCGGAATAAAATGCAGCAAGATCGGAATCCTAAACACCCAGATTCCCAGTCCCAGAGATATTAACAAAGAAATACAACACAGTGGTCTCCGAGATATAGCAAACCACCTCCGGTTCCGCAAAAGTCGAACCACAAACCGGTATCCATGTGCAAAAAGCCCATTACGGCTTTGCTGGAGGATCCGTGCTTAAGAGTATGATACACGTCCCAATGATCGATATAGCAACAACGGTGAAAACCACCTGCGTCTTCCAACCACTCTGCACCAGCGCAGCATTTCGACTATATTTGGTCATTGTCCGTATGTAAGTCGCGAACCCGCTACACAGGCAGATGAATGACAAAACCCAAAAGATGATGCCGAGCGGGAGCGCCATGCGCAACTCCAACTGCGACGGCTTGTACCGGAGGTGGAAGGACATTATGATTGCGCAGGCAACGATGGAGAGGTACATGGATAGCCGCAGCCACGAGAGGAATGTTCGCTCGTTGGCGCAGTGATCGCGGGCGTCGGATGCATTGTTATCGAACAGGAGAGGGCCGAAGAAGGGTCTGGAGAGGAACACTGGGCCTTGCGAGGCAAGATCGCTGTATGCTAGGGTTAGAGTGTTTGACATGGTAATACCTTTTGCGAAGTGCCGGATCGAGAATAAGCACATACGCTGTGACGTGCACTGGATTTCTCCTCAGTGCACTGGTTAAGACATTGTTGGTTGGAGCAGCATCTTCGAGCTCTGGGGTATCATCGCGGGGCATTGTGCAGCGCGCAACAATACCGGGCTTTGATTTTTCGATTCTAATAACGGGGTGTGGCAACGAAGCCTACCATTTCGTAGCGGAATTGCTGCTGATATTTAATGTTTGCCGTCAATTTTCTAGACGTCGCAGAATTAATTGCCATTTTTGGCACGAGGCGAGATGTTCCAAGAACCAACCAATCCGAAGGCATTATCCCACATTAAAGGCGATAAAACGCTGCCTAGGTAATATCTTAACAGCCACGATGCCAAATTATTATTTAGTTAGTACTTTTACGTGCCGGAGAATTCTATACAACAAAAGCCTCTAACATCATGTTACATGGTATAACTATCGCTCGTTGATGAGGCTGTTTCTTCTCATTGAAGCATCATAAAATAAGGTTGTTAAGCTCGAGTCATGGGTTCGCTTATGTCATGGGGCCATATCGGCTTCTGATTGGCCAAAGATATGACGCGGAGCCCTCGGCATTGTGCGGCTCTTATCGTGAGTAAGCGGGCATATTTGGACATTGCAAACGATGGTGGATATTTTTATTCCATGCTGCTTCCATCCCATTGTTGTGGAAGGGAACGAACGGGACGTTCAAGTCAAGCCTCGGTTCCTGGAATCTTATTGGCGCACCTAAATATTTGTAACATCGGTTTAGGGTTCGTAAGGAACCTGGTTTCTGTAAGGCTGAACATTTATTTCTCCACTGATTATTCGTCCATACGAGCACCGCGCAAACCAAAGTACTAATGTTTTTAATTGCTATGATAAATTATATTCACAAACGAAGAAACCCCCTGCCCTTAGTGCCCATCATTTCAAATGGATACACCGCCAAATTCATCCGATGCGAACCCCTCTCGCATTGATGGAGACGACGACCGAGTAGACGGGGATTTATCTGCGACCAGCCTTGGGAATTCCCATTCATTGGCCGAATCTTACAGGAGACCTAGCTTCTTCACAACAGGTGCGCGAGGAACAGTCGTTCCATACCCTCAAGCCCAGGAGCATGCGGTCCTGGCGGATTGGGAACGGGAGCAGGTCTTAGAAGAAGAGCGGGATTTATTAGCGGACAGTCGTGTTATTCACCCGGAACACCGACATGCGAAACCGGCCAAGGGACAGAATCAGATTACTGGTCTACTCTCGAAAAGACTGAAAGAATCTGAGACATTTACCCGGGAGGAAGATGAAGAATCTGCACAGCTTCCTGGATCCTCATTTGGGCCTGACTCTTCTGCCACCGAGACTACTGCTCTTTTGGCGTCATCTACGGCGCTTGGCAACCATGTTGGTGATAATGTTAGTGACGATGAGGTCGGGAGCAAATGGGAGGAAGCAGTCGAGGCTGGGCTGATCCATACAACATGGCGCCGGGAAGCCAAAGTGTTATCGAAATACACAGTCCCGTTGATGATTACATTCATTCTTCAATACTCTTTGACGGTAGCTAGTATCTTTACAGTCGGGCATCTTGGAAAAGTGGAGTTAGGAGCTGTGTCCCTCGCCAGTATGACGGCTAACATTACCGGATATTCGATATATCAAGGCCTCTCTACAAGCTTGGATACTCTTTGCGCTCAAGCCTATGGTTCCGGGAAAAAATCCCTTGTTGGATTGCACATGCAGAGGATGGTTTACTTTCTCTGGCTAATGACCATCCCCATTGGTTTAGTATGGTTTTTCGCCGAAAGGATTTTGATGGTCATCGTTCCAGAGAAGGACGTTGCAGTTCTTGCAGGATTATACCTGAAGATTGTCTTGTTGGGGGCCCCAGGGTATGCATGCTTCGAAAGCGGGAAACGTTTTGTTCAAGCGCAAGGCCTTTTTTCTGCGGGGCTCGCTGTCCTGGTAATATGCGCCCCTCTCAACGCCTTTTTGAATTGGCTTTTCGTCTGGGTATGTTCCTCTTCCCCACAGTCCATAGTTCCACGTTATGGTATCACAAAGCCGTTCTATTCCTCCTAACATGATGTAATAGAAACTGGGTTTTGGTTTCGTTGGTGCACCTATGGCTGTTGCCATAAGTGATAACCTACTCCCTATCCTTCTCTTCCTGTATGTTCGTTTCATCGCAGGGAAGGAGTGTTGGAATGGCTTTACGAAAAGGGGATTAGAGAATTGGGGCCCTATGATTCGCCTCGCACTTCCGGGATTTTTAATGGTCGAAGCCGAAGTACTCGCTTTTGAGATATTAACACTCGCCGCAAGCTACTTCGGTACCACGGCACTGGCAGCTCAATCCGTGCTCTCCACAATATCTGGTATCTCCTTCCAGATTCCTTTCCCTCTTTCCATCGCAATCAGCACTCGAATTGCCAACCTTATCGGAGCGAGTTTAAGTGATTCCGCTCGTACATCCGCCAAGGTTGGCATGGTCGGCGCCGTTATCATCGGACTCCTAAACGTCACCTTCCTTTCTTCTCTCCGAAATTATATCCCTAACCTCTTTACCTCTGACGAGGAAGTTGCGAGATTGGTCGCCCAGATCCTCCCAGTCTGTGCCTCATTCCAGCTCGTCGACGCGCTGGCAGCCAACTGCAACGGCATCCTCCGTGGTCTTGGACTCCAGTCTTTTGGTGGTTATGTTCAGCTATTCTGCTACTACGTTGTGGCCATGCCCATTAGTATGGGCACATCCTTTGGGTTAGGTTGGAGCCTCTGGGGCCTCTGGACTGGTGTTGCTGTCGCACTGTGCCTGGTGTCAATTATTGAAGGCGTGTTCTTGACCCGCACTGATTGGGAGATGTCTGTGTCCGATGCCAGGAGGAGGAATGCTATGGGATGATTGATGCGATCTGGTGCGCGTATTCGTCCTGGATTTTGGGCCATGCACTCCACCTACCAACTTACAGGTTTATTCGACATCCTATTTGATGTGTTCTACGCATGTTTCCTCCTTGTAACGCATTTGCCATTGTGTTTTCAAGATTATGTTTCACGATTACGAACCCTATAAAGTCTACGCAAGGAATTTTATGTTTGGTTTCTGGGTAGGAGGTGGCGGGATCTCTGCTCAGTTGTGCAATGATGTGATTGGTATATATATATATATTTGGTTTTTTTGTGGCGTTGAGTTATTCTAGAAGCCGTGTTATTTTATGGTGGTGATCCGCTAGTTCAGACTTACTATTCATGGCATGTATAGACAAGACAAGACAATATTATATTGTATATGTAATCTTTTTGGATCTACATCTTCCACAACATTAACTAAAATTTATGAGCGAAATCGCATATTCTTGCTATCCTGGTTGCCTTATCGCAGTTTCCCTTGAATATCAAGCAAGAATGGTATAAAATATTCTTATTTGTATGAATCATTCACATGCGTATTAGTTAGAATATATATAAAAAAAAAATACCTGACGAACTCCTAACACTAGAGAAAAAAAACGCCCTTTGAACCCGCTCATGAAAGTTGCACGAAGCAAAAATCCCTCCCACATGTGTAAAACCACTATCAATTCGTCCATCAG
The DNA here is from genome assembly GCF_000150115.1 of Histoplasma capsulatum G186AR. Classification (NCBI taxonomy): domain Eukaryota; kingdom Fungi; phylum Ascomycota; class Eurotiomycetes; order Onygenales; family Ajellomycetaceae; genus Histoplasma; species Histoplasma capsulatum. The sequence continues at coordinate 1,140,689 of NW_025544806.1, forward strand.
ACATACGAGTCGTCAAATTCATCCTAACACCTTTATCTTTTTCTTCTTCTTCCCTTCCCCTTTCTGCGATTTGCCCTTTTGCCAATTCCTCCAGCTCCCAATCCGCTCATCGCGCGATTCCTCCCAAGCCTTTTCATCTTCTCTTTTCCGTTTCCGCGCCTCGATCTCCTCCTCTTCCTTCTTCTTTTCTCTGCCTTCCTCCTGCAACTGCGCCTTCAACCGTCGCCTCCGCCTGGCCTCTTCCTCAACGAGAACCTCTACAGTCTTCTGTCGCCATTCCTTCTTGAATTCCTCCGTCTTCAGTTCGGGGGAGTCGAGGGTATACTTGTGTTCTCTGATCAATATTCGTCGCGCATCGGCTATACACTCGTCAAGGTGAGCTCGTGCTTTTTCATCCAGCAGCGTCGTTTGCGCCTTTTTAAGGCGATCAAAGGCGTCTGGCGCCGCAGGGTTTGAGGATTTATCCGGGTGTATGAGGAGGGATTTCTTGCGGTATTGTACTTTTATGTCGGAATCAGGGACGCCAGGTTGGAGGTCCAGAACCGCATACCTGTTTCACGAGTCAGACAGGTGTTAAAATTGAAAGTTGAATGACATTTCTGTGTGTGTGTGTGGATTATGTAGGGTGGTAAAACCTACGCATCGAGTTGGAAGGCCTTCCTGATGCGATCAATTTCCGCATCCTAGAGGCATTTCGTTAATTGAATGGGGACGCTAATTGATTAGGAGAGGGTGCATGTTTCTCATACTTTTGTAAATTCAGATGCCTCTCTCTCGAGGGCATCGAGTGCTTCCAATTCATCTTCAGCCATCTCAAAAGCTCTCCGCAGTTCAGCTATCCAGAGCATTCAAGGGGCTGCGCCGTCCAAGATCAACTCCACTATTCGTGAAGGGAATACGATGACTAAGCAGTGACGCCAAGAACAACGTTCCGCCAGAAAAAAAGAAAGTTTGGCGACGGCGGTAAATTTCTCTAAGATGTTATGAGAATGCAACGCAAAAGCTCGACATTTGCAGCAAGACATGGCATCGGCACACCATGGGCGGAATAGCAAACATCCCAAACCCTCCCGCAGCAATGCTAGAAGTCTAAAACGAAAGCGGGATGAGGTGGACCTTTCAACGCTCGCACAACGGATTGACGAGCTTGATGTCAAAGCTTCATTCGAAGCATTTTCCGACCTCCCTCTCTCAGAACCCACCGCGGACGGCCTCTCCGCGTGCCATTTTAAATCGCTGACCGATATTCAAGCCCGGGCGATACCACATGCTCTCAAGGGACGAGATATCCTGGGCGCCGCAAAGACTGGGAGCGGGAAAACACTTGCGTTTCTCGTTCCTCTCCTGGAATTGCTATATCGAAAGCAATGGACGGAATATGATGGGCTGGGAGCGTTGGTGCTGTCGCCTACTCGCGAGCTGGCGATCCAGATATTCGAAGTGTTAAGGAAGATCGGTCGCCATCATACCTTCTCGGCTGGGTTGGTAATTGGCGGGAAGGGCCTGCAGGAGGAACAAGAACGGCTGGGGAAGATGAATATATTGGTGTGCACTCCCGGACGGATGCTGCAACATATGGACCAGACGGCAGCTTTTGATACCAATCACATTCAATTACTTGTGCTGGATGAGGCGGATCGAATTATGGATATGGGATTCCAAAGTACTGTCGACGCCATTATCGACCACCTGCCAAAGGAGCGGCAAACGATGCTATTCAGCGCAACGCAGACGAAAAAAGTTTCGGATCTTGCGCGCTTGAGTCTACGGGATCCCGAATACGTATCTGTTCATGAAACAGCGGCCAGCGCAACTCCGGCGAAGTTACAACAAAATTACATCATCACGCCGCTGCCAGAAAAGTTAGATACCCTATGGAGTTTTATACGAAGCAGTTTGAAGTCTAAAATCATAGTGTTCTTCTCGTCGGGGAAACAAGTTCGGTTTGTGTACGAGTCTTTTAGGCATATGCGACCTGGGATTCCCCTTCTTCATTTACATGGGCGCCAGAAACAAGGCGCCAGGGTAGATATTACAAAGAAATTTTCTGCGGCTAAGTATTCGTGCTTGTTTGCTACGGATATTGCGGCGAGGGGTTTGGATTTCCCGGCTGTCGACTGGGTAATTCAGGTTGACTGCCCAGAGGACGCAGACACATATATCCACCGAGCAGGTCGAACTGCGCGCTACGAACGCAACGGGCGAGCAGTTCTGTTCCTAGAGCCCAGTGAGGAGGCGGGAATGTTAAAGCGGCTGGAACAGAAGAAAATACCCATCGAAAAAATTAATGTCCGTTCCAAGAAACAGCAGAGTATTAAAAACCAGTTGCAGAATATGTGTTTTAAAGACCCATCTTTGAAATACCTTGGACAGAAAGCTTTTATATCCTACGTCAAATCCATCCATGTGCAGAGGGATAAGGAGGTTTTTGTTGTGAAAGACTTGCCCTTGCAAGAATATGCCGCGAGCTTGGGCCTACCTGGTGCCCCGCGCATCAAGTTTATCAAGGGTGAGGACTCCAAGAAACTGAAAAATGCACCGAGGAGATTATTAGAAGCACTATCAAGCGGAGATGACACAGATACAGACGGTGGGGAGCACAAGAAAAAGAAGGAGGAAGCCGTCAGAACTAAATATGATCGCATGTTTGAACGACGAAACCAGGACGTCTTGACTGAGCATTACACGAAATTGATCAATGAGGACGGCACCACAGTTGCTGGTGGCACCCCTGATGATTCCAAAGCAGATGCTGATGAAGATAATGATTTCCTTTCTGTGAAGCGTCGATTTGACGCAGGCGACGATAATCTCGGCGAAGAATCTGATGGTGACTCCGATACAACGAAACCCAAGCCTAAAGTTGTACAAATACCTGGTAGCGAGCCACTTATCATAGATTCTCACCGGCGAGAGAAACTTCTGAAGTCGAAGAAGAAGATGCTTAAATACAAGGGCAAAGGGTCGAAATTGGTCTTCGATGAAGATGGGAACCCGCACGAAGTGTATGAAATGGAAGATGAAGACGACTTCAAGAAACAGGGTTCTGCAGATGCGCAGCGGGCCAAGTTCCTGGAGCTGGAGGCCGAGCGGACTCGACTTGCAGATATCCGGGACAAAGAAATTGCGAAACAAAAGAAACGGGAGAGAAAGGAGAAAAGGAAAGAAAGGGCAAGACTGGCCAAGGAAACAGGCGACGCTGGAGGGTCAGCAGTGCTTGCGCCATTTGATGAAGACATTGAAGGAGATGATGACCTTAGCCAGGCTTCCGGCACCGGGCAAGTTCCCGGAGAGGCCCATCCGAGTAAAAAGCAAAAGAAATGGTCCCAAGACTCGTCTGGGGATGAACAAGAGAAGAAGGGCCGCGGCCGTTCGAATCGTAGTGAGGCAAATGGGCCCGTTGCGATTGAAACTTTGGAGGATCTGGAGACTCTTGCTGCTGGGCTTCTGGGCTAATGGAATTCTAAGGCTAGATAATTGGTGTCATCAAAATTTTCAAACCCATTTTTTTTGTATACGTGACATATGATCGTACGGATATCCCTTTTTTGTTGTAACTATCTCATGTGCAATGTGATCGATCAAAAATGCTCCAACATCAGTTGAGCAGTTTTGCTTTTTGAAGATTCATGAGCTCACCCCTGCTTTTTATTATGGGAAGCTCTAAGTCACAATCTCATACTACATTCAATGTAACGGTGAAATATGATGAAGCTTGTAACATCATCGAGTACATGGCGAACACTGTAAATTCATCTCACCACACTTGGCCGTTCTATTTCGCATGGTATCAAACTTTGTTTGACAGCTCACTGGCATGGGTTGTAGTTGATTTCGTCATTCAGGCTATTATTACTCTATTATGCCGAGCAGTAATATCAGCATGCCTAGAGTGTAGGATCAAAACCCATAGCTCTAGGATCATATATGCCTGGGGGCGTTGAGTTCCCAGCGGTCAATGGATAATTTGTTCCCCCATGCTCCAGCTCCAGCTCCAGCTCCAGCTCCAGCATGGTGTTCAGTGCTCTTCGTCAAAACAGCTGGCTATACTGCGAAGATAGATTCGCGCTTTGACAGTCGTCTCCCGCCTGTGCTCGTAGTCTTCTGTAGTACTACCAACCATGTTCCTGGAACAATAGCATGTATTTTTTGAATGCGAATAAGTGGGACTTTCCTTGACAAACACCGCAACAGAAGTTGGGGCGTTCAGTTGAACGTGGTTCAAACTCGACAGCAATGGCAGGGATGGGGTGGCAGGGTCCAGAGTTGAACAGGGCTCCATTTTGACCTCTTTTCGACTTTTCGAATGGTTATAGTATATCCCTTTGCCCTGTGCTTCTAGGCGCAAGTAACTCTATCAAGCTCTAATCCTAATTCCAAACCGCCAATTCCATCGCTAATCCTGTGTTAGCAATTTAATTCTGCCCCATGTATATATGTATGCACGTGGGCGTACTCTAACGGGTTGAAAATTATATTGACAAGCGTTGGACAGAAGTTCGAACAATTATAGACCATGCAATCTTGTGGGGACAATCCTTAAGATAATGTACTGTACAACAAATGCCATGGTTCGAAATCTCTTGACAAACATCCAATTCGTGATCAGCTTTTATTGAGCCGCGTTCAACTGTACCCTGCAAACGCCCAACCCCGATCTCCACCACCCCTTCGTCTTTGGTAGTAAGATGGCGGTTTGTATTCTAGATGGGGTGAGAATGGCATTGGCAAAGCTGAGCGCGGTGAGCACTTGAGTCAACGATCTTTGATTGAAAAGTTGAAGTTTCCGGAGTTCATCAAGAATCGCTGGATGGGCGTGCTGGGTTGAGAATTTGTTCAGCCAGGGATTCAGATTTTCATGCCCGCCCAGACATGCTGAACCCTTTTTTCTTTTTCTTTTTCTTTTTCTTTTCTTTCTTTTTCCAATTTTCCAGCCAGCTGGGTGTCATCATGATGTCAGTTGGTGCGATTGCGCAGAGTTTAGTTCGCCACGTGGGACAATTAGGAGAATTGAACAGGCTCAACCGGTATGATCATGATGGCGACGGCACACACGTCTGTTCTTCAGCGCTTATTACGAGTACTAGTGGTTATTGAGAATGCTAGGACCGTAGGCAAAGCTACTAAAAAATAGCCTAGTGCTAGTACCGAGAGCCCTTCACTTACAGTAGATGCGAGTTCTAGTATTCTTCTATTCTTCTATTCTTCTACTTAACTGACGCTGGTTGGCATAACTATTGCTTGGCATCGAGAAGTACTCACCACGCCATCGAATTGCAAGGTTCCAAAACACTTGAAGAGAGCACAGCGACTAAGCTGGATTGATATGTCTCTTATCCAGTCCTAACCACAGTGATGCTCAGTTAATTTTCCATCTTCTTCTCGCTACAACGAGGAATGTAGCGGTGCAGCGCCAAGCCCAACCCGTCCAGCGCCACACCCGTTGATCCTCGGCAGAGAGTAGAGACCGCAGTACATCTATCCACACCAACCAGTCATACTGTGATAGTATCTGTGGTCCAGGGGTTGTGCGGGGGCAAAAGCTGCCAAACCTCAAGCGATCACGCCATCAAGCTAAGGCGAGAGTGCCCTCTTCCACTTAGGCTTTAATCTTCCTTCTTTCTATGGGCGATGGCGTTTCTTTGGAAACAAATGAGCCAATCGTCAGATTTAAGCTCGACGTTTGCTGAGTTTATTTACCCTCCTCCGCCTCGTTGGAATATCTCTATAAACAACTGTCTCTGGGATGTCTTGTTTGATTCGATCAAATTGTGTGTTGGCGTGACTGTGTGTTTCTTCCTAATCCATTTTTGATCCCGAGGGTAACTGCTGCTTGCTTTTTCGACATTTTCTCCGAATTTTTATTGCTCTGAAGGTCCAAGTCCGCTCATCAGCATCGTTTACGGAAACGATTCCTGTCTGTGGGGGAACTATTACGGCGGCCGCGTGCAAAGTGCTCTCTTGCGCTTGGAGCGGCTAAATATTCCGCCTGACTCTCTTGCGAGAGTCGTATGCCATGGCAACTCCCGACTTGGATTCAAACAGCATTACCGGGGATGTAGAAAAGAATAACGGCTTCGGGGCCTCTGTCGGGCCCCAGGGCCAGCCCGTCATTGTCGCGGATAAGCTGTCGCGCAAGCTATCGGCCCGCCAGGTGCAAATGATTGCGATCGGAGGTACCATTGGCACAGGGTTGTTTCTGGGAACGGGGAAGTCGCTGGCTACCGCTGGGCCAGCGTCTATGCTCATTGCATATGCGCTTGTGGGTGCCATCGTATTCGTCACGATGTTGTCGCTGGGCGAAATGGCGGCTTTTGTGCCTATTGCTGGATCGTTTTGCACTTATGCTGGGTAAGTTTTCCCAGGAGTCCTTTCTCCCTATGATCCTGCGCGTTTGAACTTTCCCAACGCCGACAATGCTGACAAAAAATGGGGATCTCAAGGCGGTTCGTTGATGACGCTTTCGGTTTCGCCCTTACGTGGAACTACTGGTTTAATGATGCTGTGGCCACGGCGGCGGATCTTGTTGCGCTTCAGATTCTGTTGAAGTACTGGTCGGATAACTTTCCTGGCTGGGCGTTCAGCTTGATTTTCCTGTTCGTGCTTCTCGCGCTCAATATCGTCACTGTTCGAGCGTACGGAGAGGTAAGGCAGTCAGCTAGCTACCCTGATTAGTTTCCAGGTCTTTGCTAACGTGGGGTGAATCACCTGTAGATCGAATACTGGCTCAGCCTCCTGAAAGTTATCACCATTATCGTAAGTTCTCATCCAGCGAATAGTCCGCAACCATTGCTTTCTAACGATATCTCCTATCTCCTACAGATATTCATTATACTTGGAGTCGTAGTTAACTGCGGCGGTAATGTCGATAGACAGTACATCGGGGGAAGGAATTGGCATATTGGCGACGCCCCTTTTGTTGGTGGAATAGGTGGATTTGCCTCCGTTTTCGTCACGGCTGCATTTGCTTAGTATGTGATATATATCAATGCCATCAATGACGCTCCAGCCCCGCAACCGTTTACTGACATTTCAATCTCGACAGTGGTGGGACCGAATCTATTGCGGTAACTGCAGGCGAAACGAAAGATCCCTCCGTGACTCTCCCGAAGGTGGTGCGCAACGTCTTCTGGAGAATATTAATCTTCTATATACTGGGGGTGCTGATTATCGGCCTCAACGTCCCATACACATATCCCAACCTCTCCAACAGGGATACTCATACGAGCCCGTTTACTATCGTTTTCCAGCAGGCTGGCAGTAGAATAGCGGGTAGCTTCATCAACGCAGTGATCATGACGTCCGTTATCTCCGCTGGCAATCATGCTTTGTTTGCAGGATCTCGGATTATGTATGCACTGGCTGTGGATGGCCATGCTCCGGCCTTTTTGGGCAAATTGAATCGACATCGCGTCCCCTGGGTTGCAGTGCTTGCCACCTCTGTTATCAGCGGGCTCTGCTTTGGAGCTAGTTATATCGGGGCTGGACAGCTATGGTCCTGGCTGCAAAAGTAAGTGAAGCAACGTTCTTTACATAGCGTTTAAAGGATTAAATATTTAGAGGCCTGCTGCTAACTAACTCCATTTTTTCAGCATCGTTGGTGTTTCCAACCAACTGTCTTGGATATCTATTGGCGTCGCTTCGATCCGCTTCCGTTCCGCAATCCAGCGGCAGAACCTGGAGCATCTTCTCCCCTTTAAAAACTGGACTTACCCGTATGGCCCGTACGCCTCTGTGATTCTCAACGGCTTCATCATCCTGGTGCAGGGCTGGTCTTCTTTCAGCCCCAAATTCAACGCCGTTAGTTTCGCCAGCTTATATATCCAGCTACCAGTCATGTTGATAGTTTTTATAATATGGAAGCTGGTTAAGAGGACGAAGTTGTTTCCCTGGAGGACATGGACCTGCTCACTGACCGGTACGACAATGGCGTCGAAGGAACTGGTGCCGGAGAGCTACAGAAGAGGAAGCGATTTAGAGACCAGTCCTTCCAAGAGAAAGCCAAGACGATTGGAACGTGGTTTATATGAAATATTACCCCCATGTTTTTAAAACCTTTAATGGATAATTTTGAATTTACTCTCCAATGTTTACTGAACCATTTTTGTTCTATATATTTCCCCTTTGCATGCTCATTCTGCACCGTCTACAATTTTTATTTTCGCATTTGGCAATGTTGCTTATATTTCAGGAGGAGGGCTAGCTTAGGCCCATTGCTGTTCGTTTATTTGTGTTTACAATTGAAACTCTTTTGTTGCCAGTCGTTGCGCTGTTGAATCCTTGAATGCTTCCACGTTCAAGTTTCCCATTTTTCGAATTCTTTTCGTATGATTTTAATCTTTTAAGGCGGTGTGATGTTTTCCCTATCTCTATCTTGATCTCGTCCTCGGATTCGGGACTTGAAACTTGATTACATTACTCTGCAATACTTCAGACTGCACGATTGAGATTCGCATGCTGTTTGTGGCAATTGCACTCACTAGAAACTACGATTGCCACATGTATATACTTATATTACCTCTCTCTCGCCCTCTCAGAGTCTGAAGAAAAGGAGAGGCTGTTAATTAACCAACACCGATATTCGCCTTCCAGGCATTTCGAAGGTCTCAAAATGCGCTTCGAACGGAGATGAGAAATAAGTAATTCAGACATTCAATAGAAGACCCAGTAGCATGGTTGCCCCACCGCGCCTATATTGCTTTTGGCGGAAAGAAAGACGCTGAAACTGTCAACGTTGTGCTCTCAATTTTTATATATTTATATGCCGCACCACATGCAGTGAGTGGTTGCTGGACGAGGTTGTCGGAAAGGGAAGAGAAAAAAGAGAAAAAAAAAAAAAAAAAAAAAAAAACAGCAATTTTCCTTACCTCACTCTCTGAGGGGAATGAGATGAGATGAGATGGCCCAACCAATGTTTCGTTTAACCTCATCTGGCAGGATATAGCGTATACGCCAGCCCCTGACAAAAGGGGCGGCGCTTGAACGTAGGAGATTATCGATCGGGTTGTATCCGTGTTCACGAGTTACTTTACCAAACCACACATGCAATTGCCAACTATATATATATATATATATTTGTTGCCTCCTGTTTCTTAGGAATGAGCCCAGAGTGACGCGCACTGAGACCGCCCAGCTCCAGGAGAGTCAAACTTCGGATATTCTGCACAAAGTAGAGTAAATATCAAATATCAATGGCTAGCCACTCAAATGGCATTTCTGTCTGTCCGCTGAATGGCGCCCACGCGCTTGCTGGCCCTGTTAACCCGTGCTGCCAGTTGTACACGGGACCTCCATGATACTAAATCGTCACTGGGAACCGCTATTTGGAGGCTGCGTCTGAATGAATGCACGCCATCTGTTTGAATTTTTATGTTCAAGGTCCCCTTTGAAGAAAAAAAAAATCTTGCTCTTTCTTCTCGTGATTCTGCAGCAAGAATTCAAGGGAGAGGATCAACAACAGTCTGGAGAATAACCATATCGCTAGCCCTTTCCCTTGACAGAAGACGGAGGGGGAGGTCTCGCGGGATCTCACCAATTTTGTTGCTCGCCTGCTTGACGACTTCGGACATTAAGCCCGCTAGTGACGGGCCAGACGTCGAAGGGAAAGAATTTAACCGACAAATAACGGCCGTCCGAATTGCCTCCGGAGGGCTTGCTGGGAAGGATCTTGAAATGGGTATCGTGATATCATGCTGCGGCAAATTTGCTTCTTGAGCAACGGGCTATGTTTTTCGCATGCTTATTTCTTGGAAGTTCTCAGCTCAGCTTTTTAGCTAGACGAACAAGAATAACTTGTTCTCAAGCTTTATCTCCGGTATTGGGTCCAGCCCCAATACCGGTGCCAAGGGAGGGGGCATGCAACTACCCATCCGCAAGATGAGTACTATAAATCTACCTCCCTGGCACGATTCAGGGGGTAGTCTAGGTTGGATGGAACGCCTATTTCATGCCAGAGGAGTAAACCCAACTCTGGGCAAACTAAAAGGTGTCCATTCAGGGTAGCATGTAGGAATCAAAGGTCATCTCCGGGATCATCGTGAGAAAATAACAATCTATAAGCTTGATAGTATTTTAACTCAAGAGACACAAAGCAAAAGTATCTTTCACTCTCGAGAACAAGCATCTTTCAAAGGTAAGGGTGTGCTGGCGATTGTCGCCAGTCCCATGTGATGGATGAAACAAACGGGCATGGATAACCTGGTGGGCGAAATGAAAAAGCTTCCCTAGTCGACAGTTTAATCCAACTCTAGGGGAGAACGCTGCACAATTACTTTCTCGTTTTTCCATTTGTACCGCAACAACTCCCTACCCAAATTTCATAACACATAGAATATATGGGAGAGAAAGAGCCTGCAGAATCATGCCGAGACGGCCACTCTCCGAAGTTCCATCGCCATGTTGCTTCAGTTTGCGCATACAACTTCGATGATGGACATCATGATGACTTTCAACTACCTAGAACAACCGGTGATAGCAGGGTTTAGGGGAGAAAGCATTGAGCGTCGGGGAATCGGAAAAAGCCAGGGCGTTGATGGACCACAATTCGAGGCGATTTCGGCCCTGGCAGGGGCAGCCAACATTCACATTCCGAAAGCTATAGGTTCTCAGGCGCCGGGGTGTTTTGCGCATACTGTGGTTGTTCTTTTCATATCCCAGAAAATGAAGTAGTAACGGTAGGTGAACAAGAGGGACCATCTCAGCCGCACGAACACCATTGAGGATCTGGAGGAAGGGTTTGCGCTCCTGGAAATCGATATACTGGAGAAACCAGGGGTGAAACGAGTCCCACTGCGGCCTCTCCAGGCTAGGGTCGTGTCCATGGTTCATAGGATGAATGCTTTCTGTACAGTACATTCATACATTGGGCCCTCGCGAAGGACGAGAAATAACGGAAGCATCGAATAGGTCTTGAGCTTCTTGCAAATCCATCCTGACCTAGAGTTTCCCTCAAGCCAACAAATTCTCCATGTACAATTGGAGAATGCTAGAAGCATACTAAACAAAAGCAAGCCAATTGGCTATCGAGGACTTTTGGCACTCCTCAAAATCGGACGCAAAAGCTGCCGGAAATGCTCGTCTCCCCATAATTCATCATCTCGTCAATGATCTGAGAGCACTGCTGGAGAGATACATGCATCCGGCCATTGGAGGGAAACGTAATTCCAGCTGCCAGACGTTTGCCACAGCAATAATATAGTTATCAGAGACAATCAAGGCTGGCTTGGGCGGGGGTTAGTGATGGGATGAAGCAATTCCGAAAAACAAACGCTGCGTTCGAAAAACACTATTGGAAGGATCTTATTTTCAGCTCGTCCGTCCATGGAATTTTATGTGAGATTTATTGGACTACAGGAATTCGCCACGATCGTGTTGGAGCTTTCAACACCAAATATTATTGCTCGCTAATTCTCTAAATCCAGCCTGTGGGAGTTGATCCAGGAGGCTGGCTGAAAAAAAGCCGATGCACAAGCACGGCCCCAACGGAGGAGAGATGTATGCGTCGAAACTTTAGGGCCACTCCATTCTACGGATTTTTTGTTCCGGCTGCTTGACTCGAGAGCAGATCGTCGCTGGTTTGGTCTGGGATCGTGGCATCGTTGGCATCGTGGCAAGCGCCTGGCTAAGAGGGGCTGATGGTGTGGCTGAGAAGCGTCTCGGTGCCACCCAGCCTCGCAGTCTCCGGGCGATGAGGTCGATTGTTGATTGTTTGGACATGGCATTGGCTCGTAGACAGCCGTAGCATCAGCGTCAATTGGCAATTGAGCAATATGGCCCCCCGGATACTAGTGAGTCGTCTGGAATGGCAAGTCGACGGTGGGGCTAACCTCAAGAAGCTTCTTGCGTTGTAACGACGAACCAGCTCATGGATATCAATTTACGAAATGAGGCCGTCGAAGCGGTTGCACTGGGTGTGCCCGTGTGGCTTGCTTCGGCTGAGCCTTTGTTATAGCCTTTATTTCTCAAGGGGCGCTTGGTAATTGAGGCTTACACAATAAAGATCTCACCTGATGCTCCGCTGATTTTCCGCTGATTTTCCAAGAAGCCCCTTTCGTCGATCCGAGCGCTTCGCTCAACAACAACATTATTATGAGAATTTATCCTCAAAGGCATATGTGGCTCATCTCCCATCGAGATTCCGTCATCTACCAATGTCGCAATGAATAATTTACTCTCAAGGACCCTTCCTGGCATGGGTTTAGTGGAAAGACATGCATCAGATACGCCGGAGAAATTTCCGGGCGGAGAGAAGGTCGCGTTGGTGGGGCATTTTGATATTCTGAAACGCACAGAGCTCTAAAAAAAAAATAAAAATAAAAATAAAAGATTAAAAATAAGGGTGGTAACGAACCGAAAGTCGACGCACTTATTATTTTCTCCGAACTGAAGAATGCGAGGTGGGACCCACAACCGTTTGGGTGGTGACATGTGGTAGGTTGGCGATTCGGAGAATCAACACTGACCGGGGCCCGGGGGGTTGTTTAATTTCTGATGAACCAGGCCGTCGATCGGCGAATTCCTGAAGAGGTAAGGAAGCCTTTTTTTAGAGATGGGAATGCCTGTCATCAGGGCCCTTGCCAGTGTGTGAACCATCTGTAGCGTTGTTGAGGGACGGAGCCCCAGACCTGCAGAGCCAGGAATCCCAGGATGGAAAAATCTCCCGCGAATGCGGCTTCCAAATTCTGCGCCTCCATCGACGAGTTCACCGTTATGTTTGCCGTGTTTTGGAGTGGGAGCTTGCGATCGAGCTCCTCCTCCCCTTTCATCATTTAGGGTTGATAGGGGTAGCCGTCCAGCTCTGCATCGTCAAATATTTTTCGAAGCTGTGTTATATGCACTGGACATTACTTGTGTTCCATGTGTTTCATTTCTATTCTTTCTGTAGCTTTACGAAGTCACGTTAGCATATCATCTTGTCGTTGCAACGATATTAGAGACACCTAACCATGCGCCGTCCAACTGCGGACGTTGCATTGTTGCTATCGGAGGCAAAATGCTGCATCTCCTGCGTAAAACTTAGGGTACATGCCGCCCAATGAGTGTCCACATTGCTGTTTTTGGCTCCATGGCTGTAACGATGCTCCTGGTTTGGGAGATCATCAAGCTTTGTTTCTTTTTGGGGCGTATCGCCAAACACCCCTGGGAGGTGCTGAGATGAATGATAACCATCCCAGCGCTGGGGCCATATGAACTACTTACTGGCCATCACCCGCAAGAAGGATCTGACGCTGGTGATACAGTACACTCTTCAGATATAGCCATTCCATGCAGGACAGTTGCCATTGCCAAGTGGACCATGTCAACTTTCGTTTTGGTCTTCGGTTTTGACCGAGCTGGGCAGTATGTTCGTTCCCTCCCGTGAAAACAGAAATGGTAGATATCTGATTTCGGATTGGCTTCAGAGCTCCCTAGTAACTCAGCTCAATCCAGGCTCCGTAGCCTTCTTCACATATTTGGCAAATATAGGAAAGTTTTCGAGGATTCGGTTTCGCTGAGACATTCCGCTTTCTCGGTACTTAATTAAATGTGCTCTTTCACCCATGTCAACAACCTCCAGCAAGGAGCATTGTCTGCCAGAGCGTTCGTTATTGATAATACATCTGTGATCAACTAGTGAATTCCAGATGTCAAGGTTGGGATTACATTTGCGTGGTCATGGTAAATCCGAGACATTGCTTATATCCGATCTTATTATAAGTACGGGCGTATCCCTAAATAATAACATATGGGTTGTGGTCTGCTCGGGAATAAAAGAATGGTTTCAGCCTCCGAAAAGGTGCGCATGGAAATTTGTGAGATCCTGGAGGAAAGGCCCTGGTATCCAACCTTGATGATGATCGCATGGACGAACCGGGAGTTGACAATAGTAGGCATAATTAGCGAATAGCCTCGGTCCAGGAGTGACTCCGATTGCACAACCCCCCCGTCCCTGTTCCTTTTTCCCCGACATTACTCTCGCTGTTTTGCTCCTCCAAGACGGCCAGATATCAACCGAACATCCCCGAAATTTCGGCAGGCTGACTGATAAAAAAAAAAAAACGGCAAACTTTGAAGGTAGCCTAGTCACTAAGTTGAACGGACCGTACATAGTACACGCCCCTACGATCGACGACGTCCTGAGCATTGACCCCCTCATCGGCATGGAGTTTCTTTTGGCTTGATTCCGCTAGGGAAAACTTCCGGATCAACCGAGTCCACAATTCTACGAAAGGGGCACGCGTGCTGCATGCATCGTGGTCTCTGTGCCTGCCTGCATATGCAATGAGCACAGCCAGTCTAAGGAAGCCAGCCACCATGGCCTCCTCTCCACGTACGCACTTGGGAAGACCTGTCTTCTCTCTCGGCTAGTACAGTGGGCTACTAACAGCTTTTCTCGAGGATAGACATCGCGACGCTTGGAATATGCTTTTCAGCCGGCAAACGCCTTGGGATATGTTTTGTCCAAAAAAAAAAAAAAATCAGGATATTGGCTCTCTTGAGAGGAGTCACCAGCTCACTGTTAGTTACGTCGATGCTGGCGTGGTAGTTTTTTATTTTTCCATTTTTGCTTTTCTTCTTCTCGGGGTTTGCCGTCGATCCGTTCTGCACGATGATGGCGGCGGCTACATAAACATGGAAGCCATTGAATGAATTTGAGATCTACGCTGTAAGGTGTACCACGACTCGGTGCTTTTACCGGAACTTCTTGGTCACCTTCTGCCACGAGTATTCTCGCCCTTTTCAGGGCCTGGTCCGGGTTTACCTAAGCCACCATGGGTGGAGGAAAACAAAATTTATATCTACATCTCCGACGTTGGGCATGCTACATTTTTAAGGGTCTAAGGCAACTTCCGGACGGCTTGAACACCAGCTCCCAGCGGTGGCTACTGGTCAGTGCATATTATGGGAAGGTCGCAGAGGTTGTGGAAACGGCGAGTGTGTTAAAAAACTTATCCACCCTGCAGTTCGTCACCGCCAGGCCTAGAAACGCCCCCCCTGATATCATCAGCCAAAAACAAGCCACAACGATAATTTATCCGTAGTGGTTTTCTAGAAAATTTCCCGTGCATCGAAAAATCCTTTTGTAATTGTTGTGGAGAAACTGTAATTAAATAACAAGAGAAATGCACTGTTGTATGCTGCATGCGATTGCAAAATCTAGTATGCAGGTGTTGGAAATACAGTAATCCATGAGTGAACGCTTCTTACAAGATTAACCAAGTATCAATTACGTCTCATTCATGCCCAGGAGCCCTTGTTTTGCCTTGGCGATGATTTCAAAAAGACCCAATGTCAGGAATCAGCGGGGACGCTGAGCTTGATACGGATGGCAACACCATATCATTTTGACGTGCGTTGTGATAGCAAAATAATAGCAATGTTTTAGTTTTGCAAGGATGCTTTACAAGGTATTCAATGCAAGACACCTGGATGGGATTAATCTATATATAGAAGAAGCTGTTTCATGATAATGCTCAAGGAGTATAGCGGAGACCCTTAACATAATGGTGGGTTTTTGAAACAATGCAGCACAAGAGGAGAAAATATGAAGACAGGGCTGCTGGCGAGCCAGTTGCTACTCAGCAACTCACCGAAGTTCACAGGATATCCCGATATCCCGTTGAAGCTTTGGGATCGCAGTGGTATCGGGTGCAGGAGTGCCACAAGGGGTACTCCGCGAATAGCGGTGTTCTACATACGGTCGCTAGGTACCACGTTCTTGGCCCTAGCTTCCGCTTCTGGCGCCACAAGCCCTAATTGATCGTGCTCTCCTCGTGGACGGTGTTTCTCGTCCTTTTGACAATCATTGCAGTTTCGGCCAATTGTCGCATCACAGTAGCCCATTTGATTATATTCAATTGTGCAGGAGAATCCATTATTCTTCTCTTCTAGACTGTATCACACAGATTTCCTGGCTCATGCTGCCTTGATCAGTTGCGCTCTTCCTTGTTTGGCTTGGGTGTCACTACTGACAGCTGCAACCTCGACCAAATCGTGGACCCATGCAAGCCACCGGGCTACGCTTCCATTCCCTGCTTGAAGTGGTAAACCTGCGTCGCTAGGCGTCAAAGGACCAAAGCCCAAGATCCGCCCCAATCGAGTCCACCCAGCCAGAGGGGTTGGATGTCCGATTGACTACTAGTATTCATGGCTCCGCGTTCCTGTTCGACGAAAAAGAAAATAGCGGAAGCTCTGGATCTGCGAGATGCATTGTGATTGGGCTATTCCTCTGTTATTTGTCCGCCGCTGATGTTATGCAAGGGTGATCGACGTGACAGCAGATCAGGAGAACCAAGCTGAGCACCTGGGTATCCAGGAGTAGGAGACTGTTGGTTCGTAGCCACTTGGTCAACACTTTTAGATCCGGCCGAGTCTGTGTTTGGCATGGAACGTGATTGTTAGAGGATGATCCACCTCGCGAGGAGCCCACTAGTACTTCGCCAGTACCTTGTAGCGCCAATCTACCGCCTATCTGTTATTTCAACTTCAAAATTAGTCGAATCATTTTTTCCATGGACGTCTGCGTCCTCCACCAGCCATGCTCTCCACTACGGATACCACCTCCTGCGGAGCAGACTGGAAACGTTGGGGAAATGAAGCTCGTTGTAGCAAATCACTTCCTAGGACGTTTGGCATCCCCTGCCCTTCCCTGACAGCCTCTGGAGCGATGGGTGGGGGGGCCGACGGAGCGTTAATCCACCCCATGGGCCATACCCGAATCTTCCCTCCTGCCAACGCCACCCCTAAATAATAATAAATATTCACTAAAAGGATCCACCCTCGATTGCCCGAGATTGTGGCCTTTGCATGCATCCCAAGGATAACCCACCTTCTCTCTAACGTGACAACCCTGGGGTCTATGCTCCCGGACCCTGTCCCAGCCTTGCTATGACCTGCATCATGGATAATAGTATTATACCATCCGCCTCCGGAGATGATCGCGAAGGCTTGATTGATTCAGCCAGAGCTTAGCTCACTACTGTCCTCAGCTTCCGTCACTCCTAAATGTATCTGGGCATCTCTCGAGTTGACCAACTCGGCTCCTCCATAAACTTCAACATATTTCCACAATTAGCCACCACCAGCATTTTCCTTTGCTACTCGTCATCGCTCTCTCATTTCTTTTTTTCATAACACCCTTCAGTCCTTCTCATACTATTTTTGCCTCCTTCCATTCCGTCCAACAGTTCTTCACGTTTCTTTCGGCTTTCCCTAATTTGTTTTAGTCACCGCATTCTATAACGCCTGTATGCGCCTCTTTCGATGGTAGCCTTCCATCTGGCAATCATTGAACTTTAGTCTCCGAAGGTGTCTCTCGATTTGGCGTCGCCCAGTGGCAAATTCAGAGATGCGATAGGAGTCAATTGGACCCGTAAACAGTGCGAACCCCGTGCGGCCCTTGCCAACTAGTGTTTGTACGTTCCCCTTCTTATTTTATTTCGAGCTTGTCATACCCCCGTAGTGGGCGTTTCTTCCTTCTCAATAACTTAGGACGTTACGCCCAGCAATGGTTGTGGCAGTTCCTTTTAGACCATCGTCTCTTATTGAGCGCCTCAGGCTGGATTGTGACAGCTATCTATCCTCGGGTGTCATATGTGACAGATCTAGGGAATTTTGACCGGAGCTGATGAACTTTAGGCAGATCGAGTTCGTCTTTTTCATGAGCGGAAGATTCCATGCTGCTTGTTCACACCGAGGTTTATGATCTGCGCGATTGGGTGTTCTCGGTTTTGCCCTTCATGCGATAGTCTAGATCCGAGTCCGTTATCTGCTAGGCTTCTCATGCCATATACGGGCTTGTTTGTCGGCCATTTAATCCTTTGTTCCATCTTTTATACTTCCAGATGTTGGTTTGAGGAAAGCGAACCTCATGCACTCCGTACGATCTGCCGGGCGCCCCCTCCCCTTCTCGCCGTTCGGACAAGCCCACGGGTCAAGCTCCGATCCTCTGAGATTCCCTTTAAACTTGAATCTGTCAGACGAGTCTTGTAATCCCAGCCTTCGGGCTCCCTATCTCTCTCCCCCTATGTCCGGTTCCCCTTCGCCTGAAAGTCGTTTCGATCCACTTCTCAGAGACAGGCGCCGAAGGGGTTCTGATTCACTCATCCCGTCTCCTGTTCGCGGCAATGTACAGCCGCTTTTATCTTACGCGGAACCTCCAGCAACATCCCCGGGGCCGGATGCTCCTCTCCCCGATTCGCGACGGCTATCCGCTGGGCAACCGGCCATGTCTGTCATAGGCCTACCCGCAATCGATGACACTCAACTCCGGCATACACTTCAGACTGGGCCTCTCCTACCCCCAAGGGCCTCGCCACTTCCACCCAGATCCACACGTAGAGCAAAAGCTCATGTTGCATCAGCATGCGTGAACTGCAAGCGGAAACATCTTGGATGCGACTCTGCGCGACCATGCCGAAGATGTATTTCAGCTGGTAAAGAGGTAAGATCAGGCGGGATTTCACCATTGAGAAATGTAGTACTTTTGTATATTTGAACTTTGTATACTGTTTCATTGGATAATTGTATTTCTTAAGCCAACTATATAGTAGAAACTAACAGCCTAAAAATAGGAATCTTGTGTGGATGTGAGACACAAACGAAGAGGCAGACCCCCTTTGAAAGCTGAAGAGGGACCCATACAGACATACGAACCGACATATAGCTATCCAGGAGCATCTCACCCTCAGCCTGAGAGTTCCTCGCCAGTACCTCCGTTCTACGGACACAGACGAACTTCTTCCTCACGTGAAATTCGCCCTAATACGGAATTACAAGTGTCAAGGAGATCTAGTGAAATTGGGAGTGAATATGGGCGGCTAATGGCTGTTTCTGCGATGCCTAACCCCCAAATGTGGGCTCCTGTGACTCCGTTACGAACAATGCATACATCACCATCTATTTCAAATGCCTTTCCAGGCCAAATGTCGTTTCCCAGTAGTTCTCAGCAATCACATGCTCATAACGTCCCCCTATTTTCGGCTGGAGCAGGGTCATCCTCGGCATATATACCGGATTATCGCGATATGACAAGATCTGTACATCCTTTCCCTGATGAAAGGATACCGCCGAATCAGTCTCCTCGCCAATACCAACGACCCCATATCCCCCCGCTTCCTAGGGGGTCTACCTATTTTTCGGGGCCGGGATCTCCGCATGGTCCGCTGTCAAGTCCCCCCTTATCAGCTTCCAGCAGTGCGCGGAATTATCCGTTCCCGGGCCCTGGCCAATCCCAAATACTGCTACCGCCTCTTATACCGTCAAAAACGGGGTCAGATTTTGAGTTTGAGTTTTCTCAGAGCAGTCGACGACCACCTGGAGCACTTCCACCATCCCTGCCGTCAATACAGTCAGGGAGGCCGAACCTTAGCCGTGTTGAACATGCAAAAGAGTTGGAAGACCCTCGTCCTCTTCCAGCACACCCTCCCTTTCAGCCTACCACATTTTCCTCCGGGCCGCCTATTCGTGGCTTATTGGATCCATATCGCCCCTTACCAGTGCCTCCACAGCCGTTGCCACATGGAAAAACCACTCCACAGGGGCAATTGAGCACTTCGGCTTCACATAATCTGGCGCCAACGCTAGACGATGAAAGCTCACCAGCAATGGGAAGGGAAAGAGGGTCACCATCAAGACCCGTAAAAAGGCAGAAGATGGCTCTGGGAGATATGGTCAATGACTAGATATCATTTTTTCTATTCGACTACCTGATGTGATGTGATATGCGGCTTCATTTAAAAAGGAATCGAACGCGGAGATATGACTGGGAGAAATGAAACAATCATCTACTTCCGAAGAAAAGGGGCATTTACAACGAACGAATCCAACATGAAAATTACTGGCCAAATTCCTATACTTTCTTTTCCTATCATTTTCTTTGCTTTTCCGCCTCTTCCTTTGCGAGGAAACAGCATCGATCAGACTTACTACATACGAAGGGCGAAATACAACACACCGAGATAGAATCCTGCACGAATTGGATTTCTTTTGGATCCACAGCTTTCCTTTGCCCGACGCGATTTATGAAACAGAATGCGCGTACACCATGCATATGCCACATGCCAGTAAACCGTATCACGGGGGAAATTGTTCTCCCGCTTTCTTTTGTTTTTATCTTATTGACCTTTTGTCATCTCGGCCGAGATACCCTCTCTTCCATAGGAGTTATTATGGGGACCTTTTATCTGCTGCTTCTTCACGGCCATATATATGCACATCGGATCCACATATTCCAGTGTCTTTTTGTGTTTCAATTCCGATATCACCCTTAATGACATGTAGTCTTTTATTGTCGTATTTTTTATTTCTTAATTTCTTAATTTCTTAATTTCTTAATTTCTTAATTTTTAATTATTTTTTTAAAACCTTTTCCCAGTATTCCATTCAGCTTCTTCATACTACATAGATTAACGTCGTTTCCGGATGATACCCTCTGCGTTTTGCATGTTACGGCTTCAACCCATTCCCTGTCCGCTTTACCCTACACCGCTACGGCCTGCTTTCCCTTGGTTTTTGACGATACGCATTTCTATCCTTGCTGAGGGATATACGAAGAGCTGGCGTTATTGTATTCTTAAAATAAATGGCTGTTTATAATAAATTCCTACGATATTGATACCCTCATCAGGACCTGTTCAGGATGACGTTGCTTATGAAATTGTGTCGCGAAGTTCTAACATTTCTCCCGTTCAGTCAACTGATGGAATGGAAGGAGGAAAAGGCTTGCTTCCCACCTGGTTTATATATACGCCTCCAATTCTCCAACTACGGTATTTGACAAAAGCGTACTAGACATCCGAATTGAACGTTACATGAAACCCCTCATGCATCCCAGAGTGGAAATAGACTCATATGCTCATATAGGTATGGTAGGGTAGCATGAGTTTTTTTTATCGGATAACCGCCTACCAACCCACGCGCACCCCTATTCATGCATACCGGGTGTTGGCCCCTCCTCGTCGTTTCGCTGCATGAAGGACGGAAAAAAAGATATACCCGTTCGGGCCCCAATCGTCATTAACATCAAGA
Organism: Histoplasma capsulatum G186AR; assembly: GCF_000150115.1. Lineage (NCBI taxonomy): Eukaryota > Fungi > Ascomycota > Eurotiomycetes > Onygenales > Ajellomycetaceae > Histoplasma > Histoplasma capsulatum. The sequence continues at coordinate 1,161,695 of NW_025544806.1, forward strand.
ATGCGCATCGTCCCCTTGCTTTATTTTTCCCATCATGGATCATCGAGGCGTGGAGAGGTTCGTCCTGGCAGGACAATTGGAGAATGCTGAAGAGTTAAGAGCACCAGAAGACGCGACCATATTGGTGATGCCCAGTCCAAGGACAGGAGAGACTGGGCAAGGAATTTGTGTATAGTTTTTCGCGGGAAAGAGTGGTCATCTCCAAACTGTGTATCTTTTTCCGAGTTTTCAATCTCAACAGCTCGGCGGCTAGATTCGTTACCGCAGTAGGACATTCAGTCGCATGTTTCTTGCGCTCGTCGTGTATGTCTTCTAGCTTTTGCTTCCATGGCAGCTCGTTATCAGGAGTAATCTTCCTTTAGCCTGAATTACTAGATACGGTTCGCATCCTTTCTTCCCCCTTTTTTGAAGTGCCCTATTATTTCCCAAATTGCGTAGCCAGATTTATATGGTGCATATGACTTGCAATTTATCAGGATTAAGAGAAGGCATCGCATGATGCGCGTCCATGAGAATCATGGCTATTACTTGCTAGGTCAATATAGGGATGTACAGCACCATCCATGTACAGTAAACCTGTATGTCCTTGCACGGTGCGCAGTGCATCACAGAGCCAAAGCAGACAGGAAATAACAACCCCTCACTCCTCCACACGCACCAAATATTTATTTGAAGTAGCCTGTATGATTGCTTCACCCGTTGGAGGACGGTGTGAATGAGAAAAAATCCGCTGAAGTTAGAAATCTTCGGGCCATCTCCATTGGATTGTTTGAACAAAAGCTGGAGTTCATTGTATGTCAGTTTGCTTTTAGGAATTGCATGTGGTCTCTCTCGCTATATCACTTCCTTTTGAAATCTCCTTCCAACCGAAGCTATTTACACGGCGGTTGGTCGGGTTTTCCATGTAGACTCCATGTCACCCACTGCGGGCATCACACTCGGTATCGGAATGCGGGCATGGCTGAAATAATAATTTGGCTGTGGTTGGTTGGTAAGATTCAAAATTCACGTGGATGGGCATACAAACCGATTGGAACGGGGTGAGGGACAAACCTGATATCATATTGAAATATTTGGTCGCTAACTGGGCTTCTTCGATAGTGTTGCCCAAACGTCATCCACGCGCGTCGTATAGCTGCGTGAATAATGGCCAGTAATAAACACCGCGGACCCATCCACGACCGTTATTAAACGTCTGGAAATAACGTGCGGGTTGGAGAAATGGCAATCGATGCATCGACGAAGGTGACTCGAGATTAGGAACCGTGGTAGAACACAAGCATTGTATGCCAAATCGGTAGGGTTTCTCAAATCTGCCCATTGTATATTTGGTACCTCAAAGTGCCATTGTCTGCACAAGGCACCAAACAAGAACAGATCAACCGACATCCCAGGTCAAAATATATACAATCGAGTCTCTGTAAGTCTTGTCCTGCCCACAAGCTCATGGCAGAAGAACGTGATACAGAGCACTTCCGAGCAGCAGAAGTGGTACAAACTGCCATGCATGTTCATTCCTAGCTCCCATGAAGCAGTCGATAACCCATGGTCGCACCAAAGTATCGCTGTTTAAAGGAAAAAGGAAACAATAAGAGGGGAGCGAGAAGGGTATCGCAGACGGGACAACCAGCAACGCGGGGAGCTTCAGCAGGAACAGAAATCTTAAAACTGCCGTTACCGCTAGACGTTTGCATTTAACAGAGGTCCATGCAAGACAAATTGTAGAAAGAAGAACCTGAAGCACTGAAGCCAAACTATGTCAATCATTCCTAGTCCAAGGAGATAGATAATCCGGTGTCAAGGCAAAAAACATGCAAGACGTGCTGAATTTTAGTATGCCGTATCAAGGGAGCGAATGAATGCGGTACGTCGATTATTTGATAGAGTGAGACACTTTGTGCATATGGTAACTGCCTACCACCAGCTAAAAAAGAAATTAAGTGAAACGATCGATTCAGTAAGGACCAGCGACGTATTTATTGCAACAGTTGTTGGTCAAAATCTCAATGGAGCGCTGGGGGCATTCCTCGTACTAGCAGTCGTTCCCGTAAGTACTCCGTAATAGTTAGTATATAACTTTGGGGAGAATGTCATGAAACATTGGGAATCCGTGGGCGATAATAGTTTTTTGCCAGAAAGCATGGCAAGCACCACGATGGCGGACCAAACCGATGGCCATGTTTAGGATACAAGGTTTATTCCCTCCATCCATTTTCTCTTTTGAATAAGCAAGTTAGCCATTGTTCAAAGCATACACATGATAAGAGAATTAGGGAACGGAATTTAGCACCGTGTTTCCAATGAACTCTACTGTACAGGACAAAGGATGTAGATGGTTAGATATACAGGCGATCGGACATCCAAGAACGATGGGACCAAGGTCTGGTCTCATACGCCGTGGAGAGTTGCGTCTCATAGGAAGAAGATTCCTTCGGAATTAGGTATGTATGTACAGTACATGTCCAAGCACCTCGGAGTAAATTGGAATATCTAACGGTATTTTCTGCAATGTAATTTGCCTCTAACGAGTGGGCGGATATTGAAACTGTACATCAGGAAGGGAGTAGCAAGGCTAGTTGGCACTCCGCCCCCATGTGGATAGGATTCCTCAGTGTATTCGAACTGTAGACCAGCATCGAAGAGGGCAGTTCGATAAATGTGGGAATGAAAATAATAAAAATAATAAAGCAAAGTTTCTTGGTTAAATATCAACTGAGAATAAGGTCAGGGATACTGATACCCAAGCCTCTAATATAGGACATGCCACATCCACTATCTCCCCTTGCCCTTCTTTGAAGGTCGCGCATTTTTCTGTTTCCTCATCTCCTTCACCTTTCTAGCCTTCCTTATATCCTCAACAGTTTTAAGCTCACTTTTGCCACGACTCGTAACGGCTGCCTTCTTAGCACCGGAAGAAGGATCAAAAGCCTTCTCTGTCTCACGTTGCTTTGCAGCTTCCAACTTCTTTTTCTTTTTCTCGTAATCACCTCTAAATTTATCGGGAGTTTTGGGTGCCTGCTCTTTGCGATGCCTGTACTTTTTGCCCCCGGGCATACCGGAACCAAGGCCAGGCGCTTCCGCCTCTCCGACCCTTGGTATGCGGCCGATCCTCTTTCCTTTCTTCCACGCATCAAAACGTCCACTTCGGAAACTTGCCGCAATCTTAACTCCACTCTCGCCACGGACGAGAAGGTCGCTTTTACCTCCTTTCGAACCATCCTCGTCGTTTCGACGGGATACATATTTCTTTTGGCGCTTGTCCCAGCGCATGATGGAGCGTGGTTCCCCAAAGCCCCGTGAAGTACTTTCGTCGCCCGCAAGATCCATAGTCGCGATGCGTGAAGATTCAACGAAATTGGTGTTTGAACCTGAATGAACTCCGTATGCACGATCTTCAGCCAGAGAGTTGGATGCAGGTGTGTACGACATGAAATACTCTGGGTTGTGGAAGGACTCTCTGAGATTTGGATTATTTGTGTCCTTTTTCGAATTAGATTTGCCAGACTGTGGATAGGAGAATGTGACTTCAAGTTCTGAATCAGATGCGAGCGACATATTGTCAGCAGCAATTGCATTACCATTCTCGTCATCGAAGTCACGCAACTCATCCGCGTCATCGTTATCGTCCGGCGGGTGATGGTTAGCTATCCTCAAGTCGTGCGTGTTATTTTGTGCGCACTCTTTTCGCTTTTTCTTAGATTCAAGTGTCGACCTCATTTTTCTCATCATATCAATCGCCTCATCATTCCCATTCTTTCCCCCACGTCTGCCACTGATCTCGAAAATAGTTTCCTGTGGTTTGTAACCTCCAACGCGAGCAAGCATCTTCTCTCTTTGCTCCTCCAATCGGCTTGATTCATCATTAAAAAGTGGATGCACCATCATCCACTCAGCCGATTCAACTACTGCTTTTGCTCGCTTAGCGCTTTCACCGGAGGCCGAATTTCTTGTCCTCATGTACAGTTTTTCGCCCTTCATTGCAACTTCGCGCTGCAATTCAACATCGACATCTTCATCCAAAAGTTTGGTCATCCATTCAGTGTAGCGGGCAACCTTGTCTCTCGGTAAACTACCCACAACCACATTCTCGGCGTAGTTGAGTTGGTGACCCGAACCTCGTCCTAAAATCAAAGGCCGACCAAGGAAAAGTTGAAGGTCGAGCAAATAGGGAGTATCCGATTCTCGGATGAGGCTGTAACTCCAACCAGTCTTGCCAGCTCTAGCAGTCCGTCCAACACGGTGAACAAATATCTTAGGTTGTGAAGGGAAATCATAGTTGATCACATTGGAAAGTATCGGGATATCGATTCCTCGGGCTGCAACATCGGTTACAACGAGAATATGTGTTATTCCGGCACGAAAATTTTGAACCTCGATTTTGCGAGCGGTTTGGTCTAAGGAACCGTATGCGTAGGAAACGGCAAAGCCAGATGTACGAAGTATTGATGTTAGGTAATCAACATGATGCTTTGTAGCCGTGAAAATAATCGTAGAGTATTCAGTAGGCGATTCTTTATGGGAATTTGAAGTAACTTCGGACCGCTTCCGTTTTTTTGAATGCTTCACTTCTTCCTTAGCGCGTTTATGCGCTTCTGTCTCTCCGGTAGGGATTTTGATCACTTCATGTAAGACATGTAATAGAGCGCCCTCTTTCTCAGAAGACTTCACAGTGAAAAACGCGTTTTGAAGGTCCGGTGAGATCTTGCTTTCCGCATCGAGGCGGATCAAAATTGGCTCCTGGAGACCTGCTCGAGCGAATTCCACCAAAGACTTAGGTAAAGTCGCAGAGAATAGAAGGGTTTGCCGTGATGAAGGCAGACCATGGAGAATTTCGGTTAATTGTGTTGCAAAGCCCATCTCAAAAAGCCTATCTGCCTCATCGAAGACAACATAGCGGATACTCGACAGATCCAAGGACATCTCTACTTTCAAATGAAGGAATCGTCCAGGTGTCGCAATAATTATATCTGGGTTACTCGCCATGTATTCAAACTGTTCCTCCAGGCTATCACCGCCAACCAACAAAACGGATTTCAGGTCAGTCCCACGACCCAATTCTTTTACGACCTTGAGAGTCTGTAGGGCCAATTCTCTAGAGGGTGACAAAATCAATGCCCTAGACCCGAATTTGGCGCTGTGGCTTTTTAGCTTTTCAATCATGGGAATCACAAATGCTGCAGTTTTCCCCGATCCAGTCCTTGCCATTCCTACAACATCTTGATCATCCAACACAAGTGGAATAGTTTTCCGCTGAATGGGCGTTGGGACAGAAAATCCTTTCCGCGTAATGGCCTTGAGAAGAGCTGCATTAAGCCCTAGAGACTGAAAACCTCCACCCTTTTTCACAGTTCGGCCTTTAAGATTTGACGCTTTACGGTTTGCTGCTGTTTGCTGAGCAGCAATGAATTCTTCGTCGCCATCAGCGCCATCATCGCCATCGCCCATAACATCGAGGATCAAGGTTTCTTGTGGCTTTCTTTTCTTGGAAGGTCTCTCGAGATCGGAAAGATCATCCTGCCCCTTAAAGAGTAGATTTGAGATATCGAACTCGTTCTCCGAGGCCGCTGGAGACACATCTCGATGAGGCATGGCCATTGGCGAAGAGGCATAGGCAGGACACAGATTGAATATGTCAGTCTACCAAGCTGGGATATCCAAGAAAATCCCTGGCTCGGGGCTAAAGTTCTCCAGCGACAACTTCGTGCTCATCGACCCATGTCGCGGAAAAGATGTTGTTGTCTGGGAGAGTCAGTGCTTTCGCATCCCGCATCAAAGAAATGCAAACATCCAAGAGACATACCGTTGCCCAGAATTACCACTCGAGCCTATGTACCGCATCTCTTGCACAGCGTAAATTTTTTATCCATTGAATACTAGCAATATTTTTCTGGTGTCAGAATTCGGAAAAACTACGAAGGGAAGGCGGTGAGTGGAACAACATTCCTCCGATTTCCGACAACCCCCACCAAATTTCTAAGCGTGTCCATAGAACGCGTTGACTGACACGTCTTCGCGGGAGGAAGTCAAGGCGGGGCGGATTTAGATATCATATCAAGACAACCAAAAAAATTGTATCACCACCTTTCTCAATACCCTTTCTCCCTAGTTTTTAAAACACCCCTCCTGCCATTATGGGTTGGTAGCCTCTTGTTTGTTGGTTTTAGTATTTTCTCAAAGCTAATATAGTCCCGCTCAGATGGTGAATACGCGAACTACTCAACAACTTTTTATGGTGCGCAAGGTGGCATGGGCGGAGGGGGTTTCACAGGCGGTGAAGGAGGTAGCCAAGGAGGCAGTCAGTCAGACGGAAGGGTATGAATATGATACTACCACTAAAGCATCTCTCACTGTCCTCGTCGCCCGCGGCTTGTCGAGTTACTCCTTGGCGTGGCTAACAAGCGCGCTTCCTGGTTTAGGGCTATATGAAAAACTCGCTTCGTCCTGTGACAATAAAGCAAACGCTGGATGCGACCCAAGCGCATGGAGATGCAGATTTTAAAATTGATGGCACGGAGGTATCACAGGTAACCTTCGTCGGCCAGGTCCGCGCCGTCAGCCACCTTACTACATTTGTCACTTATAAACTTGACGACGGCACGGGGGAAATTGAAGTAAAATTATGGCTCGAAAAGAACGCAGTCAATCCCACAGGAGATGATATGGATACGGGAGATGCTCCACGCTCCTCGGAATCAGAAATTCCAATCAACGGGTACGCCAAAGTTTGGGGAAAACTTAATAACTTCAACAATCGACGGAATTTCGTCGCGCATGTCATCCGCCCTATAACGAACATTGATGAATACAATTGCCATTTTCTCGAAGCCACAGCGATTCACCTATACTATACGCGAGGGCCAGTAGGGGGCCATCTGGGGGATGAGAAGCCGCTCCCTGGTGCAACACATGCCAGTGGTGGGGGTCCTTTCGCCGGAAAGACTTTGCCTCCAATGTCGCCGCTGGCTCGGAAGATGTATGAGACTTTGAGCAACACGCCACAGAGCAACGAAGGACTCCACGTGCAACACCTGGCGTCACTGATGGGTTTGCCTGTTGGCGAGGTGTATAAGGCAAAAGAAGAGCTGCTGAGCCTCGCATTGATATTCTCGACCGTAGATGACAACACCTTAGCAATTCTAGAGTATTAAACATGATACTTCAAATAGAAATTGCGTATAGTTCTTCCGATTTACGTGTATTGGTATTAGATTAGGAGATATCTTATCGCTGACCTTGTCGCCAATGACATCATGCCACTTGATGATGCATCATATCAGGCTTAGCAGTCCATTTGCTGGCTCACGAAAAATCAAGATAAACTCATAAAATTTGATATCCTTCAACAACAATAAAAAGGTTATCCCATGATCGGATGTATACATTTCAAAGCATGAGCGTCGGCTTTCCTTGCGGCTCCTCGGCAGAGCGCCGTGACTAAGCCAATATCTGACTCAAGGTTTTGCCGATATCTTTTTAGCCTCATCTGGAGTCCAACGTCGGATAAAATCCAGCAGATACTGGAGAATGGTCAGTGAAAAATGAAATAACCCTTCCTAACTCTGCCTACTGCTCCTGGCGTTTCGTCTTTGGCCAGATCCTAAATAATAACGGCAACAATTGCCCAACCAATCTTTTTGGGTGGCGCTCATCGCCATGTCCACCAGAGCAGCTGGAGATGCGCTGCTTCCAAACGGGCTTGAGCCCGCCCAAGAGGAGTGTACACAAGAAAATGGGCACACACATGCGCAAGAACAGGAGTGTCAACACCTTCACGAAGAACATTCGCAACCCCCCCTCTCCACAGTAGTCGAAAACCTCCATAAACAGGTCACTTCATTCCTCTCTGAACCGCACGACGCTTCGAGCATGCTGTATAGAGTGCAGAACCAAACCCGCATCTCTCTCAACGTCATTCAAGAGGCACTCAAACGCTTCTCCCTAAATGAGCTCTCCCTATCATACAACGGTGGCAAGGATTGTCTAGTAATGCTCATCTTATTCCTATCCTGCCTCCACCCACTACCCACGACCGAGAGTCTGTCAAAGGATGGAAAACCCACGCCTCCCCCAACTACAATACCTGCCATATACGCACAACCACACCACCCCTTCCGCTCTGTGGAGGAGTTTGTTGCCTCCTCCTCACATGACTATCACCTCTCCCTAGTCCGCTATACCACCGATCCCCCGCGTTCAACCCTTCGTACTGTTTTCGCCGCTTACCTAGACCACCACCCGCAAATCCGCGCCATATTCGTCGGCACTCGCCGCACAGATCCACACGGCGAGAAACTAACGCATTTCGACCACACAGACCACGGGTGGCCTGGCTTTATGCGTATCCACCCCGTAATCGACTGGCATTATGCTGAAATATGGGCGTTTATTCGGCACCTCGGGATCGAGTATTGTCCTCTGTACGACGAGGGCTATACTAGCCTCGGCGGGACAAATGATACACATCCCAACCCGAAGTTGAAGATAATAAGCAACGAAAACTCGAATGATGATCCGATACAGCGACCTTCCTCTTCATCATATACTTCAAATGGCGGAAAGGCTCGTTACAGCCCTGCTTATGAGCTTATGGACGACGATGAGGAACGTTTAGGACGGGATTGGTGATTATAAAATGCAAGGGATATATTATTTTAGAGCATTTTTTATTGTTATATTTTCCTTTCTTCTGCATTCTGCGCATCGTTGCTAGTCTCTCCCTTGCTCGGCACTATACACACTGCATATATCTATATTATTCTCAATGATAGATTCAAATCGATAAGATTTCAATTGATATTTTATTCTTAGATAAAAATTTTACTGAGAGATTGATTTAAGCAGTATTCTGCCCCTAAACAATTACCATTTGTGCTGGGGCGGCCGAAACTGGCCCCATTTGACGCTGGCGCTTGCAAATCACACATATGTTATTGGCCAGAGAATATGCAGTGTGGGAACAGAATACCCTCTAGTCGTACGGAGTATATATCAAGATTTTGGCCCTCAGGAATGATTGATTGATCCACAAGCCCCTGCTCCTCAAATGGCAATTCGCCGTATGTTGTGACTGTTTGGTCCATAAGTGATATCCAATGAGAGCTTCAAGACGAATATCCAAACGGCACGCATCATCTTTGCTTGGGTGCTTTATTTCAGACCTGTTTCGTTTGGCGCCCATCCCCCGGAGAAGCGCTAATTTTTTCTGCGGACCAGTTGGGAGAGATTGTAAATATGTTGATATTTCCAGGTTATCGAAGGGAGAGATCTTAAACAACACGAAGCTTTATATTCCTGCCCCCGGATTTTCAACTTTATTCTGTTACCAGAGATTTTTCACCTTTCAGCCGCTTAAGAATGTGCGACATCAAGTACAATCAACTTGAGTGCTCAGAATTCGCCCATCATCCCTGGCCACACAACGCCAGTCGATGAAAGCTCCCGCAGTATTCGCTGTCAGAAATGTGGTGACTGGGCCCTGGCCGGATCTCGCTTTTGTGCAGTCCGTGGGTATCAAAAGAGCCTGATCTTGAAACCCTCCCAAGCCAGAAAAGAATATAGATGCCGTCAGAGGTCGATATGGAGCCTGTCCGAATTCAAGGTAATTGGGGGAATCTTTTCGTGCAGAATTCGTGTACCTACGCTCTTTTCTACAGACATGCTACTTCCGGATATTGACTTTGGATCCGCTGGTGACCCACCCTCTGGATTAAATATATAAAGCGGGGTCTGCCCCTGCACAAAACATTTCGCCCTCACTCGTTGCACCATGACCTCGATGCTCGACCGGTTTTTTAATTGTGACTTTGCGGGCTGTCTGCTACCAAGTGTTCGGGGACTTGGTCCGTGTGAACGATGCAGTCTTCAACTCTGCCTAACCCATCGCCGTTCACCGTTCCATAAGTGTGATGACACGGTCTGTGCTGCTAAGTCATGTAGTTAGATTGTCTCTGACAGCTTTTAGCCCCTTGCAGATGATTTGTTCGAAGCCAACATACATGCTGAAGTGGAAAATATTCGCGCGAAAATCAATGACAAGGCCGTTTGCGACCGTGCATCCAAACTAAATGGCGGTGTCAAATGCATGATTGAGCACCCACCAGCCTGGGGTCGCGGATCCCTCATGGGCTGTGCAAACTATCACGCCCGTATTTGCTTCACTGATAAGGGCTCTGTTTGGCTCCTTCGAGTACCTCGAATGAATGGCAATGTCCCTCAATCGCTCGTCAACTACATTATCAGAAGCGAATACGCAACTCTCAAATTTCTCGAGACGACCAAAGTGCCAGCTCCTCGGGTTTTTGATTATGGGATCATTGGTGACGGAAACAATGAGTTGGGCGTAAGCTATTTACTGATAGAAGAAATGCCGGGCAGAACTTGGAACTCGCAAGGTCCGAACGGAAAGCGGTTTGCGGATGACAAAGACAAGGAAAGAATTTGGAGTAGCTTGGCAGATATTCTGATTGAGCTCGAACGTCATCCATTCCCAAGGGCTGGGTCTCTTCTCCCAGGTCCTTCACCTTCTGATCCGATAATATCCGCGATCGCCAGTGAGAGGTTTCTTGTTCTGAGCCCTTCTGGGCCGTTCAATACATCCAATGACTACTACACTTCATTTGTGGAGCAAAATATGGCCCTTATCACCGATGGCCAGCTTTTCACATCTTTTCCCGTGAATGCCTATCTAGTATTCGCATATTTGAAATCCCAGCTGCAGGCTCTTGCAGCGAAGCCAGCAGAGAATTCAGTGGAAGCTACGGAGCAGTTCTACCTCAAGCATGTGGACGACAAGGGAGATCATCTGATGGTGGACGACGAGTTGAACATCATTGGAATTATAGATTGGCAAATGGCTCGAGTCGTCCCCGCCGGCGAAGCGTTTGGGCCGTCTTTAGTTACAGCAGAAATGGGCGGCATTTACAATGGCAGGTCGTCTTTGACTGTCCATGATCTTGCATTGGCATACTTCTTGAAAACAAAGGGCGCGGTTGCTTTGGCTGAAACAATGAGTGGGAATGAAAGAGTACGCAGATTTTTCTTTGGGCTTGACGTTGATCTCTCTTGGGAAGAGACATTACCTCTAATTCGAGGCATTTGGGCTGCGTTTGGCGACGATAAAGACAGAGAATGGAGAGGCTGGAAGATGAATATGCTGGGAGAACATACTCATGACGCGCGTCTTAAGCACATTTTAGATAGATTTGGAGCAGGGCCATGATAAAATTCCGTGATGCTTGTTCTTCATGAAAATGGATATTTATGCCGTATGGTCATTAGTTTCAATTTTTTTTAAAAAAAAAAAGCTCTTCGAAAGACCACACTGAATTCGGGACAGCGCCCACAGAAGGGCCTCACCCCGCCACCGAAGACCAGTCACTATCTTTTCTGCTAGGGTTTCCGAACTTGAAGATTTCGATTGCGCTCATGAGAAGATGGGACCCTGTGGAGCATAAATGTTTGACCTAAAGAAAGTGCTAACTGTTATTGGAGAGCAAGTATCCTGTCACAGAAGTGTCACTGAGATTTTACCGGACAACATTGACATCCAGGTCTTTCAGGCCGAGGGCCTGTTCCAGTGAACGCATGGTCGCATGGATGACCAAAGTCTCAAGAATAACTATTTAGCCAAATGACATGGTTCCATTATCTAATTATTAATCAAGACCCCATATGTCGATACTAAAACTCCCAAAAGGACAACAATGCATCTAAGAAGCGCTTCCTTAATGGAGATAGATCCCTCGAAGCTTAATATCATCAGGGAGATCACGCGCTCTGATTCGTCCTCAATATTCGAGGTAGATCTGGATACGCAAAAGTATGCGCTGAAGCTTTTCCACGACACTGGATGCACGGAAAAAGGGCGTGATTTGGACCGATTTCGCTGTGAACTGAACGCATACAAGAAACTCCGCACCTCTGGTGCCTGTGCTCGCAGATTCGTCCCAAAATTCTACGGCTACATTGATCGAATGGATCCCGCAGCATTCCATCCTGCTTTCCAACATTTCGCCCAAGATAAGCTCAACCCTAGGGCAATATTACTAGAATACCTCCCAGATGCAGAGGCCTTAAACTGCGTGAACTATTCGGACGAGCTCTATCCGCAGGCAATTGAGGGCATGAGGGAGATACACAGGGCGGGCGTTCACCACCAAGACATCTACCCTAGAAATATTCTCCTCGTTCATGGAAACCCCGATAGGCTGGTGTGGATTGATTTTGATGTTGCAACGACCTTCGCAGAGTTTGGACCCGAGCAGCTGGCCCGCTGTGACTACGAGATCGCGCTTGTGAAGGGATTTGGTGAAGCACTGGTAAAGGGCTCCGTTGCTCCCACTTTTGAAAAGCATGCTAACTTACGAAAATAGAGACATGATCAAGCTGAAGGTCTTCCACCGAATACAAAATTTTATTAAGGATTTTATGGGTCTTTGGAGATCCCGACAAATATGGCCGCGTTCATGTATTTTTGTAACAGATGTGAATCGGGGTGGAGTCTTGATTACATGTAGCGCTGTTTTATTGCGCTTTCTTCATTGAATTGACACTTACTTTACTGTACGTAGAATCTCCTGATTTCTGCACCGAAAAAGAAAGCCTGGATTAAGATATTGACCTACCTTGAAATTCCCGGTGCAAGCAGGCCGGAGGACACGACTCCGCCTAGCCGCGCACTCCGAACCCTCAAAATCCAACCTCGAAACCCTCTTTCCAGATGCCAAAGTTATCCACACAGACATGACATCACATCTCTATCCGCATGCTGTGCTCTGCTATCCGGCGCAACCGCCGTCTACCACGTCGGATCCTCCTTGCACTCTGGTGAAATGGACATGGGCATCAACATGATTGACGCTGCCATACCCGAGAGCCAGAAACCAGGGAACGTGTTCAAACACTTCGTTTTCTCCAGTGTGCTCGGTACGCAAAATCGGAATCTTATGCAACACGACCTGGAATCCCGCGTTGAGGAGCGCCTGTTTCTTAGTTCGTTGAATTCCACGATTCTTCAATCGACTAATTTCATGGACGCGTATCCTGTCACACAGCTGGTGGGCCAAGATAATCCGTCGATCCAGAGACTTTGGAATCCACATATGCCGAATAGCGTCATCGCACTCCGGGATCTAGCCGAGGCGTCTGCGATTGTGTTGAGTGAGAGGGAGAAACATTTTTTCGTGCAGTATCCCCTCGTCTCGACGTTACCGGTTTCTGATGTGGAGATTGTTAGCGCTATAGAAAGACACATTGGGAACTCTATTGAAACAAAAACGCCTAGTTTTGAGGATGGTGTTGAAAATGTTATTGATTATCTTTTTGGTGGGAAGCAGGATGCTATTTACGCGGGTGAGGATGTGGATAATGATTTGAGGAGACTTGCTGCGGATGAGGATCTTCGGCCCGACATTACAAGGGACGAGGCGGAGCGGCTTGTGTTATTTTATAATCGTCGTGGACTCAAGGGTAATCCGAATGTTTTGCGGTGGTTGCTTGGGAGGGAGCCAACTAGTATTGAGGAGGGGGTTGGGTTGCAATTGGGATAATTTCATCGCCATAGGTAGTAGTGCAGTGCAATACTATCTTTCATGGCGCTCCCAGGTCACCAACGTCACTATGTGGATTCATTGTCGTCATTCAAAGGATAAAGAACGGCGGCTATTGCCACAGAACATACTTCCTCATGGCCGCCGCTTGGAGTTGACCAACGATGTTCCAATGATTATGAACTTGTGGAATGTCCTTGGCACTTTTACCTCGAGCTGAAACATCGAGTTAACGATTGAACACATTGAGAGTGTCCGCCGCCCACCACAACGCTGTTCGACCAAGGTGACCAACTGAACTGATGTCGACATTAGGCAATTCTAGCAGATGGTCAACAGCCCAGCTGAAGCCACGAGTAGAATTCGAAAATAGAATATCCACAAGACACTCAAGCTTTGTTTCTCGGCCCGTACCCGAAACTGCGCTTATCGATATTAACATACCCGCGTAAAGACTCCCCTCGTAAAAATTAGACAACATTGTAATTCCAGTATGGCAGCTTTACGTACAACACTGTATTTCCCACATATAGACCGAGCTCGTGTAACGCCTAGCATAGTCGGAGACGGCCCAGCTTCCACACTCTGGGTTAGTAATTCTCTACTTTCTCTGTAGCAGTTTGTTAAGAGCTCGGCATGTCTTTCAGGCTCTTCAAGAGCTGGCATATGACTCGACTTTTCAAGCACGGCCCATTTGACCCGTGGTATTGATTCAAACCAAGGCCCCACGATCGAATCATTATTCATGTCGTACCGACTGATAGGAGCAGTGCTGGCACTTCGATGTATTTCGCTGTCTTGATGGCATCATAGTCATGCATGAAGCCTGGCTGGCGGATGAGGGAGATACCTTTCTTGCCATTCGTCTTCCACATTCTCGTGCTGTTTTCCCATGATGCTTCAGTGAGTACCGCAGGCCACGGTTCGAGTATGCAGAAATGCTTTTTCGAGAAGCGTTCACACGCCTCTTGGTATGCTGGGATGTCGTATTCCCCATCCGCATCCATCTGCATGACAGCATCAATCACGGGAAACAGCCGGAACAATCGTCCTCTCTCTTTGGCGGAGAGAGCTGCGCTCGGACATGAATTGGCGATAACCAACTTGTGAAGGCCACGCGACTTCCTTCCAGAATATATGCTGGCTAGCATACCACCCCAGCTGGGGCCGTAGATAGAGAATCCAACTTTTCGCAGCTCGAAATGGTCCACGAGATTGTCAAGCTCAGCACAGAACAAATCAAAGCCCCAGAAAGCTCTCATCATCAGCTTTATCGCGGATGAGAGACGAGCGTGAGCACCCAACCTAGTCATACAAGATGCAAGGAATGCCTGCAGCTTCGAGTGGCTTCGCAAGATGGAAATGGTACTCAGAGCCAGCGCCAGGACCCCGGACCCGATAAGGCGTTGCGAATCCATCAAGACTTGCAGGAGAGACGGAGTGTCTGCGCACTCAAACCCATAATTCAAGTCAATGTCACAGTCATGTAAATTCATCCTTGATATTTTGGGAGATCAACTGGCCCATCTTCTGAAGCAAGGCGCCTTGATAGTCATATAATACATTCAAGAAGATGGAAATAACAGCTTGCTTGATATTCTTTCAACTCTGATTGAGGTCAGCCACTCGAATAATCATTTTTTCATGATGATGCACTTATCAGTCTCAATTTGCAATTCACTGCATGGCACCAGTGCAGGAATTCCTAGCAAAATTTTCTCCTGCAGTAGATATCAGTTGCGCGCTGAGTTGAGTCAGTTCTTCAGCTTTGTGTGCTTTTCTTGGTATTCTCGATCATCCACTGAGGGATTCTCCTGGTCTAGCAGCTTGAGGTGGGGATAGAACATGGCCAGCAGGTCCCGGAAAGCGCAGGCGTCGGCTCGGCCCGAAGCATTGGTACCACCGACCGGCTTCCCGGTATTCGACTGCTGCCCGTGCCGACCTTCGACGCTTATATAGGTGATAATTCGCATATGGTTGCACCAAAATCTCCGTTCAAAACTTTCAATACAACACTAGTACTATCTCACACCTTATATGATGGGAGCAAATTTCAGTTCCATTATTACTATTTTGTAAGGATCACATACTAAAAGCTAAGGTCAGGCAATTGCCCCTTGATCGTCTTCACATCACTAACTAATACACATGCCCATTTTTAAACCGGAGCTCGTAACATCATGAATCATCCATCTTCATTTCATCATAAGCAAACATGGTACTATGTAGGACTAGAAATGCTCCCATACCATAAACAGATAACATCAAAACATACTTCAAACGTCACGGCAATGGCCAGAGACAAAATATTCACCGCTGAACTGTTGGGGACGTGCTGGAAATAAAATATCTGGTATGGATATTGTCCGTAAGCACGTATTGGATAAAAGAATGACTTTCTGACCATCGGGGATAACAGGTGAAGGAGCGAAGAGCTACCGTAAAACTTGTTGTGAGGATATTTCAATACAATCAGTTTTCCATGATACCGTGAGTCGTTATCCATTAATCGTAACTACGTGTGGCTGGCGATGCGATACCGATGATAACTTCAGTGCTAGAGAGCCGCAGACGAAGTAATTAAATAGCTGTTCATACAGAGCCGGAAAAAGACTCAAACAAAGTCGATAAGCCCTAAAGCCCTAGGTGGATGATTTTGGGGTCGCAACAGTAATTTCCCTTCGGCAACCAAGAGGGGAAGTAGATCCTGCACGGTGATTTTCTTTCCGAGGGCTAGAATTCTCGGATCTTGTCACGCCACCTAAAACGGGGAGAACGGTTCTAGAAGACTCTGTGGAAAGGCCATCTCCATATGAATCTTGAGTACTGAGACCCGGGCGACCGCGGAAGGTCGGGGTGTTCTCCACATTTCCATTACTACGTGCTCCCCAGGAGTTAAGACGAAGACTGTTCACGGATTTATTCATCATTGGGCCACTACCAAGGTGTCAGCTCTATATCGGGGGAGAAATAAACTGGTTTAACTTACGGTGGGGATATTGACGTCGCTGGCGTCCAGACGGGGCCATGCCCCAATGGAGAAGGGAAGCTAGCCTGTGAGTTTGGACTAAAGTGGGAAGCTGTCTGTTGCAAACGCTGAAGAGTTGGCGACGGGGTAGAACCATTGACCAATTCGACTGAATAGTTGTATTCACCAGCACGATACGCACGACGTTCGTTACTCTGCAATTTCAGCTGTTTCTGCGCTTTCGTGTCTGCAAAGCGGAGGAGAAGCTTAACCCCATCCTTAGCTGTGACGTTGTGAAACTCAGATAATACTTTTTCCGCAATTTCGCGAGACTCGAACCTTCAGAACATACCGCAAGTTAGCGCCCACAAAATATCATCGGTGTAGAAGACGATGTAGCTAACCTCGCAAATCCAACCTCCTTACTGACGCCGGTTTTCTCATCGCGGCTGATTTTCTCGGAGACAACTTGATACGGTTGAAAATGGCGACGCAGATCCTAAGAGCTCATTAGGAAATATTTCAAAGAAACATGATGTGGCAAGAGATATATGAAATCTAACCGCTTCAACCCAGTCGATGGGAACATTGGTGCAATATATGTTAGTAGAACTCTTATCTTCAAGATCCTTAAGTCGAGAATTACGAGATTTCTATGGAATGTCAGTTCTTCTTTTGGCTCGGACAGATGTGTTTGAGTAGTTTCAAGTGTAAATACCTGGGCAAAGCTGGCCTGATAGCCTAGATGAAAAAAACCTCGAATACAGTTCTCGCAAGCATCAAAGCTGAAAAACTGAACAAACCCGAATCTAGACAAGTGAGGGATCAGCAAATTACCCCATTAACGGAAGCAATGCTCAAAGTAATACGGACCCTTTGCAAAGGCCAGTTTCAAGGTCAACAATTGCCTTGCAACGGTCAATTTTTCCAAACCGAGATGCGTAAGCATGTAACATCTCATCAGTAGTTTCAGGTAAAAACCCCCGAATATAAACATTGGTGATACCCTCTCTGTTCTCCAAACACTTGGCTAGAGTAAGATCCGAGGGGTTGGTCCACATGGCAGGCACTGCACGAGGAATGGAAGGATCCTGTTGCGTCAACGCATCGAGGTCCTGCAGAACATAGCCGCTGGCACCCTTCATCATTTGGAGCGGGAGATATGGTTGAGCAGGTACCATTGATGGAGATGGAGTGCCATAATTGTAGAGCATTGGGGGACGATCCATGGGTGCAACTGCAGGGTAGCACTCTTGCTGTCCAGCTTGATCAACCCCTGGAGTACACGGATGATTTTCCTCGATAGAGGACCAAGAATCCCGACGATGGCCAGTGAGTTCGGGAGCCTCGCCGTTCAGAGCATAAGGCCAGGTATACCCTGCCACAGAGCCGGGAACGACTGGTGGAGCAGTCACGAAGTTCGGGTATAATCCCGCAGGTAAATATGGCACTGAATTATGCTGGTCAGTAGCCTGAACATGGCGTTGTCCATACTGATTTGCAGCGGGTACACCACCAAACATACTTCCATTAGGCACTATCAAGTATTGCCCATTGTATTGACGCTGCATGCCAGACATATCGCCATTTGCACCGTGGGAAGCATGGATATTTCCCTTGAAAGAGGCAAACTTGCCAGCATAACGCTGGTTCTGTAAGTTCAGTCCACCAACCGCATGGGTTATAGCTTGAACGTTGGAATCCCTCATATTTCCGTTCACGCCGTTAGGCTGAGAGACGTGATGATAGAAACGGTTCTGATGTTCTTGATTGTAAACCGAGTTCCGTCCGTGGGCAGGGCCAGCTTCACCAGAATGATGCTGCTGTTGAGTTTGGGTTTGCATATCCCCAAGTTTGGTTTGCTATAATATTAGAATATATTAGGGGTCAGTGAGTGGGGTGACCTAAAAGGCAAAAAGTTCTCAAGTCTCGTAGTGGGGCTCAATCCCATACATGTTTTCAAAGGCAGAAAGAATGACAAAAGATTTATATTGAGCTAATGGCTTAGGCAGGAGGTAGGGTTAGAAGTTGGATTAAATAAACGGTAGACCCAACTCCATAAAACGAAAGAGTAGGACTAGAATGAATGAACGAAACTAGCAATCTCAATAGTATATCAAATAACACTTACCTGATTAGTTGGGGTAGAAATCGTCCCGTTGATACCAGGTTTTGCGGCGAGAATACCGAGCTTCTCCAAGATATCCATGTTAGCGAACACAAAGTGAGAAAAACAACAGGTAGATCGTTTAAGGAACGAGATTTTAAAAGTAGGTAGAATACTGCACCTAAACAAGCCCTTTGGATCCGGAGGAGAAACCCAGAAGAGGCCGTGGGTGCAGGGGCCCAGGGGACAACAAACAACAGACGAAAATGAAAAGGGTTAAAAAGAGAAAACAGATGGGGTTGGAATACAACGAAACAAATGGCGGGAGTAGAAGAAAGGGATGCTATAGAAACAACAGTGATAAACGAAAGAACTGCAAACTGAAGCTGGAGGAATGAAGGTCTTAGAGATGAATAAGGGGGGAAAGGGGCCCGATACGGTAGACCGAGAGAAGGTAGCTGTTTTGTAACAGCTAGCTTGTCTCGATGCCGATGGTAAACAGAGCGAGAGGAAGAGTTTGAGATGGATGATGAAGATGATAATGAAGGGAGATGGAGAGGAGAGGTGGGAAAAGAAGTGGGAGAAGAGAAGAGATGAGATGAGATGAGAGGTTTAGAGGGGGCAGTGGGAGGGGGGCCGGGTGTTGGCCGGGGAAGGCACGCTGCAATTTCAGCAACAACACAGAAACCGCCACCAGTCACTGCGGCGGGAACAACACACTGCGCCTTACGATATTCTGTTGTCATTCACCATCGGGAAGAGGCAGCAGTGAGTCTCCTGCACTTGGAAACTAGAGAATTGAGAAATCGAGGAAAGAACAAGCGGGGCTATTATGGTAGTCCTTCCAGATGGTTTTGTTTACTTCTCCCTCCCAGCTGGCTGTTTGTATTTGAGAAGCTGCTAACGTGCGTGTCTTGGACTGAAAAATTGCCTAAAATCAACGGTAGTGCCGCTTTTTGTATATATGACACAGCGTCTCTAGTTCCCGACAGAGAGAGAAGGAAAGGATACCCACCCTTCTTTATCTCGTCAAATGGAGAGAGCATATAGCTTGGAAACAAGCCCCAGGGAGAGAGATAGAGATGCTCTTGCTTCGGCAGCCAGGAAAAACATACCCAGAGAGGTTTCTCCCTCAAAAACCTCTTTAAAATCGAAAGAGAAAGAAAGAAAGAAAGAAAGAAAGAAAGAAAGAAAGAAAGAAACGAGATCGAAATCCACATAGCTCAACCATGTCAGGCAAAACATTATAACCGGAGCATGAGAATCACTCCCGTGGCCAAAAAAAGAAACCAGCCTCAAAAATCAAATAACCATAGCTTTAGCAGCCAAAGCACGAAATATGGTTATTATTTGGCAGGCAAGAAAGAAAAACCAGAGATGGCTAGAGAGACAGAGTGGGCTCGAAAGGGACAAAACCTCCTTTCTGGTCGAATGGGTACGGAACTCTCTCCGCATATTTAGGAGGCAATAGGGCCGCGAGGAAGTCACCTCTCTACCACCAGTTCTGTCCTCGAAACTTTGTTAGATAGATAATCCTGCTCTTTAACACAGTTAATGTAGGATGCATGATTTGAGGTAGGGTTGGCAGACCCTTTTCTCAGTAACTAAAGGTTAACCAGTCACGACCAGACACCGAGTCTCCCATCTCCTCCAGATCCTCAACCTGTCTATCAATTATATTGCAACAGAGGAATCAACGTTCACAGCGTCCCCACTACCCCCGTACTGCCAGACAACCCACGCCGGAGAAGACGGCAAGTGAGGAGGACGATAATCTTCTGAACAGGCACCAGCCAAGCCAGCCACGGCGGACTAACTGCTCGGGAGACAAAGAAAAAAAAAATTGTGATGCCTGAGGAAGTGCTGGATCTACAGATGGAGGACTCCGTACTTTCCCAAGCAATCCGAGAAACCAAACCGATTCAGTGCAAGTTTCCTCAACATGCGTGGTGAAAATTTTGCGGACCCAAAGCAATTGCATATTTGATGGAAATTACTTAGGCAAATATTTTCTTGCATCAGATGTCATGTGATCATACAATGTTGGTCTCAGCTACCTCAGACAGAGTACATGCAACTGTTACATATATATTGAAGGATACTCCTTTAATTAGTTAATATGAAAACGGAAGACACAGCAACAATCAATAAAAGTTATGGATATATAGAGTAAAAGAAGCAAATGAAGTTAAAAAAAAAAAAAAAAGATTCGGTAATAAACGGAGGGAAAATTTTAGAAGATGAATTCTATGCAACCCCCTAGTTGTACAGGGTAGACATAAATAATTATATATATCCAGAAATTGGAAAGTGCGGATTGAGCAGAGAGCTGGTAGACATAGAAGAAAAAAGGAAAAAGGAAAAAAGCAAAAAGGAATGCAATCTATGATCAAAACAAGAGAGACAACAAGAACTAACCTTGTATAACAAAAGCATAAACAAGAAAAAAAAAAAGCAAAGCAAAGCAAAGAAAAGAAAAGAAAAGAAAAGAAAAGAAAAGATTGGGGAAAAAAATTACCCCAAATGTATCCATGCATACCATACCATGCTATACCATGCGCATGTCATAAGGGTGTCTTTCCACTTCAACCCACACTACAAAGGAAAACCAAAGAAGCAAAAAGAAAACCACGAAATCCTTAAACCCCTTCACTCCGCCACTCACTCCAAACTCATGACCAAACATCCTCCTGATATGACCCATTGTTCCGCATATGCTTCACAAGCTCCTCGCCCTTCTCCGGCGCCAGCCCGCGCTGCTCCGCAATGATCTGGCCAAGGACCACATTTACCTCGCGCGCCATGTTGGCCGCATCACCGCAGACGTAGAAATTGGCCTTTTGGAGGAGGAGGTCGTTGACAAGCTTGGCATGTTCGCGCAGCTTGTGTTGGACGTAGACCTTTGTGGAGGTCTCACGGGAGAAGGCGGTGATGATTTGGAGGGAGGAGCCAAGTTTTGACGATAATTTCTATTTATTTTGTAGATGGTTGTAGTGGTCAGTAAGGCAATTTTTGCAAATTTCTTTTTTAGGTTGGGAGATTGGACCGGGAGGGTCGCGATGAGAGGTTGAATGGGTTTGGATTAAATGATTTTTGTACATACCTCCCACTCGTCTTTATACAAGAAATCCTCCTCGCGCTTTCTGCAGCCGTAGAATAGAATAGTTGGGCCGACGGTATCCCCCCTCTCAAGCTGTGCGGCACGCTCCTGAATAAACCCGCGGAATGGAGCGACACCGGTACCAGGCCCAACCATGATGACGGGTTTGGCCGGATCTGACGGGAGCTTGAAGTTGGAGTGGCGCACATGGACGGGGACGTGGATGCCGTCATATTTGTTTCGGGGCCCATTGATGGCGTACGTTAAGCCGTGCGGGTCCGGGTTGGGGTCACCATGTTGCTTCTGCTTCAGGGCCAAGAGATAGTTTGTCGTGACACCTTTGAGATTGTGCGTCGCGCCTGGGACACGGAGTGATTCCACGATGGCGGTGACGCTTATCTTGTTCTTTTGTAACAAGGAGGAAGACGAGATGGAGTAGTATCGCGGTTGGATTTTAGGGATACCTTCGATGAGCAGGGAGAACGGGACGTCTGAGAACGGTAACGAGGTGACGCTTTGCAGGGCTTGAGCAATGTTCATATACTGGCTGGCAATCTTCTCTTGGAAGTAGTCCTTGTCGCTGCCTAATCGTTTCAATTCATTGCGCGAGGATTCGTCTGGCGCGAAGGCTGCGAGAGAAGCGACGAATTGACGAGATACGGGACCGCAGATTTCCATATGATACCTCATGACGGCGTCATACGTTGTTGGGGTAGGGAAAGGAACCTTAGCAGTGACGTCTAGAGGCTTGATCTTGATAACCATATTGCGCTTATCTGTAATTCCAAAAACGGTTGCGAACCGGTCTACCTCTGCTCCGGCATTAGTGGGCCAGATGGCGATATGGTCGCCGGTTTGGTAAGACAGTTTGCTTCCCTCAATATTAATTTCCATATGTAGGCAGTTGCGGTCCTTGACGGTAAAGAGCTCCCGAGACTCGACGATGGGAGCAATGAACGGGTTGTGTGCGTGGTATGGTCCTTTCTGCTGGCCTTCGAGGTGGTTCTGGTTCGGTTCTCCGAGGTAGACATGGTCGGCCTCGGGAGACGTTTCTGGTTCTTCAATAACGGAAAACACTGGTTCGTAAACGGCCTCTCGTTCTTCCAAGTTCATTTCCTCTGACAGAGCCTTCCACATTGGTTCTTTCCAGGCCAGATAATCTTCTTCCATCGTGCCCGCACCGTCATCGCCTTCGCCAGCTTCTCCGATTCGTTTGGCCCCAAGTTTCCGCATAGTGGCATCAACATTTCTTACCATCGAGTTGAAGTGTTCATAAGTATTATTTCCTAAGCCAAATGCGACATATCTGATGGAAGAAAGAGGACTGTCATCTGGTCCTCCGCCACCCTCAAATGCGACATCTTCGCCCGTAAGGAATTGGTAGAAATCCACAGCGTTATCCGTAGGCTCGCCTTCGCCGTAGGTGGCCAAAACGAAAAACATGACCTTGTCTTCGGGGAACTTATCCAGATTCTCATAGTCGTAATCTTCCAAATCAGCAACCATTGTCTTAAGGCCGAATCGCTGGGATCCCTCTTTGGCCAACCGAGAGGCGTAGTCCTCTGCGGTGCCGGTCTGGGAGCCGAAGAAAATCACACAGTTCTTGCCGGTTTCGTTTAGTTTCTCGATGATATCTCTTGACGCTCCAGCTTTTGAACCATTTGCGGCCGCAAAGTTCGTTGCATAAGGGTCCTTGGTAAAACCCCATAATGAGCCCTTTGTGAAATAAGCGACGGTACCAACGAGGATGGCCACCAAGACCACCATGTCCAAAGTATCGACTGAGGCCATGGTGAGGAACTTGGGCACCAGACGAAGCCAAGAAGAAGACAGAAAGAAGAGAAGCAAGAAAGAAAGGGGCGGGGGAAACGAAGCGGAAAGGAGACCGGGTAGGCGGAAGAGAAAAGGCAGATTCAGTTCCTGAGCAACGAAAAATAAACAATTGTCAGTTCGATGCACCTCCCACAAGGTAAGAAAGGGGAAAAGGCATTCTAAAAACAGGTGTGAAAATGGTACAAATAAAATAGCAACGCACTAGTTGGTTAGTAAAATAAAATTAATCAACTAAGTCTGATTCAAAAAGGGATATCAGGCGGAATGTCCTCTCGCACCGTGACCGGGAGATCCGGTGAGGGAACAAAGGAAATAAACGGCGATGGCCAAGGACGAGGCGAGCGGGTCTCTTTATTTCCACCACCTACTGCTGCGCGGTCAAGGAACGGAGAGGACAGTGTGCTGCAGTTAGGTGAGGCGGAGGAGGAGTGTTGTTGACTGTTGCGAAGCCGGGAGTAACTTTCTGCGAACCCGTTGTTTGGGCCGCGATCCGTGCCTCGGCTAGGCCAGGGTTAGTCGTTAGACTGGGCCCTGAGGCTGTTCTCTACCAGCGAAATATTGCTGCGAATTTTGTGGGTTTGTGTTTCTATTCCTGTCTAGCCCGTTTCCTGCGGCCACTGCGTATTATCACGGCCATGTGAGCTGTGACGAATCTACGGTCATGGTGACCAAGCAGTCCTGTCTGGTTGTAGTAAAACAAAGAAATGCCCCAGGAAAAAGCCACCAAATGTCGACCATACAACCAGCTCGCCTTCTCTCAATACTCATCTATATATACTCTTCTTTTCCCAGCCTGCTGTTGCTCGCCAGTTTATACTTGTATCAGCGCCACTGTCCTGGGCGTGTTTGCCAAAAAGACATGACAACATCCGCCGAGTGTTTTCTAGAAGTGGGCGCATGCGGCGACATTCGCTATCTGTTCAAGGATGGGAAACAGATAATCGTCAATGGGACTCTGTCCATTGATCTCAGCTCTATACCCTTGCTTGAGGATACTACGAGAGTGGAGGGCGAGAGAGTTACGCATGAAAAGAGGTACACGAAAAGTAATACAATCCTCATCAAGGACAGCGATTTTCCCAATGTCCCGCGAATTGACTACCACACCATGCGGCATGGGACATGGAGCGACTGTTTACCTATCGAATTCGGCCACGGTACTGATCATCCAGAGACCGTGTTCAAGCTGGCTGCCTGGAAGACCAAACTCGTACATCGTGATGCTACCTTTCTCTCTAGGCTAGTAAACAGTGATAATATTGTCCGCTTGGTGAGCATCGTGACCGTCGAGGGTCGTTTCGCTGGGTACGGAATGGACCTACTCTACGAACTTCGCTCTCCTCTTGGTCCTACGACGGAACGGCTGAAGGAGATGTTACCGGATTTTATTCAGGACACAGTCGAATACCTCCATCAAACTGCCCATATATACCACTGTGATATTAGGATGAGTAATATCATGGTAAATGGACAGGGTAGGTTAAAACTCATCGACTTTGATATCGCGGAAATAGATGTATCGGCTTCCCCGCGCACCTACTTCCCTACCGCCCAGTTCTTTCTTGGTATCTGCCACAGGCTCGATCACCTTGACGTAGGTATGTCCGTCTTCCTCATGTTTATGGTGTTGTCAGATACGCGTGAAGAGATACCCGCCAACGCCCTTGACCCTTTCAATTTCTACATCGACAATAACCTCCAACGCTCAGCTTACTTTCAACATGTGCAGGACGCGGTTCAAGGGAAGCTGCGGGCACACCTGGAACGTCCAGATGCGGAACTTTCCATGCCCTACAATCACGGCGAATGCTGACACGTTGGATACCTGTCCAAACTGCTGGAGAAAATAACACATGATTGTTCCTCCATAGTAGTGCCCATGGTAACAACTGCTTGCATACTTTACTCCACTTTTTCAGATGCCAATGAGACATATACTGGAGGCGGATTATCCCGACATTCATTTTTCTCTCTGTCCTCTACGATCTTCGACGGTGGAGACGGTTTCGTTCACTGGGGAAGAGGGAACCGGTATGGCTGAGGTTATTGCTACGGTAGCTAGGAGGGTGAGGACGGCGGAAATGAGGTGGAGCTTCATTTAGTATTCTTATGATCGACTGGATTTACTTCCTTACCCTTCAGGCAAGTTGGGTCGTGGTTCCGTGTGGAGGATCTCAGTTTTGGATTGATCTTTCCTGCTGCGGCTTCAATTCTCGGGCTTTTATACCTGGTCGAATAAGCGGTAATACCTCATCTCCTTTAATGGAGAAGACTCTACTGCCTTTTTATGTTTATACGAGCGCTCCTTGGTGCCAACACCGCGGTTGCTGGTGAGAAGTGGAAGTCATGGCCCACTTCACCTCGTCGTCTTCAACCGAAGACAGGAACGATGCTTGTACGCAGACTCCCGTTCATTAGCCGGCACATTTGACCAATAAACACTCCTATCATCGGCTTCTCAGCTATGCATGCTCTAATGTTCTTCCCAAAACTCGGACTCGATCGTTCGAAATGACTAGATAATAGCTTCTAAATCTCATAAATTCGGTTGCAAACGGTAAGTTGTGTTCCGACATACGGCAATGGGCTCGCGGCCCATTTCACTGGTAGAGCCTGATGACCCATTTTCGATCTCAGTGTAGGAGTGGTAGTCAGTTACTGGAAAGCGATGTTAGATTTCAGGGCTATGAAGTTATAGCCAGTTCCAGCTGGTTAGGAGATTCGTTTTTAGTAGTATAGCATAGATCGCATCGACTAGAAAAATCTGAAATTATAGATTCGAACTCTGTAAAAGGTGTAGTTATATCTAGTGGTTGTACAGGAGATTTCGGAACATGAAATTGAGAACACCAACCTCCCCCCACAATAACTACTACGCTATACCAAAAACTGCTGTTGACTCCCTCCTGCAACATTACTCAATATCTCCTTCACCAAGTGGACATTCTGAGGGATTTTACAATGATACGTCAGCCGTCGGCCGCTTGTTATTTGACTCGCCATTCCCTTTGGACCCATCTTGCATCCAAATCGTCTCGTCATTGTGCACATCACTCCAAAGGTCATGCAATGACGCCCAAGTTGGCTCCCTGTCAGTCTTCGTTTCCTACAACATTTATCGATTAAATCATTTACAAAGGTAAAGATGAAGGTTTTGATCCGCATACCTACACCGGCGGCCGGTGGCTTCGTCACGATAAGCTGGAGAGGGACTCGCGCTACATCAAATTCAACTTCAGCGCCCTTTGCCAGAGGGTTCTTGAGCTATGCCCAGGAGCTGAGTCGATCACAAGCTACCAGAAGACGGAAGGAGGCTTCAACCGGGTCTTTATTTTCACCCTGAGTAATGCCAAACGGGTCGTGGCTAGGCTTCCATTCACGCTGGCGGGCCCGTCGAAATTAGCCACGACCTCTGAAGTTGCCACGATCAAGTATCGTGAGTTCAAATAACATAACTGGCCCACAACGCATCAAAATTGATAACCAACTCGTTCATAGTACAAGCAAAGACCAGTATCCCGATACCGCCAATCCTCGACTGGAGCAATGATTCTACAAATTCCATTGGTAGCGAATATATCATCATGGAACATGCAGCTGGTGTTCAATTACACAACAAATGGCCAGATATGGCGGCTGATCAACAAGTCAGATGCATAGATGCGATTTATCGGAAGGCTAAAGAAATGATTGACATAGAATTTCCCGCTTTTGGGAGCCTGTTTTTTGTCGATAGTCCACTGGATTCTGGTCACAAAACTCCTCTGGACGAGATGTTTTGTATCGGACCTCACTGCGGATCTCGGTATTGGGATTGCAATGTTAGTGAGCCAAAATATTATCATAACACAAAACCTAATAATGGCCCTTGTAAGTCTTAAGGCTCTTGACAACCTTGATTAACCCGCTTATAAGTAAACTAGGGACTAATCTTGACCACTATTGTGACGGTCTCATTGATGCTGGTCTTTCAGGGATCCCACCGGTCGATATTGAGCTTGAGAAGCGACCCAGTTTTCATGGATCTACTGAGTTGCACGTCAACCTCTTGAAACACGCCCGCACCGTCCTGAAGAGAATGTCTGCAGATTCTCAAGTCCAATCTGCTGCTACTCCAGCGCTGTTCCACCCTGATCTACATAAACGGAACATATTTGTGTCGGAAGATGACCCTTCTATTGTGACCGGTATTATTGATTGGCAATCGGCTAGTATCGAGCCGGCTTTCTGGTATGCAGATGGGGTACCAGATTTTGCCGAGCCTGGAAGCCTATGCGCCAAAACATTTGCGGTTTGCTCCCAGTTTCTCACGCCAAAACTCTTTGGCCCCAGGCTGATGGATGAAAATCTTTTTCGGCCGTTTCGCTACAGCTACAGGACATGGAAGGACGGCGCCGTGGCTCTTACCTACGAGCTAATTGAAACTTCCCGAAGTTGGAAGGAGTTAGGACTTGCAGGTTCCAGCCCATACCCTCTACCTACACAAAAAGAGCTAGCGGACCACGAGAGGGAGTACAAGCTTTTTGTAGCAGCCCAGAATTTGAAACGCGACCTGTCTAGCCTTCTCAACACCGCATCCGATGGATGGGTTCCTCTAGAGGACTGGGAAGAAACTAAATCAGCCCACCGGGAAGTTTTTGACGGTATGTTGAATGCTGTATTGACGAATGACGACTCAGACTATGACGAGCCAGTAAAAGACGAAAAGGTCTTAAGATCAATCTGGCCATTTGATCTTAATACTTAACTGCCATTATAGCCGAAGATACGTAAATGGGAGGCAGGGAAGGCCAATGAAGGAATAGACACTGTCTTTTCTAGTCGCTACTGGCTTGCCATCTGAATTAGAACGAATGCAGGAGAGTCAAGAGGGGGTGGGAGGCATTTAAGGTTGGTGTACTGTTATCTAGGCTTCTGAACCGTCCTGTTGTTCCTGTGCTCTGCCTCGAGCTTACCACCAAGCGTCGAATTGGAGTCGTAGAATCACTATCAATCATTGACTTTCATCTCAAATATACGTCACAAGGTCCGTTATTCACTTCGTACAAATAGTCATTGACGAGAAACTACTGTTTTGGAGGAAGGGGAAGGAGGCTCTCATGATGTTTGTTGATCCAGTGCTTATTTAAATCTAGAATCTAGCACCTTCGGTTGTGAAACTTCAAGTATCAATGAGGATACTCTCAATGACATCAATAACTCTTCCCCTGGGCTCTTGTTGTAAATGACCAACCAACCAACCCATCTCCACAGGCTTATATCAAACGATTCCCGATATGGCTTGCAAGGAAGACAATCTTTACATCACATATCCTTCAGCTGGCTGAGTACACTGTCCAGGTTCCGACCAGTAGTGCTCGCGTTCTCAGCAAAATTTGCTACAGATATTATCAATCAGTAATCCATAAGACAGAAAGGATTTGATGACTGGATCGTACCATCAAAAGTTCCATCTAGAACTATCTCATGCATCTTCCCACTCAAGAATAAAGTTGCTGGGCTTGTACTTGACTCTGTTTGACGAGGAATCTGACTTGGGGTATAGAGACGGGGATAACTTGATGATTCTAGCATTAAAAACATACTAGTTATTAGCACTGATTATACAACCACTCACTCACTCACTCACTAATAACTTACCAAACCCAAAGTGTTGTGAATCATGGAAAAAGGTAAGTTTACATCTATCTTCAGCATTAGCTGCAGAAGCTGATGTAACAGGGCTGGCAGCGTGGAGTGCACTACCAACCCCCGGTTCAACCAAAACATAAGTTTCTCCTGGGTTGCCAATAATAACAGGCACCTTCCTGGTAATCAGATTTCCTTTCGTGTCATGGATAATGAAATCTGTTGTGACCCGATGAAAATATCGTATGGTATGAGCACTTCTGGTGTAGTGGAAAGAGGAGAAGGGCCGAGAAGCACTGCGAAACATGTGGAATTGGATTTATTGAAGTGAAGACTCAGGTCAGTAAAGGAACAGATAATTATTTCGCATTTGAGGCGTACAATGAGCTCAATAGGTTGCAGAACACATTCGCATACCAGTGCTCTTTTTGCACAAGAGGTTGAACCTGGTTGGTTGTTATTATCTATCTAATGGCTAGTGGCAGCTAATAGGGCTGAAGCACACATCTTCGAACACCAAAAAGATCAACTTTAAGGTAGCCAGCCACCTATGCCTCGATATATATATATATATATATATATACATGATTTACAGATCCTCCACCTATATCTATCCTTCTCGAGTCCACCCCGCAGAGACGCGCGTCCTACGAAGAGCTACTCAGAAATCAGACAAGGGTGGTGCACAACATAATGAAGAATCATAGTTTGCCAACATGGCGGCACGATCACTCACAAAAAAGTGCACGAATATAGAGATACTTAGCAAAGATACAGTTAGATTCGTCCAATCATGTTAAATGAATGCTCTCAATAGCATCATGAGCTACCTAGTTGTATATATAACCAACTCATGCAGTTAGAGTCTGAAACCAACTTGACCCATTTCTCCCTCCTCAGCACCACCACAGCTTATTAAAACCACCCAAAATCCGCACATGTGAAATCTAGCGGAGGGTGAGAGGTTGGTGACGTTGGCACGATGACGATGGGAGGTCTATATCAGTAATTAGTTTAGTTTTTGATCACTAGTTCTTCGCTGTTTTCCAGACAGAGAGCTGGCTTTGTAGCGTAATCTCTTTGGACATTTTGAACAAGATGGCTATATACCGAAGCAACGTCTTCTTCAGCGATGCAGAGATTGCTGCTAGCCGCTACAGAGGTCACGGCAACTGAGAAGGAAAGAGGAAACGCAAGAAAAGGTCACACAGACAAAGTGTCAGCAATGCAACTGATTGTACCTGACCCTGCAGACGTAAGTATATGGCATAAACGCACAAACTTGAAACGCGGTAGTCAGAGAATAAGACTTGGAGCTCTCTTGCGGGCTATCACTGCGGATCCGTGGGCTCTAGTAAGGCTTCACCCAAACCACTTCCAGCCCTTTGTCAGGGTATCTCTCGGTTCTCGAACCTCGCTAGCCATTTCATATGGCTTGCATACAGATTAAGCAGGACAAAAGGGGTCAACCACGCGTCTGGTTCTGGGTGGACCGTATCGCGAGGCGTGCCGGACTGGCCTCCGCGAACCCTAGACCAAGTCGAACGCCTTGCGGGAGGAGTCCCTACCACTTACTGGGGAGTGAGGCATCGTGTTTGGTACAGCTTTTGATTCCTCGGTTCTTGAGCTTCATACTGTACATAGCGGACTTGGAGAGAGCTTTTCGACCTCCGTGGAAAATACTCTAATATCCGACTCCAGGGTAGATTCCACTCCTCCAGCTCAATTAGGAGCTTATCGTCCTCGGGGAGGAATCGAGTTCCCTTGCTTGTGTTCACTGCCCGACACTTCTTGGAAGAGAGACTCTTAGAATGTCGGTTCGCACATCTGGTCTCTGGAACTTCGCGTGATCTATGGGAACAGGAATTCTCCCGTTGCTCTTCAAAGGTGAATGAGTATACCCTCTTTAAGAATATCCGCCGCGTGAGAAAACCTCGCATAGGTATGGTTTCGATGTCATAGAGACTTGTCGAGGAGAAAACGTGATCCGCGGATATGCCGGCCGGTGTCGCCTCTGTAGGGGAGCGACAGGCAGCCTTGCACTGCGTGTGTGCAAATGGGAGTCTCGTTGCAGTAGTCCGTCTTGGCTTTTTGTTGGTTGAAAAAATCCACCACAAAGATCTCTGTCGCTCTCTTCCGTGTATCCCTGTCATTAAAATCCCGGGGTTATCGCTGTCATCACATCGCAGCTCGGTTCGATCTTTTCTTTTGCCCGGACATCTTGAACGAAATCTAGAAAGGGATCCTTTGAGAGCGTGAGCACAGCCCAGGGGCCACCCCTAGTGGCGGGGAGGATCTTTGCCTGGCTCCTGACAAGTCTTCTTCTGCAGGACCTGGATGGAAGCTCATCACATTGCTACAAGTCAGGAGAAACAGGCGCAGGAGAAAATGCTTTATTTGCACCGAACTGGCAGGACGTTGCCTCGGCTGCTATCATCATTGAGCTCTAGCACCTTATGGTTGTCGGGTGCGGCTGCATGGCCCGTGGCTGCCTCCACCGTATGTTGTTTTGCAGTGAAAGGCTGGTTATTGCTTGCATTTTCAGTATCTACACTTCCCCTCTGATAGGCACAAGTTGATAGCTGAAGATTATCATTAGCGGCTTCATGAGGAGAGTTGAGCTGACAGAATGGTGAATTCCCCTAGTAAATGAGGTTGTCTCAGTTTGTAGACAGTGAACATTTTTTTAATCAGCTATCATGCAGTTCTCTATCTTATCACAAGCAGAGTCATGCACCTGCACGACATCCATGGTGGGGAGCAATGCATGACAAAGCCAAGTGCTTGTAGTAGTTTGCAATGATGTTTGGGAGTAGATGGGCATTAATGGATGGTATCATCCAGATTGACCACAATCATAGTGAGAAGTTTTCAGAAGCAATCAAACACAAGGTTAGGTCTGAAGAGTCAGTACTCTTGATGTCAATTATAGCCCAAGCGATCTCTTTATACTTGACCACTTTCTGACTGGTCACTTTCTAGTCACCTCAAAGGGTCAGAGCCATCGCCAACAAAAGAGAACACCAAGATAGATCACACAAATAGATACCACTTCAGGTAGTATTTTTTCAATTGGACAACAATTTCAACTAGTCATGTGTTCAAACAGCCTGCTGATGGATTCGCCCGTCCACCATACCGCGACAGAGTGCCATCGCAAAGGGCGGGGCCCATGGACTGACTAGGGGGCTGCTTGGTAATAGAGAAATCATCCTGTGCGGTCAGTCCACATCATAAATCCAGTAGCAAGAGCCCACCCAATGCGGTGGAAGGGCCAGTAGTTTCCGTAGAGAAGTGAGAGAGTGAGGCATTAGCAGATCACTATCTCAGAATAATAATGCATGTCTAAAAGACAGTGCACATGGCAATCAGCACCTAACATAAAAGCCAGCTCAAGAGTGCCATATCATAACCTATCAGATATTCAATGACATTGCAAGATTGATCAAGTCGGCCAGTCAAGTCATATTCAGTCCATCAATCATGGAAAGTGCACCAAAGCACATATAGACACCATCTAGAGACATAGTAAAATTTTGAAGAGAACAGAGCATCTGTAGGCCTCTCAAGCAATGGGGTTGTAACAACAGGGCAACCAGGCGAGAAGAAAATGCAGCAAGGAGAGTCAACGGTGGTCGAGCGACACACCAAGTGTTTATATAGTTGGAGGGCAACAGCGGGGGCAGGCGGTCAGGGGCGGCAGGACCCATTCTGGGATAGCGCAGAATCAGGGCACACTAAACCCGAACAAGGGCAGGGAGCCGAAAGCGGCCACGTCGGCAGCCAATGACAATTGCCCCACGTACAGTTGTCAAAAGTATACACAGCACTACGGAGTAGTCCAAGCATGTTTGATAGCAGCATGGTCCGATGGTCTGTGAGAACTGAGTATGAGGTACTGAATCATGCGATACACAGGCTCCAACCGTTCAATGGCCTTGAGTGGATCGGAGTTCCCCAAGGATGGACAGCAACTCAAGGGGATTGTTTCGAGCGGCAGAGAGAGGGTTGGTGGAGATGGCCATTCGCTGTTTCCGGGCGCTTTCAACGTCTCAGATGGGGGTGAAGCGGATCCACTCAGTGAATTTTGTTCGCTGGGCCAAACCCGGGCTAAACGCAGCAGACTCGAGGGGTTTTGTAAAAGTTGTACACAGTAGCGTTTCGAAATGGCGGGTAGAAGAGCATGCACCACACTGCTGGATCCTATCAATGGGCCTGGGTCGAGTGGATGGTTCTGTTTCGTATTTGCATCACGATCACGGTGGGATGGGGCTAGGTGACGCAAGGACCGGAGTTCCATCCATCCCCCTTGGACGAGTCTATCCCCGGCCAGGAATCCTAGCACCTAGCCAGCGGAGTTTCTCGATCTTCAATCCTATTCGAATCAGAACAGCGTGCATGAACCAGCATCAGCCTTGGTATAGTTAGTCATTTTTGATTGTAGACTGGAGGCATTGGCCTTTTGTTTGTCCTGGCCAGCAACAAGCCCGGGCCCACCGCCGCCTGGTGCCAGCGTGAAGTAGACGAGAAGCCGAAAAAAAGCCAAGTCGGTCCAAGCCCGCTGGAGGCCTGGACATCTGAACTTCTCCTCGCTCCTCCAACATCCCCAACGCGCTGTGCAGGTGCTGTGTGTCTTGGAATGGGCTGTGAAATCAACGATGCGAGGAGATAGATACTCCTTTGCTGCCCTCTCTTCTCACCGTTGCTAGAGGAGGCCGTTGAAGATGCAACAACATACCCGTGAGTATTTCTGAGGGGTCCCTGCCAAGCCAATCCCGGCGCTTGCTGTTGTTCATATGGGCGACTTTTTTTACTCGCTGCTCCAAACGTCCATGAAAACCGGCATCATCCACGGATTACAGTTTTCCTAGTGATCGTGGTTGCAAACAACGGCTGACTCTATCTCTAATCCTTGTACAGCCAGTCCTCACCCGCTGCGGCTAGTCGTTGGCGGCCATGCGCTGCCCTACAGACTAGATGAACCCGCCCTCACCACCTCCCAGCCGAATATCCACTCCTCGTCCGATCGTTTAGCTTCCAGAAACCCTCCCGCGATGATGTCCCATACTAGAGACCCATCTGCTGCACGCGGGAGAGCTACCGACTCTTCTCCCGGTTCCCTTCAATCCCTACAACCGCAACCACAACCCCGGCTACGTACGCAGTCACACTCCAAAAGCCCCGAGTCCGTCGGTACACGATCAGCTACAAGTCTAGATGGCGAAGGCCTCGAGAGACGACCTTCCAATTCGGCATACGGACACCATCGCCAGGCTTCAATAGTCCACGGAAGCATCCAGCACTCGAGGAATGCAAGTTTCGCAGCTTCTTCCGCCAATCCCGGCCCTCTAAGCCCGGAAGGAATTGCTACTGCCGCATATGGGGTTTCCCACGCCCTTGATTCCCCTTTGAATGGAAAACGAGATCCTCAGGAATACTCTTCGGGATATACTGGGGCCGGAACCCCTGTCACTGGCCACATGCAGCCGGCGACCCTCACAACTATCCAGGATAATCACCAGGCTGAAATCGCCAGTGAGCCAACTTCTCAGCGTAAGGCAACTACAAGTGGGAAATCACGACGAGACCATTCTCATCATCCATCACATTCTTCCAAGCATTCACAAGAGGCGAGGACTGTTGGAGAATATGCCCTTCACCATCTGTTCAACTCGGTGTGTGTTCCTCTCCCTTAGGAGAAGCAGATATCTAAACGATTACCACTAATTATTGATATATACATTTCGCAGTTCGTTGGTCAAGCGGATGAGAAAATAAACCAATGCATTTTAAGTATCGGTGAATTTGACACGCCCGTGGAGCATATTTGCGGCCCGGGTGCGGATCCGATTTTTGACCAACTCATTTCAGCCCTGGGCCACATTGCAAAACAAAAACCGAAACCCTTGATAGATACAATTATGGTTTGGAGAAAGGCCAAGGGAGAAGCTGCGACTGCGGCTAAACAAGCTGCGAGCCATGTAAGATTTCCTGATATGGTTTTTTAATCACATTTACAGGCTTCCCCTCGACCTGGCTAACCCAATGCGATAGGCAAAACAAGCTCCCCCGTTTGTGGCTGCTCTTTCACGCCGCAATACTGAACCTACGCAACCAGGGCCTGAAAATCCAGATTCCAGCACGATGCCGAACAACTCACTCCTCTCTCCAGTATCGCGCCAAGAAGACGTAGTCCTCGCTGAACGGCGTGCTACAGTTTCCGTATACCTCGTCTGCCGCGTGTTGATCGAAATTTTCAACCAGAGCACGCTGCAGGCCATCACTGCTGAAATGGCAGAGAGGTTAGAAGACATTGTTTTTGGACAATTAAAAACAGTTGATCCGGACCAAATTGCTGCGTCGCCACTTCGAATGGCAAACTGGCGAATTTATGGCCAACTTTTGGGCATTATGAGCGAATCTAACTTTGGCAGCGTTTCAAATAGATTCCTTGCGGAGCTGAGCCAATTTCAGAAGGATGATTTCAGATTAGCAACGACGAAGGATGCGGAGACGAAAGCAGAGCTACTTGTATTTGGGATGAGGCATCTACAAATTAGGACATCCCCAGAGGATGCTTGGAGTAGGTCTTGTGACTTTTTACTATCCGTGGCGAGATTATTCGTCAATTCGCACGGCCAGTCCTTGAAGCAAGCGTATTGTCAAATCCTCGAATCCTTCCTCCTACCAATTGCTGGGAATCTTTCCTGTGACCTTACATCACCCAAGTGGAGGGAACTTGTTGATCTCCTCGTTCCACGCTTATCTCAAATCCTCCCGAAACCTCGTCATTGGAATAGTGCATTTCCCCTTTACATACTGCTGTTATGCGCATCTCCCAAAGAAGCGTTCTATTCCCAGTGGATGTCTGTGATAACCAGTCTCCCACAAAAGCTAAAAGACCGGCCTTCGCGAGGGACTGCCCTGCAGGCAATCTGTCGATTGCTTTGGACTTACCTTTTCCGCTATCCCGATCCCCATAGCAACCCACTTCGAAAAATAGATGAAATCACGCGAATTGCGCTCCCGGGCGGTAGGAGAACGTATTTAACTACGGAGACTGCGGTGGCAGAGCCGTTGACGCAACTGGTTCGGATGGTCGGCTATAAACATCCTGATATGTGTTTCAGAGGTGTAATCTTTCCGCTGGTTAACTCGGACCTCATCATGTCCGGCAAAGAATTGAAAATCGAACAAATGGAGCCAGAAAAGATGGTTATCGGGATCCGCTCTTTTCTAGCAATAATGGCCGATTTGGACCATGGGGGCCAAGAGCCACCGCCATTTCCGCAAGACTTTGCCGTTATGGATCAACCTTTTGCCACATCTTTTCCCTTTGCCGACCCGCGAGTACCACTGGACCATCTAAACCCGAACAAAAATGTCCTGCATGAGACTGTTTTTCGTCCTGTAAATACTGCGAAGCTGAGTGAGAATTCCAGGAAATTTTACTACCGCTTCTGTGAAATATTAGGCAAGATCACCATCTTATGCGATAACACTTTTGGTGGCCAGGCAGCTTTGGATGAGAAGTTTGGTGGAGTCACTCCCAAAACCCCAATCACGGAAGCCTTCAGCTTTGGAAGAAGGGATGATCATTCAAACGGCCCTGATCAAAAACAAGCCTTTTATGATTTATTACATGTTGCCGTCCAAGCTCTCCCACGATGTCTTTGCGATCACATACCTTTCAATTCTTTGATAAATTTACTGTGCACAGGAACTGCTCATGTACAGTCTAATATTGCCACTTCTTCCGCCGAATCTCTCAAATCCATTGCTCGCCTGTCCCATGCCCAACATGTTGCAATTGGGTTCGCTCGATTTATATTCAATTTCGATGCAAGATACTCGACCATGTCTGACGAGGGGATGCTGGGTCCGGGCCACATCGAGTCCACCTTGAAATTATATGTTGAGTTAATACAGATTTGGATTGGGGAAATTAGACAAAAGAGCAGAGATGCAATTTCGGAGCCGTCAGAGAATGGTGGAAGTGGAAGCAGGGGGCTTCAGCTGGATTTGTCAGCGGTCATGGCCCATGTAGAGGAGATCGAATCCCACGGGCTGTTCTTTTTGTGTTCGCAGTCGAGACGAGTTCGTGCGTTTGCGATCACTGTTCTGCGGCTTGTTACTGAGTTCGACAGCGCCCTGGGCAAGACTGGGAAGGATGTGCCGCGTATAATTCAGATTTTGGAAGACGCCTCGTATAACGTTCTAGATCTGAAGGATGAGCTGCTCACTGTTGCAGAGAGAAGCCGCCTTCAAAAAGGGAAACAGCAAAATGGGCCACAAAACACCCTCATAGAGATCTGCAGCAGCGAGGTTTCCTATGACTCTACCTTGTGGTCCAAGGTATTTCCGAATCTCATCCGGATCAGCTTTAGAACTTGCCCATTTGCTGTAACCTTGGGGCGAGAAATTGTCTGTGCTAGATTAGTTCAAATGCACAACAGCATCGCTGCTCTCGCTGAAAATTTTCAACCGGGACAGTATGGCTCTCTTGATATTGCCCATGGTCGACCGGTTCCCCGTAGCAGCAATTCGCCTGACATCTTGGTTGAGCAGTGGAAACTGTACTTGATAATGGCCTGCACTACCATCAACACAGCCGGAGCACAGTCTCAAAGTCAACTTGCCAATGCTCAGCATGCACGTAAAACCTCGAAGGCGGGCCAGCATCCCCAGGATAAAATCGGTTCTGCTAGAGCATTGTTTGCCACTGTTATTCCTCTTCTCTCCGCTGGCCCTGACTCGATTCGCAATGCCATTGTCGTCGCCCTTGGTTCTATCAACAAGAATCTATATCGAACACTGCTAGAATCGTTGCAGTATGCGGTTACTACATGCAATGAAGAGGCCCGAGTCCGAATTGGAACGCACAATAGGACCCCCAGTAGCCCCCGGCGAAACAGGAGAACTGACAGGCTGCGAACTGAAGTCACCAACGTCTACAAGGTAACATCGCACTTTTTGAAGGAGCCGGAGGTGTACAATGACGACTGGATCCTGAATAACCTCGTAACGTACACGAAAGATTTGCGGATATTTCTCAGCGACGTTGAGGTGCAAAATGACCTTGAGTTCCAAAGGCTCAGATTTCATTATTGCGGTCTATTGGAAGAGCTATTCGAGGGAATCAATAAATCCAAAGACCCCTCCCGCTGGATGCCGTTCGAGTCTAGGAAATCTGCATTTTCACTCATGGAAGATTGGTGTGGTTATTCTCCGA
This sequence comes from Histoplasma capsulatum G186AR, assembly GCF_000150115.1. Lineage (NCBI taxonomy): Eukaryota > Fungi > Ascomycota > Eurotiomycetes > Onygenales > Ajellomycetaceae > Histoplasma > Histoplasma capsulatum. The sequence continues at coordinate 1,200,110 of NW_025544806.1, forward strand.
ATCAGTCCCAACTTGCTGCCCGGGAAGAAAATATGAGGAAGCTTGTGATTGCGCGGCAACGAGAAGCGTGGGAGGCTAGAAGTACTGCAGCATTGGAAATCGAGAAGCGGAATCTGCGGACGGCTGCGTTGAGTGCTATGGCTTCTCTGTGCGGTGGGCCTATCAAAATAACTACGGAGAGCAAAGCTACCCTCCAATTCGATATGCGTCGTATGCTTTCCTGGATTGATATTATTCTTAATACCGTGAGCGACAAACTGCACGCAATTGGCCGACGAGCTCTGAAGAACTTGATCGTCCATAATAAAGACCTTCCGTACCTATTAGAACAGTCGATCGAAATGTGCTATATCTCTGAAAGCCCGAAGGCGTTAGAGAGCTACTTCGATGTCGTTGCACAGGTTCTGATGGAGCACACTGATTATCCATTCTCGTTCTGGAGAATCCTCGGGGCTGTTCTTTTCGCCCTGGGAAACGCGAAGCGAGAGATCCGAATGAAATCTGCACGCTTGTTACGAACCCTGGAGGAGCGGCAGCAGAAAAGCTCTAGGATTCAGGACTTCGACATTAGCATATCCGATAAGACAACCGCTGTCTACAAGCTAGCACAATTTGAAACTTCCAAACGGTTGGCGCAACAACACGCTGACCTAGCATTCACCATATTTTCCGAGTTTTCACTGCACTTCAAGAAAATCCAACCTGACACTCAACGGAACATGGTAGCAGCTATCCTTCCGTGGATTCAGGCAATAGAGCTCCAAGTGGACCCGAATGGCGGACCAACGGCAAAGTCATATATGCTCCTTGCCAATCTCTTTGAGATCACAATTCAATCTGGGAATGTTCTTCCTAACGAAGTCCAAGCCCTCTGGCAAGCACTTGCAACCGGGCCTCACGCGGGCAATGTGCAGCTGGTTCTCGACTTCATCATCCAGCTCTGTCTGGAGCGGAAGGAACAAAATTTCGTAGATTATGCGAAGCAGATCATAGTATTCCTGTCTACGACTTTGGCGGGTTCTAAAGTCATTGAGTTTTTCCTGATGCAAGTCATACCTAAGAATATGGTTCAAGAACGAAGAGATCCACTCCCGCCACCATCCGATTTGAAAAGCTTGCCCTATGTTGCCGACCTTGGGACTGTTTTGCCTGTTGGTAACAAGCAGGTAGGTTATTGTTTTAAAAAAAAAAAATCTTCCTTGGGTGTATTTGACGTCTAACAGATCTTGCAGGCTGGATTTTCACTTGGTCAAGTTTCTCTCATTTTCCTGGTCGACTTGATGGTTTCGCCTGTTACACTTGGACTGGACAATGTTATCAAACTTCTCCATACTGCTCTTATTTTTTGGGACCATTACACTCTCACCGTTCAAGAGCAGGCCCGAGAGATGCTTGTCCATTTAATCCACGAACTTGTCGCCTCGAAAATTGGTGATTCCCCTGATGGCATGCGGACGTCTATTGAGGATTTTGTTGAATGTATCCGACGGGGGGACACCGCTGTCGTTTGGGACTACGAAGACAATAATGGCGGCGAGGATGACCAAGATCCTAGCAGAGTTCCTGCGTCTATGCATCGGGTGACCCAAGATGTAGCGAATTTCTTCTCTACTGCCTACGAATCAGTGAACGATATATGGGCGAAGGAGGCGTTGAACTGGGCTACATCCTGTCCTGTTCGACATCTTGCATGTCGATCCTTTCAAGTGTTCAGATGCATCTCAACATCCCTTGACTCGAGAATGCTAGCGGATATGCTCGCGCGATTGTCTAATACCATTGCTGACGAGGAAACCGATTATCAAACCTTCTCGATGGAAATCTTGACCACGTTGAAAATTATCATCAATTCTCTTGCGCCGCAGGATTTGCTCCGCTACCCCCAACTCTTCTGGACAACGTGTGCGTGCCTCAACACGATTCACGAGCGCGAGTTCATGGAGAGTGTTGGCATGCTGGAAAAGTATCTGGATAAGGTGGACATGCGTGATCCGGCCGTTTTAACGAAACTCCGGGAGAGCAAGCCACCCAAGTGGGAAGGTGACTTTGAGGGAATCCAGGTTCTGATATACAAGGGCTTGAAATCCGGCGAATCGCTAGACAAGACTCTGTCCGTTTTGCATCGGCTCACTGCCCTCCCTAATGACGAACTGGTGGGTGACAACAACCGACTACTCTTTGCAATATTGGCAAATCTCCCGGTCCTCCTTCACCAGTTTCATCTTCCAGAACGGCCGAAAGAAGTTGTAGAGCGCGCGAGGCTGCTTGCTTCAATTTCTGAGAACAACGGCTATACTCGCTTTTCTGATTGCTTATTCGGCTTCTCAAGCGGCCATTATAAGCTTAGTCAAGATTTTTTAGTGGACTCCGTCGAAGCTATTCGGTCCTACTACTTCCCTGAGCAGGAGGCGCAAACGCTTATTTTTCTCATTGGGTTACTTACGAACACGACGGCATGGTTTCGAATTATGACTATGAAGATACTGTGTGCTATTATTTCTGAAATCGACATGCGTCGCCCTGAAGTCGCATGTTATGGACCGGATCTCATATCCCCGTTACTTCGACTACTTCACACTGATTTGTGTCCCCAGGCCCTGGAAGTGATGGACCACATAATGACCGTTTCCGGAAACCCAATGGAACGCCATCACCTGAGAATGAGTATGGCTTCCGCATGCTCATCTCGAGCCATCCGCAAGGAGTTTGAACGTATCCAAAGCCTGTATGGAATACCTGAACGAACTGGCTGGTCTATCCCGGTACCCGCTGCCCAGTCTGCCCTGACGAGGAACAATGTTCACGCTGTTTTCTACACTTGTGCAGAAGCTGATGGATCAGAGCAAACTCCTGCATCCCCTGAAATGGAGTTCCACGTGGAGGAATACAACAATTTGTATTCCCCTGGTCTACGAGCTGACACGATGAAATCTTTCGACACACAGAACGACGGAAACATGGGCGACCTGCTGCAGAAACTAGACAGCCTTGATGACTTCTTCGACGAAACTGAGGCGATTCCGCGCCCCCTGAATTCGATTTCAGGCACTACACTGCACAGTTTTGTAAGCGATTTCCACGACGCCAGCGCCAATCTCTATGATCAGCAAACCGCCCCCCTCCTACGAAAGTCCCTAGCTCGAACAGCTTCATCTTCGTCCTTCCAGAACGGCCTTGCTGAATCTAGACCAACAACCAGCCGCACTGAGGCAAGTGGGATGCACTCGTCTCCTTTAGGTGGGAGCTCCGGCCTGCCGCCTTCCCGGACTTCAATGCACACACGATCTGTAACATCTCCCGCAAACGCCTATCCGTCCAGCAGCCAGTCATCGATGCCAATGTTCGGAAGTTCATCAGCAATCCCATTCCTATCCGACGACGAACTGGAGGAAGCTCTCTCAGACTCCGACGATCGTTTAGTCCTCGGCCAACCAGCGTCCAACTCAACCACATCCCCGCGCCATGGCAATGAAGGCCCATTTTCCCTCGAGTCCGTTATCCGCAGCAGCGTGCGTCGCTTGACTGGCGGCACATCCTCTTCCAGAGAGAAAGAACGCCAGAGGGACTTGTTGAGAGCTCAGCAACGTGCGTTTGTCCATACAACCAGCTCGCCACGCGTTCCGAGGGTCCCACAAGAATATCTTACAGGTCCATCGGGTGGTCTTCAGGGTGCCGCGGCAAGCGGTTCCAGCACTACCGGTGCCGCTTCGAGTGGCCCCACTTCTCCAGGGCATTGAAGCAGCATCATGAAATCACATTACCTTAACTATATATAATCTATTGCGTATCTATGTTTCTTCTCTACTCCCTCTTTGTCCGGCAAGATACCCTGATCTCTTAAATATTTCTGTTCTTTAACTCTCTGCCCTTATGCTTTTAATCTACCGTTGTTCTACATACCACATCCACATTTAAATATACACATCTTGAAAATTCTTCCTTGGACCATGATGAAGTCGCGTTCCATATTTTGGACTCCTTTGTTTTTCTAACTTTGGACTCATATTATATCCCTCATCCGCATGCACAATCTACAACTAGTGGCGTGCCCCTCTGAAACTGCTCAAAACCGTTTTCATTTTTCTATCTTATCGTTAATCGTTAATCCAACAAGCAGGTAATGGTTGCATCATTTATGGGTTGATTTGCGTTTTATGTCTCAAGGTCGGTGCTTCTGGAGCTTGTGGGATATATGAGTGAATGGAAGGTATTTCTTTTTCTCCCCCGAGCCATCCACATAAGAATGGAAATATTCAATAGAAAGATTGCTTGGCTTCTTAACGTGTAACTCCGCGTCCCCAACATTTTTAATGCTATCTTTCGCTATTTTGCCCTGGTTTCCATTTTCGAGTTACAATAGAATTTGGCGATTCATTTTCCCGTTGGTTGTCGCATTCCTCTCTCATGTTGGTGATTTGCTTATATTTTTGATATATAGAATGTTGTATATTAGGCTTCAAATCTACTCACTGCTGCCGCCTAATGTATCCAGTATGTCTATTGACGATGCCGAAAATTTTTTCCAATGCCGCACATGTATGTACCGTACATGTAAAAAAAAAAAATTGGTTAAATGATAGTCATTGTCCTCAGTTCAGCATCCTGAAACAATTCGCCCACAGGGTCTATAGGTGGGGGATTCTGCCTGAGAATCACCGTTCCTATCCTCTCAAGACGCCCTGGCGATTCAGACGCCCTTTTCAAGACGAGTGAGATCATATGGTCCGACGAACCCTCCTGTATAACGCTCATGCGCAGACAAAACACCTCAGTCCCTGGCTTCGTCTGTCCAGGCCCGTCATGATCAAGCAGGTAGTCGGGCTTAATCGCCAGTCGCAGCTGATTATTCTTCTCATTACTACCATCATCTCTCCTGGGCAAAGAAACATAGTGCACGATATCCTCCACCCCATCGCTCTGCGCCTTAACCTCCCGCTCAAGGAGACCGGTAACCACCAGTCCTGAAATCGTAAGCATCCCGCTCGAAATAGCCCCGAACTCGTCAACAGCCGCCCAGGTCACTTCACACTTCTCCACCGTGCTAAAATGCTTGTACGGCTGTCTCTCCCTAAGCGACCCCTGCTTGTCCTCCAGGTTGGTAAACAACACGCCATCGTAATACAGCACACACGCATCCGTACTCGCCCACGACCACGTCGGCGCGTTGCGTGGGTACGGCCTCGCCTTCTGGTGTCGCGATTGCCAGTGCACGGTCCAGAGCAGATCGTCATTGATAGACTCCTCCCACAGGCCAGCCAGGTACCTCGACTGCCTGCGCGCAGCGAGATCCTTGGCAATACCGCTGATGGCTGGCAGGCGATCTTTCGACTTCGTCAGCAGCAGCGCGCTGTAGCAGCTCACCATTGTCCGCCACAGGCTCGCGCCCTGGTAGTGGACGGCGTCCCGGAACTGGTCTCCATCAACCCAGCTGCTGGTGTAATCGCCCAACGCTTCTGCATGCTCAATCTTGAAGAGCGCGATGGGTGTTTCGGGAGAGGAGCCGTGGAACTCGATGTCGTCGCATTCGCAGACGATGCTGCTGCGGCACTCAAAGAAAAGCTCGTAGCGCCCGAAGTGGAGGATGCGCGTGGAGAGCATGCGTTCTTGGTAGACCCATGCGCGGGTGAGGAGGGGATAGTGGGTCGCGGTCGGGCTGCCGATGGAGATGTCACTGTTGGCTATGCCCATGTCGATGTGGTGGTCGATGCGTTCGCGGAAGAAGAGGCGGTAGGGCTCCCCCTTGCCGTTTGTATCTGAAGGGGGTGCCGTGCCAGAGACTTCGAAGTCTGGGGTATCTCTGAAGAGTCCGCCGGCGCCATTGGCTGACATGGTTGCGGCGATGGTTAGATGGCCATTTGTATATATTGCAGCCATATTGGAAGACTCGACGTCCCAATCCCTCGCATCGTCTTGGATAATGCAGAGGGAGTCGATCCAGATGTATTTGATGCCAAGGGCCCTGGTGAGGGAAATGGCGTCGCGGAAGGTCTTGGATAGGCTTCTCCAGGGTATGCCCCTTTTGCGATCTGCGAGGGTTGATTTTGTAGTCGTTATGATTTGGGCAAGGCCCCAGCAGTGGCTCAGACAAATGTACTTGGCTCTGACGGCCCCCTTTGGTTCGATGAGCTTGACGCTGTCGTCGTCGAGGCCCACATCCACTACTCTTGTGGGCAAAGGTGGGTTATCGGGAGAGTCGCAAAAGCATTCAGGGGTGTAATGGGTGACGATGCATGATGAAATCCAGCCTTTTATGGTAACGATAGCCATGTCAGAATCGGTCCGTGGTGATGTCCTCCGCGAAACAGGGATGTAATCCCACGAATCTGGGATTGGGCAATCATCATCCTCTGTACAAAAAAGCTGGACTTCAAAACGGCGTCCGCCTTTCATGAGGAAGATCAAGTCCTTGCTCGCCTCTTGTTTGACAGCGTTATCGAGAGTGGTCGGATAGTAGAACCGAAGAATCCCGTGTACGATATCAGATTCCTCAATGCCGTGCTGGCTGAAACATCCCCGGCATCCAGATATGAGAATATTGCAGCCGTAGCACGAGGTTGCCGAACATTGCATCTCCTCCCAAGTGAATCTAGGGACGATGTGGTGTCTATTCATACCCCGCAATCGGGTATCTGAAAGGTTCCATTTCCCCTGGAACTGATTGCAGAGGGCGCATGTCATCTTTGCAAAGTACGTTCCAGTGTCTGGATGGCGCGGGCACAATCATACCCTCCTCAATTCCGCAGCGAGCAGATGGTTCTATATCCCCCTTGGGGAAACGTTAGACACTGGTAGCACGATCTATGGAGATAGAGAGTACATATTCGGGTCTTGTTCGAGGCTCTAATTTATCTTGATCAAATTGTTCTGCCACACTTAGGTGTTGGGGAGATGCTGCTGCTCATTCTCTAATTATCCAGGGCCCAGACAGCCCATGTGCTCAATATAGGTGCTGTTTGTTTCAACAGAGCACATCCTGGCCATCGAAGGTGGACATAACTCCTGTTGGATGCTACATACGAGCTGCGAACAAGTGAGGTTTGCCGTGCGTTTTCCGTGACTGCTAGGATGTTCTATGCAGTAGTCAGTTTATATAGTTTTCAACTAGCTGAGTTCTAAGTAGCATTTTGAAGGATAAACCAGATATTATATTTATTGTTGATTGATTTAAATTTTGTGATTATTTCGTCTCTCAACTACCCAAGATGACCCTGTTCGCAGCCCCAACTCCCCCGCCTTCGGTTGAAGCCGGAGCTGCTGCAACGCTGTGAGTGGCTGCTGTGACCAGGGTTCCACAGCCGGGGCTTTAGGGGGGAACTAGCGCGAGTAGCCCCTATTAGCCCCTATTAGCCCCCGTTAGTCCCCATTAGCACCCTTGGGAGCCATGGCTGCAATGGGAGACTGGGGCCTGGCAGCTGGGGCAAGGCTAAGCACGGTCTCTGGACCATCTCGGCTCAACCAGCTCGGGTTCGATTCTGGTATTCTGTGTTGATGACTTTCTTCCTTGTCTCTCTATCCTCCGCGATTCAACATATTAGCCATTTCTTAAGTTCTTTTCTCCCACATTCCTCCATTCCCGCCACCACCCACTCTTCATAACCAGCTGTTCAACATGAGTGCTTCTATGTTCAACTCGCCGCTGAAGAGGCTACTTGCTTCTCCCTATACTACTTCTCCGCTCGCCTCCCGGAGGGCTTTCTCCACGACACTCCCCCGGGATGCGACTTGGGGTTTTATTGGCTTGGGGCAGATGGGTATGTACCGAATTGTGCCTCCTCAGGTTCCTTTGCTTCCTTCAATACATGCTGCTTTTGTAATATATATGTTCGCCCTCGTTGTGCTGGTGTTGTTCCCGGCGCATCGCTCCCGTTCTCTGAATTTTCACCGCCAACGGGCGACATGCACAACTACCCCGCGTCATACTCAATACCTCGCCTTGGGGCAACTTGCTAACCAGATTGTGCTTTTTACTGTCTCTCTCTCTCAACAGGATACCCAATGGCTAGAAACTTGCGCTCCAAAATCCCGCAGTCCGATACCCTAATCATATGCGACGCCAACCCAAAAGCCACCCAGCAATTTGTCCAGGAACAACCCAGCAGCCTCAAGGTGGAGGTTGCGACTAGCCCTCAACAGGTGGCTCTTGAATCGGTATGGATTTATTTATATACATATATTTACAAATACATATTTCATACCTATGCACCCTTTGTATAAGATGTTGCTTTTTTCTCAGCGTTTCACCCTTGTGGGTGACCATCCCTTTCACAATGCTTCTATCGATCGTTGCGTTTTATCAGATATTGATTTGGAAATGGGCATCTGCACATTCCCTTGGATGGCTCTGCTCTTCTACTAGTATCTAGACATTTCTCGTGGAAATTAATAACACCCAACTTGTCTACCGCTGTAGGAAACAATCATAACTAGTCTCCCCGAACCCCGCCATGTCAAAGACGTCTTCCACATCATCCTAAAAGGCGGCCTCCCAAAACTGCCGTCAGACAAAGACCGCCTCTTCATCGACTGCTCGACAATCGACCCCACTTCCTCTCGCGAAGTCGCAAACGCAGTACACTGCACGGGCGCTGGCAAATTCGTAGATGCACCCATGTCCGGCGGAGTCGTGGGTGCCAAGGCCGGCACGCTCACCTTCATGCTCGGTGCCTCCTCCAAGGTTTCCGGACTCGCCCAGCGCGCTGAGGAAGTGCTCCTGCTCATGGGCAAGAAGGTGTGGCACCTGGGCGAGCAGGGGGCCGGACTCTCGGGGAAACTAGCCAACAACTACCTCCTCGCCATCCAGAACATCGCGACAGCGGAAGCGATGAACCTCGGGATTCGTTGGGGGCTAGATGCGAAGACACTAGGCCAAATGATCAATTCGTCCACGGGGAGGTCATGGTCGAGTGAGGTGAATAATCCCGTGCCGGGAGTGGTGGAGACAGCGCCCGCATCGAGGGAATATGCCGGCGGGTTTGGAGTTTCATTGATGAAAAAGGATCTTCGGCTTGCCGTGGAAGCGGCCAAGGAGGCGGGAACGCCGTTGAAGCTTGCGGAGAAGGCTCAGCAGGTCTATAAGGAGACGGAGGAGGGGTATCCTGGGAAGGACTTTTCAGTGGTGTATAAATATTTGAAGGATATGTCGCGATAGATGGGCAATGCAGTGTGTTTTATGTAACGGATTTGTTCTCTTTTTCTGTTTTTTTTTTGTACCCATGGGATCTGTGGGGCCTCAGTTATGGGCTTTTTTATTCCTTTTTTCTAGAATGAGATACTAGATGAGAAATTCGATTGTATATAGATGTCTCTTACTGCTGCTGCTGTTCAATTGCATTCTGTATCCATTTCCTTTTCCTTTCATGATTAGTCAGTCCTGATCCCCGCCCGTTCCTGAGGTTTGCGCGCCAAGCGGAATCAACCGGCCTCCAACTTCCACCGTCCAGACAACAACCCGCATATCTACGCTGGAGAACCATAGTCGTCCACATACTCTCTGTCCCTAATGCATGTGGCGACGGATTGGTATGCTTACGGCAACCGGAGCGGCTCCGTACACCCCTTGATAGCCGAGCTGTTTTCCATTTATATAAGCTGTGCGCTCCAGCACGCATAGCCAGGGCGGCTACCAGCTCCCATTTTTTTCAGATATGGCGTACGTGGTGCCTATTCACCATGCAAGCAGCATCCGCCATGCCATAAAACTCCAGTTCTTGGAGCCAGAAAAAGACTGTTTAGTTGTTGCGTGAGTATCTCCACTTCCTGTTGTATATGCGGGATGTCAAACATCTAACCACCCCCCACCAATTCCAGGAAATCCAACCGCCTCGAATTCTACTCCCAAACCCCCGATGGCTTCTCTCTCGAATACTCAAAGGCCATATACGGCAAAGTGACTATGCTTGCAAAGCTCTCACGGCCTCCGCTACCTTCGAAACCACCCCCGCAACCACAGTCCCTGGATCACCAGCTACCCCTACAACCGGCCCCCTTCCGTCCCCAAACCGATATCCTCTTCATAGGCACGGACAGGGCCTCCTATTTCACCGTCTCCTGGGACCAGAAGACAAAAAATCTCCGCACAGAGCGTAAATACGTTGACCTCGCCGACCCCTCGGCCCGCGCGTCCCAACTGGGCGACCGCTGCCTCATCGATCCCTCCGGTAGATTTCTCACACTAGAGTTATACGAAGGCATCGTCACAGTTATACCCATCGGTCAGCCACTGCGATCACGAGGGTCTGGGCGGAGGTTGGGGAAACGCGCTGCTAACGCCAGTGCAAGCGCCGCATACGCAAATCAGGATGCAGCAGCAGGGGCTGCGGCGGCGGACCTAGAGCTAGGCGAGCCGTGTCAGGCGCGCGTTGAGGAATTGTTGGTGCGGTCCTCGACGTTTTTACATACGCAGGCTGATACGCTACCGAGGATGGCGCTTTTATATGAAGATACGATGGGGAAGGTGCGGTTGAAGGTTAGGGAGCTGGAGGTTATGCATGGGGGAATGGGGATGGGGGGTGGGACGGGCAGTGGGGGCGGGATTGGGGCCGATGGGGGAATTGTGGCAGTGTTGAAGGGGTTGGATTTGTTGAAGGAGGAGTTGGAAATGGGGGCTAGCTTTTTGGTGCCGGTGCCGGCGCCCTTGGGTATGTTTTCTGTGCCCCTCTTGTATAGCGGGTTGTTCTCCACATATATTTATATTCATTTTACTCATTATTTACGAATAGGAGGCCTCCTCGTCCTTGGCGAAACCTCAATCCGATATCTGGACGACGCAAGTAACGAATGTATCTCACAACCACTCAAAGAAGCCACCATCTTCGTTGCCTGGGAGCAGGTCGATGGTCAGCGATGGTTGCTGGCAGACGACTATGGCCGGCTATTCTTCCTCATGCTTGTTCTAGACACCGACAACGCCGTGCAGAGCTGGAAGCTCGATCTTCTGGGTGATATCCCGCGTGCGTCTGTCTTAGTTTACATGGGTGGTGGAATCACGTTTATTGGCTCCCATCAGGGGGATTCTGAACTTATCCGCATCACTGAGGGATCGTTTGAGGTCATACAGACTTTCGCGAATATTGCCCCGATACTTGATTTTACCATTATGGATCTAGGCGGGAGGGCCATAGGAGAGAGTCAAACACATGAATTTTCGTCGGGCCAGGCACGGATTGTTACGGGTTCCGGTGCATTTAATGATGGAAGTCTGAGAAGCGTGAGAAGCGGCGTTGGAATGGAGGAGGTGGGCGTGTTAGGGGCTATGAAACATATTACGGACCTCTGGGCGTTGCGGGTAGCTTGTCCCCAAGAATTTTCAGATACCTTGTTGGTTTCATTTGTGGATGAGACGCGGGTATTCTATTTCACGCCGGATGGGGAAGTAGAGGAGAAAGAGGAGTTTATGGGGCTGGGACTTGCGGAAAGTACGCTGCTCGCGGCGAATCTGCCACATGGCCGGATTTTACAAGTCACGGAATGGAATGTCCGCGTTGCGGAGCTAGATGGTGGAATGGTGATTTGGGAGTGGTCGCCGGAACAGACGAAAGCGATCACGGCAGCTTCGTCGAATGACGATCATCTCGTGTTGATGGTTGGAGGCCAGGTTCTTATGATTTTCGATATTAGTGGCGATATCAACATTACTGGGGAGAAGGATTTTGGCGTCGATACCCAGGTTTCTGGTGTTACCGTCACGACGTCCCCGGCCCGCGCCTGTATTCTTTGCCTTCCACAGACGGCTGAAGTTGTCGTCATGAGCCTACCAGACCTTGCCATCCGCCGTAGTACATCGCTAGGAGAACCTGGAGATGCAGTTCCACGCTCTGTGCTGGTCGCAGAGGTGCTCCCCAATAATCCTGCAACTCTGTTTGTCTCCATGGCCGACGGAAGCGTATTTTCCTTCTCGTTCAATTCGGAAGATTTCTCCCTGACAAGCATGAGCAAATTGACTTTAGGCTCTGAGCAGCCTTCATTTAAGAAACTCCCCCGAGGAGACGGTTTGTATAACGTCTTCGCTACCTGCGAGCAGCCAAGCCTAATATACGCGGTAGAGGGCCGTATCGTCTATTCCGCCGTCAACTCTGATCAGGCCTCGCGCATCTGCCACTTCAACTCTGAAGCATACCCGGGATCCATTGCGCTAGCCACCCCGTCAGAATTGAAAATCACCCTCGTGGATGCTGAACGGACCACGCAGATCCAGACACTAGAGGTTGGCGAGACAGTGCGAAGGGTCGCGTATTCAGCACCTGAAAGGGCGTTTGGAATAGGCACTATTAAACGGACGCTTGAAGATGGGGCGGAGGTCATTGCGAGTCGGTTCATGTTGGCTGATGAGATCATGTTTCGCGAATTAGATATTTATGATCTGAATAAGGATGAGCTTGTGGAGAGCGTCATTCGCGCGCAGTTCCCGGATGGAATCGACAGTGAAGGCAATGACTTATTTAAGGACTTGTTTGTCGTGGGCACGTCGTATCTTGATGATTTTGGTGAGGGCTCAATACGCGGGAGGATATTAGCATTCGAAGTGACGGCCAACAGGCAACTGGCGAAGGTAGCGGAGATGCCTGTTAAGGGAGCGTGTAGGGCGCTGGCTATTGTGCAGGATAAAATAGTTGCTGCTCTGATGAAAACGGTTCGTTGAAATACTCCTTCCATACCACCCCCCAGAACAACCATGTGAGACTAACTCGTAAATCTAAAACAGGTTGTTGTCTACACGCTCTCCAAAGGCCAATTCGCCGACTATACTCTCTCCAAAACCGCCAGCTACCGCACCTCCACTGCTCCTGTCGACATCGCTGTGACAGGCAACTTGATCGCCGTCGCCGATCTCATGAAAAGCGTTTCCATCGTCGAATATCAACAAGGCGCCAACGGCCTGCCCGACAGCCTGACAGAAGTCGCCCGCCATTTCCAAACCCTCTGGAGCACTGCTGTCGCCCCTGTGGCCGAAGATACGTGGCTTGAAAGCGACGCTGAGGGAAATCTTGTCATGCTTCATCGGAATGTCAATGGGGTGACGGACGATGATAGACGAAGGTTAGAGGTTACGAGCGAGATTTCACTTGGGGAGATGGTAAATCGGATACGGCCGGTGAATATTCAGGGATCACAGGGGGCGGAGGCGGCAATTTCGCCGAGAGCGTTCTTAGGGACGGTAAGTTTATGGTTATATGGTTTTTTTTTTTTTTTTTTTTTTCCAATTTATACTTCACTTTTCATGATACGTCGAAAACTAACGACGCCCAAATCTATGGGATGGATATGTAGGTCGAAGGCTCCATCTACCTCTTCGGGATCATTAACCCTACCTACCAAGATTTGCTCATGCGCTTGCAATCCGCAATGGCTGGTATGGTTGTGACACCTGGCGGGATGCCATTCAACAAGTTCCGCGCCTTCAGGAATACCATACGTCAGGCGGAGGAGCCGTATCGGTTCGTTGACGGAGAGCTCATTGAGCGGTTTTTGGGCTGTAGTGTGGAATTACAAGAGGAAATCGTCGGGAAGGTCATTGCGGATGGGGTTGCGGGGGTCACTGTTGAGAGTGCTAAGGGGCTTGTGGAAGAACTGAGAAGAATGCATTAGGACGAATGCACTTCGCTTGTCGCGTGTTGTGGATACGGATCGTAGTGTATCGACTTACTAGCGATATAACACTCTGATATAAGCTCTTTTGTAAACCCTGGAGGGAAGCCTTTTGAGCTTTTTGTTGGGTTGCGACGGTTCCTTTAATGCAAGTTTGTAGAATGGGCAGTTGAGATTCAAATTCTGTCTGGGGTGTAATAATGGGTGATGGAAAAAAGCAGCAACACAGAGTAATACTATATACGGCCTTCATACAGGAGTAATATTTCCATCGTTTATTCAACCGGAGAGCTCTCTGCAGGGATTGACCAAGTTAATCCCAAAGTAAGATAGCCAATCGGGATTCCAAGTTTTTATACATACGAAACAACAAAATCGAATGAGATATTGACTTTAGCGCAATATTCAGAGTATGTAGTATCCCAAAATCCCAACGCCACAAGAAAAAAGTGGGCGAAATAAAAATCAATCCTCCAGCAAATCAGCAATATCATTATCATCTTCATCTTCCCTCAGTCTCTCCCCCGCCTCCTCAAGCTGCCTCAACACCCTCTTCTGTCTCCGCCTCGCACTCTTCCCCCACTGCGGCACACCCGACGGCTTCACCACCCTTCCCGTCCCGTTTTCTCCTCCTTCCTCCTCGTTCTCCTCACTATCACTCCCCACACCCAGCGCGCCCCTCAGCGCATTCGCGGAGATCTTCGCCTTCGCGCCGGCCGAACCCGCATTCGCAGCCTCCACCTCCGCTCGTTCCCGTTCTTTCTCCTCCGCGTCGGCTTTATCCATGTTAGTGTTGAGGAGCTTGCGGAACCCCGCATCTATGTACGGGCGCAGGAAGAGGTAGCCGCCTATTATCCAGACGAGGCGGATGTAGTCGCGCAGTGTCAGGGAAGAGAGGGAGTTGGAGAGATTGGATGTTAGGTTAGTGTACCAGGTTTGGAGGGTGGCGAGGATGGAGGATGGGTCTAACGTGGCCATTGTTGCTGCAGCGGCCTGAGATGGAATTTGTGCGTTTTATGTGAAGGTTGCCGTTTGGTAAAATTTGTTGTTCGAGGTGGTGGATGGATTTTTAGCTGATTGGGAGGTTTGAGATTGGTGGTTGCGGAGAGGTGCGAGGGTGAAGGGTCTTCGAGTGGTTACGTGGTTTGCATAGTGCGGGAAGACTGGGGTTCCAAAACGATTGGCTATACCTCATTGATGGGATAGGCGGTCATACTTAGGTATTTGGATATCCCTGGGAACGGAATATAAATGGTTTTCTGCTCTAGCTTACACCTATCCGACTGGTAGATTTGCGGCAATTCTGAGCCGGAAAAAAATAACTAAAAAGAGAAGAGAGCATTAATTACGTCATCATCTCGTGATCGCTTAGTTAACGCTTAACGCTTGACTGGTCCAATGTCGCGTCTAGCGCGTTTCATTCCAGCCCAACCTTCAGGGACGATAATTAATTAATTAGTATCCATGGATTCCAGCTGAAAACCCCAACATCCACTCCAATGGCTGAGCAAGAACAGGATTCCGTGGCCCTAGAAGAGGTCAGTCTAATCTGCCATATTTGTTGATGCGGTATCCTCCAATGGCTGGACATGCTAATATTCTTCGTACACCCGCAGCGCCTTAAGTCGGCTCTTTGGCTTGAAATTGGGAGAATTGTGGACGATGAAACTATTAAGCTAGGTGTCGATGCGACTCCGCAGTTTATAGGCGCGCTGATGGAGATGGTTTGGGCACAAATAGGTACATTCCACCCAGTCTTGATGCGAGATTATTTTACTCTCTTCATGCCGGCTATGGCAATCCCAAGAGAGCGTTGTGTGCGTGATGCTGATATCACGTTCAGAAACCGTAGGACAGGACCTGGAGGCATTCGCCAAGTAAGAGCTAATCTTCATTTGTCGCCTCTTTTGCAACTTGAAAAGTCTAGTGCCTCCCCGCCGAGATATTTCTCGTCTTTGCTTACTCTGTGACCCCATTGACTGTAGACATGCCGGGCGGTCAACGATCAACTTATCCGACGTGATGCTCCTAGCTCGGCGAAATGAGGGCTTAGAATCGATATTGCGAGCATTCGTGGACCAAGAACTAGCAAAAGAGTAACCAAAGTGCGGGACGAAGTGACCTCGTTATTGCCCCACGGATTAAATTTCTCAGCCTTTTCCGTGATACCATCACACCATATACCAATCACCGTCCATCCTTTTGTCCAGTGGTGTTGCTTCACAAAACTAGAAATCCATTCAACC
This sequence comes from Histoplasma capsulatum G186AR, assembly GCF_000150115.1. NCBI lineage: Eukaryota > Fungi > Ascomycota > Eurotiomycetes > Onygenales > Ajellomycetaceae > Histoplasma > Histoplasma capsulatum. Next base: position 1,215,940 of record NW_025544806.1, read on the forward strand.
TGCCCACGATGTCCCCAGAATGACTGCCTTGCGAACTTCGGTTGAGAGGTTACCAAATACTCGATTTGCCATCAGATACGCGACAACAGATAGAGTGGTTGGGAATATAATCTTTCCGTAGACGTGGAATTCCGGACGAGTTTCTTCTTTATATAGGTTTCGCTCATATACACTCGGGAAACTTCAGGGCCGCTTGTGATGTGGTTACCGAGAAACTGTTCGAAGCCAAGGAACATGCCGAATGTGTGGAGTGTTTACGCAGCCAACACCTTTTCATACACATCAATGCAAGGCTAAATTATTTGTTCAGTCAGCTCCGAAACCCTGTGCGTGGTTTAATACGGTGAATCTAATTATGATCTGCTCTGTCTCCCCAACTTCCCTTTACGCTCCTTATTATTGATTATTTATTCCCTTTATTTTTCTTCAATTACCCACTCCCCGCTTGCTTAGTCTTTTTTTTTTTTTTTTTTAACATGTGAAATGCGGGCAGTTGACGTAATTGCTACCATACTGGATTCCCGCTGTTTTTCTAAACCCACACAACGCTTTTTGAACTCGCACTTGAGGATCGAGTTGCGCAGCGTATACGCAGAAAAAGAGAAAAACACAAAAGAGAAGAAAGCGACCGCAAGTTGAACAGCTCTCTCTAACTGGGTCGACTTTTTATTGTTGGCTTCAACGTTTTTGCTCGCAGCTCCAAGTTAGCCAGCCGCCAACCTGCCCTGACGTCATCGTGTGGCTCCTCCTTGCGACGGCCGATTTTTCCTGAGAAGCCACGGCTCGGCGACAGCCAAAATCCGCCCAATTCCATCGCAGTTGTGATTCTTGTTCTTTTGTTGTTAAGTTTTCCCTGGGAAGCATTTCCACACACTGTTAGCATGACATATTTACTCTAACTGCGCGACATTTCCCTGCTGTTTGAACCACCTGCCGATTTGATTTACAAGCCCCGATAGTTTCATTATACGCAAGCTTGGATAGGCTTGCTAGCCCGCAACTATGAGTACCGCTGGGTTTCTTATCCGTTTTACCAACTTCTTCTTCCGTCTTTTCCAGCTCGCCGCGTCAGCCATCATCCTGGGCATATTTTCTTATTTCCTCGCAGTCCTCACCGACCATAACATGCCCATTGCACGATGGGTCAAAGCTGTTACGGGCATTTCCGGTGCAGCAACTCTATACACACTGACGGCGTCGATACTCACACTCTGCATTGGAGGGATAGCATTCTTTGCAGCATTGATGCTTGTTCTCGACATTTGTTTTGTCTGTGGTTTTGTTGCGATTGCGATCATGACACGACATGGCGCAAATTCATGTTCTGGGATCGTTGTCACTCCTTTGGGTACTGGAGCTGCGAATCAACCCGCTCCCGGCTTCGGAGAGGGCGGCTTCGGTACTGGAGGTGATAGGCACTTCACATATATGCCGAGCTTAGGATATGCTTGTCGATTGCAGAAGGGATCTCTCGCCGTTGCTATCATTGGGTGGTAAGTGCTATTGTTTATTTTACTTTATTTATTATTTTTCTTCACAACATCGCAATTCCCATCTTAACGTCTTAACGCCACTCCATATGCTCACCCGTTGGTGACCCGGCAGCATACTCTTCGCGCTCTCCCTATATCCCCAAATCCTCTACGCTCGCCATCACAAACGTGGCAAGCGCTTCGGCCCCTCACCTGGAAACAACTATACAGAAGGCCCCAGTCGCACTGGAGGACGATCTTTCTGGGCCTTCGGCCGCCGCCGCAGCCCAGAAACTTCCATTGGTCCCTCCACAGGTGCTGCAGCCAACAGCTACCCACCAGGAGCCGATGGCGTAACCGGCGACGATCAAGACGAGAAACCGTATTCTCGTTACGCTAATGTGTTTAGACGGGGGAAGCAATCACATGGCTCGACGGCTGGTGGTTCGGGTACTGACGCCCAGCCTCAGGCCGGTGGATATGGTGCGCCTGCGACTGGTACGCAAGCATATGGTGAGACACCTGCGGTTGGCATGCCTGGGGCTGGAGTTGATACCACTCCAGGAGTAGGAGGGTTTGGAGGTGGAGGTGGAGGTGGCGGGAGTGCTGGGTATGCAAATTATGGATATGGCCAGAGCGGCGCTGTGGAGGATGGGTATTCTTATGGGTATGGGGCCAGACCGCAATATGAAACTGCGCAATTCCCTGTGTCTTCGGGCCAAAGAGATTTCTAAGGGTGGGTGGGAAATGACTGTTTTCGATTTTTCTGTTTAGCCCCTTTAATAGCCCCTTCTGATCTTACTCCCCTATCCTTTTCAATATTAACGTAACTTGTCAAATGCGGGCGATATCATAGCCGTGGATTGGCAAACAAAGCTGCTGAAGGGCAGTGCTTCTCGCTTCCACCTGAGTTCACAGCCAATAGCCTAAACCAGAAGCTGAAATTGGGTGGTCAAAACAGCTCCTTGCATCATTATGGATAATTTGTATATATTAATTCATTCCTGTATTATATTTTAATTACTTTTTATATTCCAATGTTCTCATAGTCCATTCACTTTGAGATCATGTTTTTGGTCCTGACCAGTTGGTTGTTGGTCTTGTTGGTTGGTCGAGGACTGCAGAACACCCTATTCGTACGGCCGAAGACTATGTATGTATCCGTATGGAAATTCAACAAGTAATATCATATCACTGCAATAAAATCAAATTACATGATCAATACAATTGTAAGCGATGTATACACCTAGAAGTCTGATACCTGTGAGCTCTGAGGCAGAATGGGAAACGCCCATGAAACAGGATAAAACATTCTCTAGCATAAATGGATGAAATGAAATCACAAAGGGACAGAAGGGTAAATAGAAGGTATGTATTTCGTGATTCGGGAAGCACCCCTCAACAGGAGAAAGAGAGCAGACGTATTTTGAACAAGCAACCCTTAGACATTCGCCATTTTGTCTCAAGATATCAACGACAAGATAAGTGTAGGCGAAAAAAAAACAACCGGGGAACAAAGATAATCAACAAGAAGAAGGAAGAAAGAATCCGCCGATAGGTAGTTACCTTGAAACACAAGGTGGCAAAAGTAGGGGCAATATCAAAAACGGCAACAATGATACTGGCAGGCACAGCCTTGGGTCGAATATCAAATTCGTCCACAAACCAACAGGTCATTAAAATAGCATCGTGTGCTGTTTCAAGTTACTTTCTGAGCTTCCACAGCCATCAAATAAAAGGTTTAAATAAAAATGAAAAATGATAAAAAAGAAGAAATACCCCTACCCAATATTTCCTTTTCCTTGCCTTCGCCTCCTTTTCATGCAACACCAATCTTGCCACCTCTGCACGCTGTTCCTGCCGCCACTGATCCCATGGAAATGTAGTGGGATCCATCGCCGGAGCACATGGACCATGTAGATTCCGAGTCACACTTTATGCTTCCTGCAGTACAACCTCCGGAGCTTCCTGGAGCAGGAGCCGCCGCTGGCGGTGGAGAAGATCCTTGCCCTCCTGTATCTGGCATCGGGTTCGATGGTGGAGTGGGGTTGCTGTCAAGCGGCGGTGACGCAGGGGTTTGTTGAGGCGACGACCCAGCCGGTGTAGATGCTGGAGAAGAATCTGCAGGAGATTGAGGAGCTGGAGTTGGTGGTTCTGACTTCGGTCCAGGAGCTTGGCCGCCAGAAGGACTAGTACAATTGACAATTCCCCTGTTCGGTGGACCATTACCGTCGGGTCCTAATTCAACAACCGATCCCGGGTCTGGAAACACTATAGCGGACCCTTCCTCGGTGTTGCACTTGGTTTGAAGGGCAACGTTGGCCTTGAAGAGCTCAGGGAGACTGTCAAAGCCATCTCCTGAACCACCAGCAACGTTGACGTAGGCACAATTCATGTACATTTCACGATTGCCGATCCTATTAAACCATGTCCAGGCGAATACTGCCTTGCCAGAAGGCGCATTGGATGGAATCTTAAATTTGTATTTGAGTGGTATGGGACACCCGCCAATAATGGACTTGATGACCTTGAACGACTTCCCTTGGTCGTAAGAAAGTGAAATCTGGCATGAACCACCGCCATGGGTTGCTATATTTTGATCTATTGTCATTTCGTACTCATTCCCAGCTTTGTACTCTGCAGTTGCCTTGAAAGAATCTGTTAAGTATCCTTTGCAAGGATAATTCGATCCGTTCTTCCATAGTGGGTCTTTATAATTGAAATCCATATTGGCAGAATTAGCAGGATTTAGGGGGCTTCGAATTGGGAGCGGGTTCAGCATTTGCATGTGGCTGTACACCCCATGGCCTAGAAAGCCCAGGACAAGAATGATAACGTGATATACAATGGTCATATAGGCGGTTCAAGGTAGTTCCGGGAAGCTGGAGAGTAGAAATGCGCTTGTCAAATAAAATGGATCAGGTGTTCGCAATTTTAGCGGTCGATTGAGAAAAGAATGAACAATATAAATCTGAATGTTGGTTCGTAGGTGCGGTCGGTTTGAAGCCGTGGGATAGATAGATATATCTATATATCTATATATCTATATATATGTTTGATCATTGCTGACGAGCTACTGCTGACATTATATAAGATCCCTCTGGCGCTTAGGAAGGGAGCCATGATGAATTCGCCATTAATGGTGAAACCGATGGCTCTAGGAACGAATAACAATGGCAATAATTTCATTTGTGTTTTCCCATTCTCATCACATCGACCAAAGTAACTGACGGGTAAGGCCGATTGATGAACAGAATCAAGTCGCAGCCGCTGGGTGGCGAGGGATTCTGAAGTTATTCCCACATTGGTAACAATTCATAATGAGCTGGACAAAGCCTTTGTATTGAGAATGCCGTGGGTGATTGTTTCCTGCCGTTGCCCCAACATCGTCTCCTCAGAGGGGTTAGGAATCAATGGTGAAGTTTCATGTTGTCCCTCGACAGAAATTGATACCAGGATCCCAGATCATAGAAACAAGAACAGGCATTACTTTAATAGATTCTAAATTGATTAAGGCTTATGTATTGATACATAATTGCATGCCGCCGCGACCATAGGATCGATATTTGAAACGGGAAAGTCAGAGGTTCCACCGTAAACCGATATGTCCGAGTCATGGCTTACTGGCGATCCATCTAGGAAGTTAAAATGTCAGTTGAGAATACGGGTTAAAAGTCCCACTCGGAAGAAGTAAATTCCCCCAAGGGCCTGAGGGCTGGGTGCTTGATGAAACATTAGTTCGCTCTTCATAACAGAAATCCGACAATTTTCGGTATCCGGCGCACTCCATTTCCATTCTCGCCCGACTCAACTCAGGGAACATGTTTCGCCCTTTTCCGGTATGCTTCATGTCCAATCTGAGCCTGCGATGTTCGTCAATACAGACACCCTATAGTTGACTACATTTCGTAGATGGCGAATCATAATTATAATTTTTCTCACAGTATTGTGCCACTAGCTTCAACTGGAACTAATCGGTTGCTCATCTGCCAAGGCTCACAGAACATGTAGCCCTACCGCGCTAAATAAGAGCGATGTGTATTTCAACCTCCGATGAGAATAGATATCATCCAATCTATGTATTTGTACGTCAAAGGATCGAACGAGTGCAGGATCCACCTACTGGTTCCCTTCCCAGGCTAAGACGCGTCCCCAGGAAGCAAGTCAGCACTAGACCGAAACATAGAGAAGTAGGTATATCCAGATGTGATATTGCGGAATAACCATGACTACGACATCATGGGCTAAATCGAATCGATATGGTTTCAACGTCTGTAATCGTAAAACACAGATCCTAGAGGAGATGAAGTCCCAATGAATCCCTGCCGGCACACGCAGCAAAAAGGACAATGGCTTGATGAACTGAGAATCCTTCACGGTAAACCCTGTGGTATTTTAACTGGCATGCTCCGAGAATTAGATCACGAAATATAACCCATTCATTAAGGGATTTGGTAGCATTGCCCCAAAGCATTTACCTCCCTGTGGAGATGGAGAGGATATAATGAGAGTAAAAGTGTATAGCTGGCTTATTGACGAATCGATAGCCTTAGAGAAGTGCGATCATTAGTATAAAGGGATTAGAGGCATCCTTGACAAGAATCGGAAACCCTTTTCGCACAGGTGAGAGTTCGAACCCAATACTATATGAGGACAAGTGGAATGTGTTGGGGGGATTGGGTTGGGTGATTCGTACCCTCTATATTGAGCTCTTTTGCCCGAAGTGGCCTAATGGAATGAGGGTTAAGTTACCTAATCTCGCATTTTGCCCCCGCCAATGATATAATCATAAATATATCATGCATTTCATCGAGTCTTTCCAAGGAAAGACAAATTCCGGCTCCAGTAGCTCAGCGGTTAGAGCGTGCGATTGCAGTTACGCACTCTATCGCAATGTCCCTTGTTCGAATCAGGGTTGGAGCTGAACAGTGAATTCCTTTTTATTCCTTGTGATTTTTTTTTCTTAAAAAACACTTCCAGATTTCCTTTCATAGTTGATGCTAGAGCAATGATGTCGTCCTACTTCTCCCTTAATTGTTTAACTTCGTCAACTATATTTGTTGCATATCGAAGGGCGAAGTCTGTGCTAGAACAGCGGACAGGAAGACCATTCCTTACGCCTTGTTCATTTTGCAACGGATAAATCTGGCCACGTTTGAGATATAGATAGCCTGTTATATCTTGAGCTAAATTATATTGAGGTGTGAGATATCTGCGATGTCTACTTTTATATACATGGCTACTATTTTTATAATCTCTCCTGTCAGCGGAATGACGCATCTAGAACCAGGGGGCACACGCTTCCATGGTGATCCCTGTACGCAAGAGCAACTGAGATCTAATTTTGGCGCTAGCAGTTGAAACAAAATGCACGAAAACGATTTCCACAGGCTGCCCAAGTCCTTCTAACAATCAACAAGATGTGCAGATTTCCATAGCTTATGTGGACCCTTTTTCTTTTCGACATTTCATGACTCTGATGCAAAGAACGGAGGTTGGTGTGCCCGCTACAATTTAGTATTGCCACGCAGAAAGTGGATTCCAATCTGAAAACATTGGTAAAATTGAACGCTATGCTCATATTAGAAAGATTACCTATATGTGAGTGGGATGCAGGACTTAGGATAGCGTCGATATATATTGAATGTCAACCAAGTAGAAACGGATGAAAGGAAATCAGCCAGCGGGCAGCAACAAAGTTTATCTTACACATATTAAAATATTTATGGAAAAATCAACAGTAGGAGGAACGTTTCCGTTGAGTATTTGCGAAAAGAGGACAAGGAAGCCGAAATCGACAGGAAAAAAAAAAACACCTTAATATAAGTGCTGGGTTTGGCGGATGAAGATAAGCCATCGACTTTATCATATCTTGTGGGAAAAGATGGAGATGGATATCAAGAATATTTATTGGGAATGAGAAGCTGCGTATTCCGACGGGGGTCCAATATATAGCGATGTAGCGACGTTCTGATCAAAAAAACAGTAAAATTGGAACGACTAAAAATTGTTCACATAGAACGGAATGAAAGACAATAGAGCCACTGGACTAGTTTCCGTTTGTTTGTGTCCCATTTTCCTGTTTCCCGTTTCCATGTTTACCGTTCTTCTTCGGCGCGGCTTTTGATATACTAGCCCTCACATACGTTTCTCTCACTGGATCTCCTTTGTGATCTAAAACAGCCCACTCCCCAATGCCCAGATCCTCTGGAGCTATCCTGACTCCACGGCCGCCGCCGCCAATAATAAGATTACCGGGACGATAGTTATTGTCCGCCTTTAACCGCTGAATGGCAGAGTTATGGATCTTTGCATCCAACGGAATGTCGCGCACTTCCCCGCAGGGTAGAGGCCAACGAATAGGGGCCCAAGAGCCATCTTGCTGTAAATCCATCCTTTTAAAGGGAAGATACTCCATCATTTTCCATGCTAATACTGATACGGCTGGTAGACCAGACGTAAATTCCAGAGAGTCATGGATGTGACCTTTGGTTCCAGAGTATTGTAGAGCATTATAAAAACTCCTTGATAATGAAGACTGTTCTGGGTCGTCTTGGGGAACTTCTTGGACGGCTGAATCATCCACTCCATTGATTACAATCTCCGGTGGATTTGGTTGTTGCCTCTGGTCGATATTCCATGATTTCTCAATGGGTGAGTAATCGCCAGAGAACTCTAATGCGCATTCGAATTGTTTGAGTTTGCGCTCATCGAATAGTAATCCAGCGCGTTGTGCTTCGTGAACCATCCAGACCAAGGGTGCATGACTGAGTGGCCATTTCTCTCCTGGCATGAGTCCCCAGCCACCACCGATATCAGCATGACAGCCAGGGAACCAAACTTCCTGGATATCCTGGACAGTTTGGTCTGATTGGACGGATCTGTCATCGGTAATATGAGAAGAGTGTGGCGGGAAATGGGCCACACTATCGGCGGAGCTCGCACAATCAGCAGAGAAATTACGGTTATCAGGGACCGACAGACTAAGATTATGCATCGAATGATGAGGATATGATGGACGGTAGCGGTTCTCTTCTTGAGGCTGGGTCCAACCTGTTTCAGGTGGATTGGCGTTGACATTTCCTAAAGCTTTGGTTTCACCCTTGCCTGTCCTTGACTTGGATTTTTCCCGGAGCGTTATCGAAGCCTGCTTCTTCTTTCTGCGGGAAGATATACGTGAGATGAACGAAAATCGGCGATATCTACACTGTGATTCTTGGGGGTGATGGTTTTGAGAGATCAAGTCTTGGCGGAATTTAGCACGTCTTTCATCAATGCCAACTGCATGTCTGATAACCTTGGCCGAACTTCTCGCGGTATAGGGGAATCTGTTCCGCGACATCCATGGTGACTCGAATTTGGGAACGCTGTTCACAGTGTCAAATAGGCCTAAGAACCGAATCCGCTGGATTGGACGACTGAACGTTTCGCGAAAAGCTTTCATGAAATTATATAGATCGTGTCTCTTTTTGATATCTGCCTTACTGATCCCTGCTCGCTGTTGCCATTTTGAAAAGGTTTTCCACGCAAAAAAGACGAGCTCTTCATTTCCAATCGTTAGGAGGCCAACGTAGTCCAGCATCTCGGCCAGAAAGCGAGCTATATACGCCCCACGGCTAAATCCGAAGAAGAATATTTCATCGCCCGGAGAATAATACCGCATCAGAAATCGGTAGCCAGCAAGCACATGTTGATCAAACGATGAGCCAATAGCTGCGTCTTTTGCCTTTGTCCAGCTCCGTTTGATGCGAGAAAATGTGCCTGCATGACTTGAGATTTTCGCTGACGTTACGTAAGTCCCAATTCCAGGCTGATAATAGTGGAATTGTTGTCCTTGATTTCTATCTAGCATCTGCGGTTTAATGTCAGCACTGAAAATACTATCTTTACATTGAGTGTTTATAGCATTGATCACTGACTCGAAATATTTTTAGTACATTGCTGTCCGACTCGTCGCCAGAAAATTTATTACCGGTACCATCGAAGCAAAGGACAAATGTTTTTGGAATATCTGAGGCGTAATGTGACATCAGGACGATTTTATGCGGAATCGCTGCTGCTGGTACTTGCAAAGTGGTGTCGACAAAGGAGAAAGGAATTGGATTTACTGCTCAGAGAGGAAGTATAGTCCGAAGAGGGGTTAGGTTTGGTGGGCTTTTCTTAAGTTAGTGTAACGCAGCGCTGCTTGTATCACTGTGTGTAAAACTTGGCTGCGTTGATAACGTTCTTCATGTGAGGAAAATGATGGTTCTTTTGCTCCCAATCAGGGGCTCAATGTAGTTGGAACAAGCACAGCGGTAATCACTTGAAAGTGGTGGATGACTACAATTCTAAACGTCACTGCGGGATGTATTTATCTATTTTGAACTCAGAGGATGTCAAGGCGGAGCCATCGTCACAGCTGGAATCGCGCTGGAGGATTGCACAGGCCTGGTGTTGATCGAAGAGGAGTTCTGCAGGTAAAGTTAGCCGAAGCTGAAATTTGGATCCATCGACATTGAAGCTATGGTGAGCTCAACCATTTTCGGATTGGCTCAGCCACTAGCCTTAGCGTGAGATCTAAGAATGACAACATTGGTCAGCCTGACGGGCGGAGCGCTGCATGTTCTCAAATAGAACTCCACATTAAAATAAAACGTCCAGAACCCTTCGGTTTCCCTGTCCCGGGATCTCAAACAGGTTAGGCGCTGGACGCCCTTCCAATGCTCTGTCAGTGGATCATGAAAGCCGAGTCCGTCACACAATGGTTTCGACTGATGATTATGGCTGGCTGAGAAAAAGCCCGAAAATGCACCCGAAGAAAACCTCAAGAGGATCCTTTACTAGAGAGGCGATTGGTCCCGAATACCCTGCAAAGACAAAATTGCGCCGACCTGATAATAAAAGGAGGAAGAAAAGTCAAATAAGATTTACCTATAGCTAGTCAAGAACTTGGTGACTCAAACACATGGCTATGGACAAAGAGCCGGGTTGACCAGTCCGTGAGTTCAGAGATCAAGGGTCTGAGGAGAGCAGTCCGAGACCAAGTCCTTATGCCCAGATCGAGTAGCATCAATAGTGTAGTTTTATGGTGGGGCACCAGGTGGCATCCATGTTTTCCACCTCCCCCGCCGCTAATCAACTGTAAACGAGGATCGAACATTGTTGTGGAGCGAGCAATGATGTTGGAGGAGCGCAACAGAATGGAAACGTGGAAGTTGTGTTTGACGATGAGAGGCTGAGAGTGTGGTGTTCTTCTGCAAATCAGGTGATTGATGGCGCTTCCACTCCCAAAGGCTTCGTTTACTCCTTTCCAAACCTCCAACCAGTTGGCTGGACACCACCAATAAGACTCCCAAGCCAGAGACAGCGTCGAAGGGTTTCTGGCCAAATGCACACTCAATTTACTCCTCGATCCGGGATTCAAATTCTGCCCGAGTGTGGCGCGTGCATACGATGCAGTAGTTGCAGTATGCTTCGCGCACCTGTGCTGCTTGACAACCGACAGGCATGAAGTCAATCATCTCCTCCAATTAGTGGTTTGCTCGCTTCCTGAATTGACTGAATGATAATTGGCTCTTCCAGTCAGGATTCCTCAGGAATCACTGAATCAGGAATCAATTTGTGATGATCAAACGAAACCGCCAATCCTTACCTCTTGTGTTGAGCTATTGGTCGCAACGATTCAATAATTCGTCTATCTCACCTTCTTGCTTGTCCAACCATCCCTTTTGATTTGCTAAAATTGAAGCTCTGTCGGTCAAATGTCTAGCAGATGCGTGCCCTTACCCGAGCACTATGGTAGATTACTTTTGTGACAGCATTTCATCACTGGCCGAGTACCCGACAGCTCAAATTAATATGTGGCACCCTCTGAGCAAGCTGGAGCTCTGCACGGATCGGGCGCCGCGGAGCCTTGATCCGGACGTCAAGACAGAAAATAACAAGCCGCTGCGAACACCAGTGTAATTTTTGGAGGCATTTATTCCAGTTGAAATCATCATGGCAGAGTGGAAATTCAATCATTCGTGTTCTCATTGTCGATTGATTTCTTGACAAAACATTTCATTCCCTTCACCTTTTCGAAATATCCATTTTCTGAATTATTTGTCTATTCTGTTGTCTATTCCTCCTGTCTATCACAGGTTATCTTGCGCAGATGGCGGGCTTAGATGCCGCTCTGACTCCAACAAATGGCCAGAAGAATGGTCATGTGAATGGTAAACTGAAGGATGCACCCCTCCCCGTCGCGAAACGCAGCAAAGGGCGCCGCGTCGAACGACAGGAAATTGAGGATACATTTGCAAAGTATTCGGAATTCAGCGGCGACCATTCCCGCATGAAGAAAGATGGAACCAGCAGCAAATTTCAAGAAGTGAGGTGGATGGGCTGGAAGGGCGTCCGGACCCTGTTGGAGGTGGTAAAGGGCAAAACTTCTAGCAAACTTGTCGACGATAGGGACTACCTCATGGAGCGAATTATTCAAGTATGGTCAAGCCGATGAACGCAGTAAAAGCCAGAGACTTACTTCTTTCTGCCTACTTAGCTTGTGGCCAATCTCCCTCCAGAATCATCAGCGCGAGAACAGCTCACCAAGACTTTTGTTAAATCACTCTGGGTCTCTCTTCCTCATCCACCCCTCGCGTAAGGATCCTTTGTGCTGTGAAACGCCTGCGTTTCATTAACGTATTTCCCTTTTAGATATCTCGGCGACGAGTATCGCTACAGAGCCGCCGATGGATCGAACAACAACCCGATGTTTCCCCGACTGGGAGCCGCCAACACACCCTACGCGCGCTCCGTCAGACCTATCACTATTCAGCCTGCGGCACTTCCAGACCCGGGTTTGATCTTCGATAGTCTTTTCGCTCGCCAGGAATTTAAGCCTCACCCCACTGGGGTCTCTAGCGTATTTTTCAGTTGGGCATCGTTGATAATTCACGGTAATATTGCGTTGTGCGATCTTCATTTGGAACCCGCTAACTGGTTTGAAAGACCTTTTCCAGACCGATCCAAGGAATCAGCACATCTCACAAACTTCTTCGTATCTTGATCTTTCCACGCTCTATGGAGATAATCAAGATGACCAAAACCAAATGCGTACCTTCAAGGATGGGAAACTCAAAGCCGATACATTTTCGGATCCTAGACTTCTCGCACTCCCACCTGCTTGCAGCGTTATTTTGGTCCTGCTGAACCGGTAAGGAAATTGGATACTCGCTGCTCATCCAATCGCTTTGTTTATTAAACTTCCTGGATTTGGTCTATCAACCTAGTTCAAAGGCTGACCTTTTTCCCCAGATTCCACAACTATGTTGTCGAACAGCTAGCACAGATAAACGAGAATGGCCGGTTCACTAAACCCCATGCTAATCTGCCACCAGATCAATCGGCAAAGGCATGGGTTAAATATGATAATGACTTGTTCCAGACCGGGCGGCTGTAAGTTTATTCAGATGGTTAACCTTATTCATACCTAATATGAGAATAGTATAACATGTGGCCTCTACATAAATATCACATTGTACGATTATGTACGAACCATAATCAACCTTACACGGAGCAACACGACCTGGAGTTTGGTACGCAATACGCTTTCGCAACGTTGAATATATGCTAACTTTTTTTCAGGACCCAAGAATTGACACGAAGAAAGATGCTGCTCCGGAATCTGCGGAAAGCGGCGTTGGTAACCAGGTATCTTTCGAGTTTAACCTTGCTTATCGGTGGCATTCATGTATCGGCCAACTTGATGAGAAATGGATCAACGATATCTACCACGATCTTTTTGGCAAAAGCGGGGAAGATATTTCTATGCCAGAGCTGATGGCTGGAATGGGAAAATGGAAACAAAAACTTCCTGAAGACCCTTCTAAGAGGACATTTGCCAAGCTAAAACGGCAAGCAGATGGACGGTTTAGGGATGAAGATCTGGCTAGAATTATAACCGAAGCGACTGAGGAAGTTGCAGGTGAGTGTATTCACACGCTTTAATTCACACTTGTCTAAGGAGAATATAGGAACATTCGGTCCACGTAACGTTCCCAAGGCCCTCCGAGCAGTCGAAATACTTGGAATTCAGCAGGCGCGGAAATTCGGCTGTGGCACTTTGAATGAGTTCCGGAAGTTCTTCGGCTTAAAGGAGTATGAATCGTTTGAGGAAATCAACTCTGACCCTGAAATAGCCGGCCAGCTTCGGAATTTATACGAGCACCCTGATTATGTTGAGCTTTACCCAGGCATTGTTTCAGAGGAGCCGAAGATTCCTATGGTCCCTGGAGCTGGGATTTGTCCAACCTATACTATCTCGAGAGCAGTTCTTTCAGACGCAGTAGCACTTGTGCGTGGTGACCGATTCTACACTGTATGTCATCTCAGTTTCGTTTATTAACTCCTTATTACTGGTATTGTGACTGCAAACCACAACTAACATATCCTCTATAGTGCGACTACAATGCCAAAAGTTTGACAAACTGGGGATATACAGAGACTCACTATGATCTTAGCATCAACCAGGGTTGTATGTTCTACAAGCTGATGCTACGCGCTCTTCCAACTTATGTCAAGCCCGACTCCATCTACGCACACTATCCCATGACGATTCCCAGCGTAAACAAGGAAATTTTTGCCAAGTTGGGCCGACAGAGTCATTTTTCTTGGGATCGCCCTGCGTTGTTGTCCCCTCGAATTGACCTCACTTCCTACAATGGAGCAAAAACAATTCTTCAGAACGCTAAAGATTTCCGAGTCACTTGGGAGGCGTCCCTCGGTTCACATCTTGCAAGTCAGGGCTTCAATGAGTCACAAGCTAAAGTCATAGATGAAATCTTTGCTCAAGACTCGTGGCGCGAGGAAGTCAAGCAATTCTATCAGGATATAACTCAAAAATTGCTGAAGCGGAACTCAGTGAAAATCGCTGGAATTAACCAGATTGATATCACCCGGGAGTACGATCATCAGACCCCCTACTCAAAAGACCCCCTACTCAAAAGACCCATTGAACTAATTAATATCCAGTCTCGGTAATCTCACGCATGTGCACTTCGCTGCAAGTACCTTTAATATTCCAATCAAAACAAAGGATAACTCAAAGGGAGTATTCACCGACCATGAAATGTTCATGGTAATGCTGGCGGCATTCACCAGTGTATTCTCTGATGTAGATCCCACAAAATCTTTCCCCCTGCGACAGGTGGCTCGTGAAGTGGGTGAACAGTTTGGTCAGGTTGTGGAGTCATACGTCAAATCTATCAAAGCGTTTAATCCGTTCTCTAGTATTATTGATAGGTTCCAGAAGGATGGCAACACGTTGGCCAAGTTCGGCGCGGACGCAACCCGCAGGCTTCTAAAATCCGGCCTCAGCGTTCCACAGGTGGCTTTGTCGTATATTCTTCCCATTATCTGCACAGCAGTGCCGAGTCAAGCCCAGGCTGTGAGTGTTTTCGCTGCTCATTTTGGAAAGCATGAACTAACTTCTATCAAGTTTACTCAAATCATCGGCTATTACTTGTCAGATGAGGGCAAAAAACACCTCCCTGATATCAACAGCCTTGCAAAGGAGGATTCCTTAGAATCCGACACGAAACTTCTGCATTATTGTATGGAGGGGCTTCGACTTAGCGGGTCATTCAGTTCCTATCGTGATTCAAATGCAAACATTCTCATCAATGATGGTGGTCGTGAAGTTTCCATCAACGATGGAGATAAAGTCTTCGTGAGCATGGTAAAAATCTTACTTTTCCCACCGTGCTTAAAATTTTACCTCATACATCTCTAAAAACCTAGTGTAACTCGTGCTGACATTTAATTCTAAAGATTTCTTCTGCTAGGGACCCCAACATATTCCCAAGCCCCGACGAAGTCGTTCTTGACAGACCTCTGGAATCCTATATCCATTACACTGATGGCGCTTTTACCTGTTTCGGAAGAGACGCACAGATGGTGGCGCTATCCTCCATGCTGCGTGTAGTTGGGCGTCTAGATAACCTACGCCCTGCGCCGGGCCCTCAAGGCCAACTGGCGAGAATTAGCCGTCCTGACGGACATTTTGCTTACATGCGAGAAGACTGGGGTGGCTTTTCGGCGCTCCCGATGAGTAAGTTTTGTCCCTGTTTCGTCTGCCTTCCGTTCTCGTTCTTCACCTCGCTAGATACCATTTTAAGTGAAATTTTGTGGCTGATTAATAACTTCCTCCTTTCTTTTTATCCTCGATTGCAGCTCTGAAAGTCCACTACGACGGTGAGCTTCGGTAATTGTGCACGAGTATATTTTGCATAGGGACACAGGCTCTGAATCCTACCTTCTCACTGACTCTGTTTCAAGTTCTCTCTTAATTGTTCTTGGTTTATTTTCTTTTCTTCTATGCATTTTCATAACGTGGTGCTTCGTCAAGTTTGTCACCTACGCATTTAATTGTTGAGAAAGCGTGGAGCAAAGCTTTCGTTATATACTTGTCCTTCATATACAGTAATCTTTTCGTGCTAAATACAAAGTGAAGGCTGGCCATAGAGACTCAGCCAATCGAAATAATCACATCCTCGGCAAATTATCTCACCGTCATGCTGTAGACAAAATGAACATACAGTGCCAGGCCATACGTATTGGCAACATTACCACAATCATGGTGCCCTTTTTGTGGCAGAAAAGTAGTGGGGACTGCCAATACTTATGGCCTGGAACAGTATCTTTCTCAGTGACTATAACAAAAATTGCTCAATGTTGGTTTAAAACCGGCCTCTCTCTAAAATACAGCAGCTAATAGTTGCGAAGATGCTCCCTATGTAAAGCGTTGAAGTTAGAACATAAGTTTTCTACAAAAATGGGGTGAGTGAGGGCAATCACTAGCAATGGTGAGAAATTCCAATGTCCCATCCATATTTTATTTAAGGAGTGCATCTCTCTTCATTCAATTTTACTACACGATATTTCCCATTTACGGCTAGGCAGGAGCGCAAGAACACTGGTAAGCATAAAGTCAAGACGCAATCAATTGAACGAGTATGAAACTTCGAACCATTCCTTCAACATCTAGCACGCGTGATGAAGCAACTTTTCAAGCACCTTTGGCACTAGTCGAGCGGGAGCCCTATAACTATATTGTTAGAGGCCCAAAGCATTCAAACAAGTCTACACAGGTAGCAGAAACGAACCTACACAGCCCTTCCCGCCGCGGTATACATATGGCGTGGGACACCATCCGCCCAAATGGTGCTAGATCAAGATCTGGGCGAACCCAATCATACCAAGGCTTGTTGTTCATCTTTACGGGATCATGTTTCCATTGTGAGCCACGGCTTAGCCGATAACTCGTGTTCACTGACATGGGAGAGATTTGGTGGCCAGTATGCTCTCCAAGGTTGGCGAAAAGAACCCAATTCAGGCCTGCCGTTAACATCCGCCAGGTTTGTTGTTGGTGGGTTGCTCAGTGGCGGCACGTAGAATTGTGAGGGCATTACTGATATAAATGCTTTGTCCCGAAGAAGTTGGTGGGCGCATTCTCAGTCCCGATTCCTCCACCCAGGCAAATCCCCCGCCTTGGGCACAAAAGTTCTACATGTCCGTTTCAGGCTGGCAGCATACCAGGAAACTTCCACACCCCCAACAGCCCTCTCTACCATCTCGCCAGATGGGGGAAGCCGGCTCTTCTCTAAGCTCCAACTACCAACTGCCATTGTCCGGAGTCTTCCAGGGTGCATGGTAAGGGACTGTCTATATTCTGGCATTGATCGGATTCGAACATGCTGTAGCATGTTGGCACACCCAGCGGATTTTTGCGCTTTTACGAGCCCTAGAGGTTTTGAGACTCCTTGCCCCAGTAGCCTACAAATTCCAACTACGCATGCTCGACTTGAAGGGGTCAGTTGTCCAGCCCGGGTATCTGAAGAAGCCTAGTTACCACCAGCACCAACTTGTAGTCCAACAAGTTAAACTGGGTCCTGGCCAGTTGCTTTTCGAGCACACGTCTAACTATACCAACGCCGCAGGTGGATCGGCTTAGCTTTCAAGCTCTATGAAAATGGCACTGCTAGAAAGTGTGCGCTCAGCTAGCCACGCCCTCATTCTGATACTCTGTCTCGCCTGCCTTGGCTTAATCGTCCTGAGAAGGTCGGAACAGATGAGCCTGGTCATCCAACAGCCTCCGTCTATTTTGACTCTTGACGAAGCAACTTATTTCATATCCTCACCATCCAAGGTACAGAATCCGTCGCACTTACCTCACAAGGGGATTCCGAATAACTCTTTTTTTGGCCTCTCTAAGGTCGAGTACAGATTTTCCAAGCGCGCTTCGGTTTCTGGGCCCTGCACTGTCATTCGTGTCCCCAATGTCCAGATCACGCCAGATGATCTCATTGAGATCCGGAGGATGCTTTCCCAAGATGATGTGTGGTCAAATGGCTTTCTACAATACCTCATTTTCCTGCCCCAGACAGCCCACCAAACCGTCCAAATCAACACTGCTGCTCAGCAAAAACTCGATACTTGGGGCAGTCAGGTTTTATCCGCGGGCAACCTGGGAACTCTAGACCTTCAGCAGCCTGGTCCTTATTTCTGTAACGCTGGTCAACTGCACAAAGTGTACAGGCTATATCCTGATACAGCGGGAGCATTCATGAGTGCCACAATTCAATCACCAAACGATCCATATCTGTAAGTGTAGTTACTAGTAACCAATGATCTAAAATTATGTTGACTGGTTTCAATAGCTATAATTCGTTCAATGTGTCTGTGTTTACGGAAGAGCACCCCTTAACATTGACCATCGGCGTTCCTTCCCGCTTATATTTCACACCCACCCAGGAAAAGCCGTTGGCCGGACTGCGAATCGCGGTCAAGGACACACAAGATGTGCAGGGGATCAAAACCACTGGATCATCACGTGCATATGCTCGACTCTATGGGCCACGAGATAAAAGTGCCACTGGAGTTCAACGCTTGCTGGATCATGGTGCCATTGTAATTGGCAAATTGAAGTCGACTCAGTTTGGTGAGAGTGAGTGGGCTACAGCTGACTGGGTAGACTACCATGCCCCGTGGAATCCTCGAGCAGATGGATATCAAACTCCAAGTGCAAGCAGTTCCGGCAGCGGTGTGGCGGTGGCTGCTTATAACTGGCTAGATTTATCTACTGGTACAGACTGTAAGTGATGTTCCGCCTATTAGCCCTTAACGTGGGAAATAATATCTCACTGAATAAGCACAACAGGCAGTGGTAGTGTTCGGGCTCCAGCTGCTATTCACGGACTATTCGCAATCAGACCGTCTACAGATGCAATTGACAACAAAGGCGTCATCCCATTCTCCAAAAATTTTGACACCTTCGGCATATTCGCGAGAAATATAGAAACTCTTACAACTACGTCATCAGTTCTTTATAATCAACATGCAGAGATCCCTTCTTGTTTCAAGGTAAGATAATTGAAGAACATGTTTGAATGTTTCCGCTCACGGTCCAACAGAAGCCCAAACGCATTGTATACCTTAGCGAATACTGGCCAGTTAAAGATAAGGCCAGTTCATCTGTGTTTGAAAGTGTTATCGGAAAGCTCGAAAATGCAATTGGCACTAAACGAACCAACCTCAGCCTGAACAAACTCTGGGCGGAAACAAACCCAGTTGGAACGGCCGTCTCTATCGATGATTACTTCAGAACGACCTTTGTTTCTGCATCTGCCCCAGATCAATGGAACATGCTCAAGAGCTTCCACTCGGAATATAACAGGATTTTTGGTCATTATCCTACACTAAATCCCCAACTTCAATGGAAAATGTGGTTTGCCTGATTTCCTTTATCGACTAATTACCCATGGCTATATTCTAACACTCTAAAGGGAATTTTTGCCAAAGCAGACACTGGAGATGCAGAAGCAGGGAGAAAAAGAGATTGAAGTCTTCCGCTCCTGGTTTGCAAAATATGTAATGCTGGCAGATGAAAACGGCTGTTCTGAAAGCTTCTTGGTCCTGCCATGGACCCAAGGGCAACCGAGCTTTAGAGATGAATATCGAGAGTAAGAATTCTAATTGTGACTGTCTCGTATTATCCGCTGATTGGCCCGCAGGCGCCCATCTTGGACTGGTGAAGGCTGGTTTTTCTATTTCATTTCGGTTTACGCAGGAGCCCCCGAAGTCATATTACCTGGTAGGCCACACTTGATTTTCATCAGTTCTTGTCTATCAACTAATATGCGATAGTTGGCCAAACGCCCTATCACTCTCGAGTGACAAAGAGGGAGGAGTGGCTCCCTGTGGCCATTGGACTCGTTGGAGCTAGAGGTACAGATGCGGCATTTACTTCATTTATAAAAGATACCATGAAATCCGCGAACATTTCACAAACGGTAGACGTCGGGCGTACCGCTTTTAAATTAAATGCGTACGAGACGAACGATGTTGTCGAAGATTCCACAGTCCAAATACACCAGAATCAAAATATCTTATTAGGGGAATTTCCCCTAGGACCCAGCAGCTAGGGCTATTTCTTTTGGACATGTCAATAATTTTGGGAACGGGCCTCGTCTCTATTCTGCAAAACATCGGCGTCCGAGTGGCTTTCATTGTAGGGGATGGTGAATCTTTGTCTATCTACAGATAATTATGGGTATATTTCGCCGTTATAGTCCATGGATTGCAATGATAAAATACACCATCCAGATTGCGAGGCAGCATCAAATTCCACAACGTGACTAGACAAAAGCAACCATGGAACTGTATCGGGGGGTGTTTACAATAAATCGGCCCAAGGATTAAATCTTAACCATCACTAGTTTTCCCAGGCGAGGTAATTGTATTTGGCTCCCACCCCAATATGAGAGTTCAGACCTACTGATTCGTTCTTTTGGTCTCCTCACTTAGATGCATATGCCTCAATTTGGGTTCCCCAACTGGGTTGGCCAGTCAGTGTACTTCACAGCCGGCATGGTTTGGTCAGCTTATGCTCGGTAAATTAGTTAGCTGATTATGTGGCTCGACATACATCGTGAGGACTTCGCTGTGAAGTTTCAACTACAGCCTTATGTACTGTACCAGCCGAAAATGTAGCGTGCTCCTAATCCGAAAAGGTCACATTTTTCTAATCCTTTATTAATTACAACAATGTTCTCCTCCCCTTACCTTCACTATTTCCATCTACATTGCACATCATGAGATATAATCTTTTCTTCGATTTATATTGCCATGCTGCACTCTTCGAATCTAAATTTGAAAGTACCACTCCATCATTCAGAACGGCTTCGGACCGTTCCCCAGATGCAATTGACTACACAGTAGGGTGAATCTGTTCACTTGCAGATGAACTGGTAGTGGCGGAAGCGATGCTAGATGAGCGTTACTTATGCTCTCATCCGAAAGAAGCCTGATATTTTTCACAATTTGCAAATTGACAACATCGCTAGCACTATACTTAAATTATGATATACAGTTACATATAAAAAATACTCGGAATCTATTAACGCAGACTTGAATAATCGAGGTAATCTATGCATTTTTACAGACTGACGATGTTGTCTCCTAGGAAGCATGCAATGCTAGCAATGTCACACACTATCACCACTCCAGTACCCAGGCCTCACTCCACGCGTATCTTCCATTCATCAACTCTTTCAATTTATTAACAGCCAAGACACGAGATGTATGGTTATACGCCACATGCTTGTCAGGGACTTCTTGGCCGTTGAACCTAACCCTACACGTAGGTGAACCAAAGGTCAATCCTAGAATAGTAATGTTATCAAGGTAGTTTGTATCTTGATACGTTCCATTGGAGACTGCATTGACACTCCTTTTCTCCACATTAAGATGCACCGACAAAGTTGACGTCGGCTCAGCGCTTTCTCCATCGTCGATATATATCTGTCCATGTGCTGTGGATTTGCTGTCCAATGCGATAAGAAGAGACCATGGAGAATTTCGCGCTGCTCGCGTCGTTAGGGCCGGCTCTTGCATTGGAAGGACGCTTCCACCACGAACGTAGAGGGGGATGTGACCAAGTGGAGCATCAATGGTGGTGTTTTTTCCTGCTACTGCCTTGAATTGAGTGCGCGTATACCAATCATACCAGATCTCGCCGTCAGCAACACCAGGGAAAACGCCATTAACCGTCGTCGCCCGGGGCTCCAGAACCGGGATGATCATAAGAGATGGACCTAGAAGGAATTGTCCATCAGCTGAGGCTAGACTTGGGTCATTTGGGAATTCCCAAGCCAAGGCTTTCATGACGGTTGAGCCCGTCGTGTGTGCTTGATGGAAGAGCGTATATATATATGGGAGCAAGGCGTATCGGATTGCCATGGCCGATTTGGTTGCCTTAATGACGGATGACCAGACATATGGCTCCTGCGAAATAGCCGAGAGGACGTTGTGGTTGCGATAGAATGGGAAAAAAGCTGAAAGCTGCATCCACCGGTTGCACAGTTCCTCGTCACTGTTGCCGTTGAACCCACACGTATCGACGCCAAACATCGGGATACCGAAGAGCGAAAATGACAAGGCCTGTGGGATGGAGAAAACCATATGGGCCCAGCGGGATTGGTTGTCACCTCCCCAATGGCCAGCCCATTTCCCGCTTCCCGAGAAGGTCGATCGACCGATAATGAACGGTCGTTTATTTGGAAAGACCTGCAGGAGACCATGATATGTCGCGTTCAGAAGCTGATGGCCATAAAGATTGTGGATCTCATATTCCACGGTTCCGTCGGCATGTGTAGCATTTGGTGATACCGCGTGAACAGCTAGATCGCCCTGAACATGATTGATGACATACGGAGGATGGTTGACATCGCGAATTCCTGGACTGGGGGTGGTGGGAAGATAATCTAGCGTGGTAGTTGTGGTCGGTGCTGCGATACCCGCCGTTTTCAGCACATGCTGTCTGAAGGAAGCGGATGACGCAGACGCGGCTTCTGTGACGTTGGTAATATTGAAGCCCTCAGGGTAATCATAAATAACATTGCCATGTTCTCCTGGCAGTTGGAAAGGCGGATGGACTGGGTTGAGGGTAAGGTTTCCTGAGCCACAGCTGCCAACACAGAAAGAAGAGACTTCATTCATATCAATCCACATTCCGTCATATGGAACTTTGTTGAAAAACTCTTTCAGCTCAGTTGACCACCATTCTTGGGAACCTGCAGCCAAAAAGTCAGGGAACACGGTATATCCCGGCCATACGGCTCCGATATAAACGCTGCCATCCGGGTTTCGGAGAAATACATCAGAAGCGTTTCCTCTCTCGTACGGTTTATACCTATACAACTGCTGTCAATTAACAACAGGAGTAATTATGGGATGTTGTTGACATACGCATCAGAGCAGTTTTCTGGATTAGGGATATAGATTGCTGCATCAACGATTGGAATCCAGTGCAAGCCTTTTTGATGCAGGGTGGAGACAAATTTCTGCCCTTGTGGGATTGGATAATTTTCAGGGTGGAACTCAAAATCGCGGTATCCCTTCATAAAATCGATATCAGACCTATGGTTTAAGGGTTAGCCTTACCCTTTCACACTGAGGATGATATAATTTATTCTCACCAAATGGTTTCAAGTGGAATTTCAAACTTCTCAAAGTTGGAAACAACATCTTCCAACTCTGTCCAACTTTTGTAGCCCCAACGGCACTGATGAAAACCGAAGGTATAATATTGCTGAAGTGCCGGGAGTCCAATTGTACTGAGTTGGAAACTCTTTGTCACTTCAGATTGAGATGGGCCCGAATAAAAGTACAGATCTATGCTCCCACCTAAAGTTCGCCAGGTAAGACTGTCAGGTTGAAGGAGAACCTCATGCCCATGGGCATTTCGGAGGAAAACTCCGTGAGAGTACGATACGTATTTCCGCGAATAATCGTGCTCATTGTCAGCAACCGGAACCAGCCTTTTATTATTCTGAACATCGAAATATCGGGTATCGAGATAGAAGGGATGAGAGCCGTAAAGATTGCTGGTAACAACAACTGTCAAATCACCACGCTGAAAGTGCAAACATATATAGTAACGTACGTATCAATCGGGTCACCCACATCCGCCGCATAGATCGTAGCTGTGAAATTGTTTCCAAGTCGCAACCCATGGATGCGTTCGCCTAGCCCATACAGATTGTAACCAGCAGGCAACGAGCTAACAAACTCAATGAATTGATTTTCGAACACCAAGACAGTTCCCGTCGTATCGAAAAGCACGTCGCCTGTACTCCTGCGAGTCACTTTAAACGAGAAGCTAGGCTCATTTGACCAGCTGAAGTCAAGATCCGTCTCGCCACTTCGAAGGTCTGAATGCGCCGCTGGCTTTGGCCTCGGTACCAAATGATCGGGAAGGATATAGTGAGATCGATTGGAGGAGGAAATATGGGTTGGCACGATATTCACGTTTAACCTGTTTTTGGATGAATATACAACAGTGAGATTCAATTTATCCACATCTGTCCCATAGACATTGCATGGCTTCCCGGAGAGGGACAACGTGGCACTGAAGCCATGCGTTATTTCCTTGACATCGGATGCAAGATACCCCGGGCAAACATCCTGTGCATTCACCGATTTGGGATCTTTGACATTTGGAAGTAATAAGGCCCCTCGATCCGCGTTGGCTGGAATAGTGAATACGGGTTTGTTACTATCTGGCGTGTTAGAGGTAGAGGCATATGCCGGGAGTGGATGGTATCCATTGATTGCAAGCGATACCAACAAGATGTTGGTCCACCAGTGAGCGATGCTGGAGTGTGCCATGGTGAGCCACGCAATTTGGAAACTTTGTTGCCTCCAAATCACGTATCAATATCGAGGGATCTTGCTGGACAGGTTGGTTCGATTGGAAATATGAGAGACGGCCATTTTGCAAGGTTGCAGACTGACTTCTTATATACATAAGGGAGTAAATTATTCCTCTGCTAGTGCCTGACGATTTACCCCTGTAGCATACTTCATACCCCTAAGGTCGAGAGCTGAATCATATGCTGCTAGTGTCCAAACACCTTCGCAGAGTCGAGTGCATTTGCACAATCGAACGAGCGACGTTCGCCCAGGAGCTTAACCAACGGGGAGATGCATCGCGACGTCGGACGGACCAAGCTAGGTAACGGCTACGATGACCATCAGGCAATCTGAGAGTGACTTCGGAAAGCTAGATCCAATGACATTTGGATTGGACGCGCAAACCAAGCTCAACATTGGTGGATTTGACAGCGATCGGGAAAATACCGGGTTGCGGGGTTGGTTACTGGAGACAATAATTAGCTAGCGAGGATAAAGCAGCCGTTGCGCAGATCACTAGGCATAGTTGATAGATTCCAAAAAACGGGGAATGTGAGCTTTCATTCCCGCTAATCGGGGAAAGCCCCGTTGATGCTATTCGCAATGGCTCTATCTATGAGTTCCTGATAGAGAACTTGAACTCGAGAGATAGGGCTACGATAATCACGTGCGGAACGCCTTCACCGCCTTCTTCTTATGGCTATTTATCAAGTACGAGTAGCCTAGGTAGAAGATTCAATGATCTGCCAAGTTCTCTCTGATTGTTCCGCCTCTCCCATAGGCAACTGGAGAGGAGGATGTCGCAAGCATGCCTCCCAAGACTGTCAAGGGAGAATACATAGAAACCGTAATTCCCACCATCACCCACTTCTCCATAGCAAACTCCAGACCGCACGTCTAACTCCCTCAGGACACCGGAAACAAAGTATCTCGCCGGTCCCAGGTGCATGGGACCCAACACATCATTCTCGGCGGCAAGACCGTCATCCAAGCCGACGTGTGTATCCGCGGTGACTTGTTCCGCCAACAGTCTGAACAGCAAATTTCCAGCTCCTCCAATCCAGCCCCAGCTAGCCCCGCGGTTGCCGTCTCAATTGGTCGCTACACGTACCTCTCACGCTCCTGCCTGCTCCGCCCACCGTCGCGTCTACACCGTGGTGTGCATTCATTCTACCCGTTAAAGATTGGAGACCATGTGTTTGTGGGGGAGAAAGCAGTGGTGGAGGCGGCCAGTGTGGGAAACCATGTGCATATTGGTAGAGAAGCGGTGATTGGGTCTATGGCCATTTTGAAGGATTTTGTTGTAGTGCTAGATGGCGCCGTGGTACCACCGGGAATGGTAGTTCCGAGCTGGTGTGTCGTCGGAGGTAGGCCAGCTAGGGTTGTTGGGGAGATCGGAGAAGGCTATGGTGTTGAAGGGGGAGAAGGGGGACTGGCAAGAGAGAGATACAGGAATGTCGGGAAATGATAGGTTATGTGTTACATCCTGCCATCAATGTTTGGTTCTTTCCTGGGCTGCACGGCGTTGGGTAACAGCAGGCTGGGTTTCGGGAGACAAATAACAATATATTATGCGTAAGCTTTTTTAAGACATCAGGTCCAGATGTGAACCTACCGGTGAACTCACTTGTATTTACTAACTTAGTAATAGAAATTTTGATCGATTGATACTGCCCTGGATCAGTTGGACGTATGTTTAATAATCTCCCACATGCATTATTGAGTATCCATAGTCTAAATATCAATGACAACGAATAATACAAAACCGTATATTGGGGGAGAGGAATGCCATACGGGAAATCCATACAAAGAAATAAAGCAACATAAGGGATATCATAAGGAAATAATTTCGGGGGGAGGACTAGGCAAACAAAATACAGCATATGGTGACGGAATATCATTTGACAAGGACTGCAAATAAAGTGCAGGGGAAAAGAATGACAAGAAACGGCAAAAAGTGGTCAATGCTGCGTTGACTCATGATAGAAGACAAGTAGAGAAGTAGACTAAGAAGACGTATGTGACGGAGCAATGATAGGAGAAAGTCCCTAGGCAAATGACAACGGAGCTACATGTACACCTTTTGGTACATGAGGGTAGGGTGATCAAAGGCTCGGCATGTGACCGCGGATATGAGCGGTGAGCATTTATTTAATTTGCTTTTGCGGTTGAGACTTGACATTGTTGGAGAGCCAGCCCTAGAATCAATATTTAGTATTTTACTTACCAGAGTAGAGGACAGAATAATACATACCAGGCCCTCAAACAATCCCTCGCCTGTGGTCGCACAACTCGGGACAACAAACCACACTTTGTCCTTGAGTTGGGTCAATTGGAGCTTGTCAGTGACTTCCTGGGGGGTCATAGCTGTGAAAAAGGTTTATTTTTAATTAGCATAGGGAACAAAGTGTGACACACATAACCAAATCAGACGAAACCTACCTCCGGGAATATCTTGCTTATTTGCGAAAACTAGCAGCAAAGCCTCCTTCATCTCCCGATCCAGGATGATCCGATGGAGCTCCTGGCGTGCTTCGTCGATGCGGGCGCGATCGTTCGAGTCAATAACGAAAATGAGACCCTGGGTGCCTAAAATGCCCCACTCACAAGGTTAATTGGCAGTAATTCCCCGCCAGGACGGAGAAATCAGATATACCAGAAAAATAATGTCGCCAAAGAGGGCGGATTTTGTCCTGTCCACCAACATCCCAGACATTGAACTTGACATTCTTATAGGTAACGGACTCGACGTTGAATCCGACAGTAGGAATGGTGGTAACGTCCTGGTTGAGTTTTAATTTGTAGAGAATTGCTTTGAAATGGAAGGTTAATTAGCTCCGCGAAACTCAGGAGATTAGGGGATGGAACATCATCACCTACTTGTCTTTCCTGCAGCGTCGAGGCCCAACATAAGAAGACGCATTTCTTTCGATCCGAAGATCTTTCCCATGATTTTGGAGACTTGGCCACCCATTGTTGATGTCGTTCGCCAACGTCGCAGGAGCAATTGGTGTATTGCGGATACTTCAAGGGGGGCAGAATCGACAGACGCCTCGGAAGGGTACAAATAGTCTGTCCGTCAACAAAGACCGACCAGTTGGTATCCGTCCCTACGTCTTGATATGGTGGAGAATGTGAGGAGCAGGAAGAAGTGTTTGAGAATGATAGCTAAGAAGAGTTCAGGCCCAACGAGGTAAAATACTATAATAGATCAAAGCATGCTGAAACGCCAGTTAGTAATTACGTTTGGCCAAGCGCAAGTCATTGCTGCAGACTTAGCCGAAATTGAGAGACAACAAAGCACTCACCCGAGGGGATAAAAAAATATTACGTTTGGAACGGGCAATGGAAAGTCGCCTGCAACTGGCAATCGCATTACGATTTAGTTCTGTGTTGGCCAGCTTTGTTGTTATTCGCGTAGATTTTGAGGTCCAGTGAGAATGGGTTGAATATCATGTGATCTTACCAGCAATTTTACGCTAGATCAAAAGAGGGAATAATAAAAGGGGTTGACAAGAGTAAACATCCTTATCTCAATGTTGAAGATCAAAAGGATTCCTTGGAAAGGAGCCCTTTTCTCTTTTATTCCGGTGCCTACCTAGCTCTTCAGTCAGTTCGTATGAACACATAACGGCGCAAAGCGGAAGTCAACCCACCCCTGGCATTTCCTGGCCGCAGCAACGATTTCACGATCTTGGTGGGAAAGAAATTTACAACACAATGGAACCTGATGGTATTCATTCTGACGGTTAACGACAGATGCTCAGAATGCTCAACTCTTGACAAATTGGTTACGGCGATTGCAACTTGGTGTACTATGATATCTTGTCGAGGTTCCTTGAAACTGGGAAACTTCAACTGCATCTAGAGACGAATGGCTCCATGACTTTTGGCAAAGCATCCCCGAGCTCCCCCGCACATCCCCCGTTGTGCCTGTGTCAGGGAGGTTGGCTATCCTTTCATCAAATTCTTCACATAATAAAATACGTAGAGCTGGTTATCTATCCACGGGCACACAGTTGAACGTGGTGCTAAAGAACTTCGTCATGCAAATCTGGAGCCGGAAAAACGCTCATCTCACCCCATGGAAACTGTATGCACTAGTGCCGGGTTATGCACACTTGAACGTGGTTTAAAAAAGCGGATCTGAAAAATAAACCATGCTCAAACCTTCACTCCCTCACTAAAATTTACACACACTAAACAGCTTTTACACACTCTCAGTAATTTTATTAATCAGTTGTCATATATCAACATTCAAAGCTCTTCAACATCTGAAAAGTAGTTATGGGCTAGAATTAGTGACTAACTAAGAGTTAGAATCCAGGTTAGGTAAGGAGTAGAGCTCTAAGAAACATAATAAAATCACTGTCTCTGAAGCGCTCAGAGCATTTAGAGCGGGAGATATGACTAGCGTATGTAGATTTAATGGGGGGGGGGCTGATCTGGTTTAGGTAAAAACCACACCGAAGGTTATTCCGGCCCGAAAAGTTAACCATGTTCAACTTTTCAACAACCACGTTCAACTCACATAGTCTCTCAACGATGTTTGATTTTTCATATTTTGCAAGGCCCTAACCCTTTCTAACTCTAATCCATAATCCCTAACCTCTAACCCCTAATATAATCCCCTAATGGAGGAGAGTGTTTTAGATAGGGTGAGGTGCAAAGCCAGGGCTGGAAAAATAGCTCAGTGTGATGCTAACACTGCATCATGGCATGGTGCAAAAGTTCAATGTGGTGCAATTGATGGTGGTTAAACTTTTACACCATGACGAACTTTTCAGCATCACGTTCAACTGTGTCCCGCCTATCCACGAGTGAAATTCCGGGAGATTCCCGAAGTGTTTGTCCTTGTAGCCCCCACTATAGCCTGCTCAGGGCCTTTTTGGTGGTAGTCGTCATGATGGGCATATGTTAAATATTTTAGCTCGCCAGACCGTCATCTCCTCAACCTCAGTTTCGGCTCTCAAAGACGTATACCACCTTTAGAACCTCTGGGCACCTAGTTGAACGTAGTTAAGAAAACTGATGTACGGGGCTCTCATCATAAGGTGATTATAACCACAAATTCAAAACATATTCAACTAATTAGTAATATTCAACATCAAATAATGATGAATCATTCGATAGCTATATTTATCTACAGTACTTATCAGTAGAGTCTATCAACTAGATATTCTTCTGAATAACTGATATATATATATATATACATCAAATAAGAAAACAATATTATAGAATTGCAAGATCTTAATGAAGACAGAAAAGAGGCTAGACCCTATTCACCTTAAGATCTAGCCATGTTAATGCTCAGTCAGTATTGGTTATGGGTAGAAAATTTGACATTTAACCTTTTTCTAACCATGTTCAACCCGGACCCGGAACCTCTCGGTCCTTCCCGGAAGGGGATCATTCAGCCTGCGTATTTAACCAGGGATGTGGTAAAAGAGCTCGTTGGAGATAATATATCGTGATATCTTGCCTTTTGATCGCTCATTAAATCGCGCATTCCTGCTATTATATCATGTAATTACCAGAGGTAGGGTAGTTAATTCAATTCAATTATTCTTCGATATTCAGTACTTAAGGCAATATTCGGATGTTATCCCGTTCCTACAGAGTTCGAGCCTTAAGGAATACGATACGGCACCCACGACAATCCTAGTCCTGGTAACTCTCGGAATAATGGATGACTAGTCCTGATACAATAACTGTTTCAAATACTGTTTCAAATCATTTTATTACTCATTTCATTCCTTATAAACAGGCACATAGACATCACGGATAGTCCGTGTTGTGCGGAGCAAGTGATACCAGCAATGCCAGTGTGGATAATGATATAGATTCCATGAGGGAATCTTTGGATGAATTGATGGATGGATGGTGAAGCAACTCCCACCATAAAGAACATATGCTGCGTAGATACATCTGAGGGGGATGAATATCTGAATACAACCTGGCCTGGTTTGGTGATATACCATATGGAGCGGCAGAACTTTGGCGGCGCCGTTAGGACAGGTGTTAGCTATCAGGTCCCCGCAGCCCATTTACTATGTAGTAGTTGCTCCCTTAGCGAGATAGGTACCACACAGCCTTATCCTCCAAGAAACTTAACATTATGTGATGAGAAGCTTGCCAGCGTTAGAGACTTGGTAGCGACATAAAATTGGACATTTGCCACAAGGTATGTACCCACATCTATTCAACTAGATCGATCTTCTTCTAAATAGTTAACTACGGAGTAGTTAGTTCAGTGGAATTGATTTGCAAGGTGGTGTTATTTACTAAGTTAAGTCATAATTGAAAAATAATTATCATATTAATCGAATCTCAGTATTTGCCATTATTAAACATTGATTTTCCATTTCGCCCCACACTCAACAAGGTGCTAACTAGTGCTAAATGCCACCCAATCTCACGTACTACGGAGTTGTGCCGCTTTGATTCAACGTTTAAAGCTCAATACCGCCATGGAGCTAAACATTCAAGTACTAACTTGTTTTTCTTTGAAAATTATAAAATGACATTGTCGCACTCTTACTAGCAATAGTTCTCGATTTTGTGTTGCATGGAGCCTTGAACAATACTTTTCACACTTTTTGTACTTTAGATGGTCAGGACGGATGTTTAGCTTGGTCACCCCGATGTTTTGCTAGATAGATAACACGCTAAAGCCTTATATGATCTGTATTCATCTTGTTCATAAAACTCTCCAAAACTAGTTGGAACGCAAGATATATACAGATCTTTTGAGTTGATCACCAACATACGATACTTTGAGGTTTATAATCTACAAGCCTCGGCCTGCCTACAATTGCATGGTTGGTTTAAAACCCTCCGATAACAATGCACTATTTCTCCTTTACCTCTCTGGGCTTCATCGCTGGCCTCGCCCTTTGTGTTGCTACCAATGATGTCCTTGATCGAGAAAATGGACGGGTGAGTGATATATCCCCCTGCCCTTTCTCACCCATCCAGAAGTGTTAACATGAAGTATGCGTCAATGATAGCCACATGATTTCATATATTGGCAAGACAAGCAGAATAACAACGTGGACTACCATGGCCTACCAGAAAACATGAGGACTAAGTCAGCCGAATTCCATCACATTGGTAACGATGGCATTTTGCGCGTCTTCAACGAAGCTGGCGAGGTCATAGATTATGCCCACCCCTCCATTGATGAGTTGAAGACTATGATCGAAATTTCTCCCCTTTCTCCAGAGGAAAGACATAGTATGCTCAACGTCTGGAGTGGCATGGATAATGTTCAGATAAGCATGGAGCAAATCTGGCAGCCGCCTAGGGATCTTCTTCCTCTCAAGTTAGCGGATCCGGAGGCCTTTGCCCGGGAGGTGAAGAATAGAAAACAGCAACCGGCTCGGTATCAGTCCAGTAAACCAAACCCACTTTTGCAAAGGGAGGCTCCGGGTCGTTGTCAAGAGGTGGGGTGCCACAAGAGTGAACTCTGTTGGTACTCTCGTTGCACGTATTGCTTGTTCGTCGGCGCCTCTATACTCGGTACTTGTAGAGGAGAAAGATAATCGAGCATCCCCTTGTAAATACTGTCATTTTATCATGTAGTTATCAAGAAGATCATAGTTAATTCAATTCAATTTGATATTCAGTATTGGGGCAATATTCAGATAGAGAATACTAGCTATCTGCCTGCCTACCTGCCTATCTATCTACTGATCTGCTTGAATGAATGATATCTATCAATGGTATCTAGCAATGGTATCTGCTAATGGTATGTATCGATGGTATCACTCTTCACACTATATCTTCTTACAAGATTATACAATTATAAAATGAAATTGTGAGAAAGAAGGTTTTGATGGAAGTATATAGATAGATATATAAATGAGTGAGTGGGTGATAGAGAGTTGATTGTATAAATTAATTTATCAATAGATAAGAACTTTCAACAGATTTTATCAGTTATCAGTGATTCTCATCACTGATGAGAATCACACTGATATAATCAGTGTCTGTAACTATACAGTTTTCTCGGATCGGATCTGATCCTGACAGAGCCTAATAAAATAGTCAACTAACTAGTTACTGTAGTCTCACTCTGACGTAATTCCTGACCCATGTTCAGACCTCACCAACATCAACTTTGTTACCCCAGGCACCATCTTGCACCAATAGAATGAATATCCCCAACAATCCCTTTTGATATTTTCCCCACACATGGCCAGCAGAGTTCTATTATCGACACAACCTGTGGCTTCGATAGAGACTCTCCCCAATGAGCTTCTCGATCAGGTCCTCTCCTACCTCTCACCAGGGCCTCCTCCGTCTTCCAGGAAGCTCCGTCAGGTACCCGCGCACAGCGTCACATCATCCACGGCTCTGGATCTGAAAAATGTCTCGCGAGCCTCGCCCCGTTTTCGAGCCCTAACGCGGCCTCTCCTCTTCGCCCACACCCGCCACGAGCTGCGGGATCAGGATCGCTTCCTTGACTTCCTCCGCGAACATGAGCTTGCTCCATATGTGCAATCAGTCGTTGTTTCTGTGCGATCGATATTCCCCGGCAGCGAGAAACCGCTGTGGTGGGTGCGGTTATTGGGAGAGGTCGACCCTCGCCATCTCACCGTCATTGCGCCACCATATATGTTTGCACATATGGCGCTCTGTCATTTAGACGGCGTGCATTCCTGGGCTTTCGAGTTGCCACTTCAAACAATACAGTTCCATCGGCCGGCTCAGCGGTCTGTCCCCCTTCCGAACCATGGATCGGATGACACGCTCTTCAGCGCTCGACCGTGGACGGAAATCCTGTTCAACGAAGGTTCTTCTTTGAGAGCATACAGCAACTACGAGTACTATCTTCTCCGCGTCCCCTCAATTATGGATCACTGGGGCTCTGTCGACCCTCTCCAATCCAAAGAACTGCCCTACCCTGTCGCTGCCATTTCGCGCCTGACATCCTTCCATTATATCGCCGTTTTCCCTTTCTACAACCACACGAATTTGGTCCTCAAGGTGATACGCAACATGTCGAATCTCCGCCATTTGAGCTTTCAACTTGCACCGCAGCCTAACAGCACAATATTTGAGGATGAGCAGCGCGCTGGGACGCTGGATCCCAACGACCCATGGATGGAACTGGATACGAGCTATTCACTGATTTCGCACTCCGTCAGATATCTGGGCGTCCAGGGGAAGTTGGTTGAGTTTCGGTGTTTCGATTTCGAGCTTGAAGCCCTGAGAGATAATCTGGTTTCTAGAATCGGATCGAATCTGAAAGGGAAGTGGGCCCACCAGGGAGACGGACTGTGGCTGAAATTATAATAGGATATCCGGCTCACACCTGGTTATTGTGAGGCTACAAGGCTTCCCGTACCTTGACATCAGGATGTTGGTGTGCGCAGGTGTAGACGCGGTATCATGGTTAAGCTGGTTATCTATCTGTTCAGATTGTTGGAAAATAAAATGTGCGGAAGTAAATATGTGTATACTTTTTCTGGTGATTGGGCAGAATATATCTATATATACCCATGGAGCACCTGGGAGCAATTTGTAAGTTTCTTTCTTTCTTTCTTTTCTTTTTGATATCACATTACTAGCCTCTTTGCATTTGTTCCCTTTCGTTAGTGTTCTGTTCCACTTTATTTAAACGGTAGCGCTGGGCATAGCAACCGCAGAGTAATGAAGTCTTTTGAGGGATCGAAGAATTTTATATCCCTGGAACGACCACATAGATAGCAGAATTTTGGGGTCCGCCATGACTATTGGTTGATCTGGCGCACACTCGAGAGTGACATGAAGGCAGCCCAGAACTTCTTTTAACAGATCAGTGAACCCAGGGCAGCCTCGCAACCAATACAGCCGGTGATTTTTCTTTTAATTTTGTAATACGGCATGAAAAGACAAAAACGATCCAAATCCAACAAAGAGATTCTATAAAAAATTAGCCCATTTTTATATGCAATCCACTCGTAGATCTATTTTCCCGGTTTGCCGAAGAACCTTGAGGATCCGACTGTTCCATCTCCATCAATTGCTGTCGTTCGTCCGCGGTCATCTCGCTCTTCGCAGCATTGACCCGCACGAAAAGAATCATAATCAACAACGAAACAATCGCGCATCCAACCTGAAACCAAAACACAACCCTGTAACTCCCTAATTTCCCCAGGTGCGCGGTGTTTACATGCGCTACATCCGCAAACCCAAGAAGAAAGGCAATACTCAGGTGCAGCACCGAATTGATCACCGCACCAGCCAGCCCTTGCCGCTTGGCTGGCTGGCTTGTTGTTATGAAGATATTCGTGATGTTGAAGGTGATGTCGATGCCCAGCGTGGCGCCGATCATGGATGGGAAGGCGAATGCCCAGTACGACGCTCCCTCAGGCATGACGGCAAACAGAACGCCGGTTCCAACCCATCCGATGCCGGAAATGATAAGCAAGACTGTCCCCGAGATGAGGTGGAGGAATAGGGCGCAGAGGATGGGGAAAACAAATCCCCCGACAACCATGGGGACACACCAGGCCACAACCTGCATAGGAGTTGCTCCCATGATATTTACCATACTGGTGGATGAACGTGGTTAATGGTAGCGCAACGTAAAATGATGGGGGAAGATGGTTGTATGCACGTACTATAGAGTTCCGTAAAGGAGGAAAACACCTAAGCATCCGTAGAAAAAGAGGAGTGAGGCAACCAATGGCTTCATGTAGGGCGCATCGAATATATCGAATGGTAACAACGGCGACTTGGCAACCCACCCCTCGACATACACAGCAAGCCCGAGAAGAATACCACCGATGATGAGACAAACGTACACATATGGGGTCCTCCACCCGTCAGGGGCATGCGCGCTATCCGTAATTGCAAAAACAGTCAATACCAACCCCGGAACGATAAGCGCCGCACCCATATAATCCATCTTGACACCTTGCTTCCGAGTCTCCGCCATATCGGACGGGATGGCCAAAAACGAAGAAACCGTCGTGATAGCTGCGAGAATCGCACCGATCCAAAAATACCATCCCCAAGAAAAAAACTGCGCTGAGACCCCGGAGCAAAAGATCCCAATAAAAAACCCAACAACCGCACAGGTCCCGTAAATGCTAAATACCATATTTTTCCTCGGGCCTGGTCTGTATACTTTTGCAAGCAGCATCATACTCGAAGGAAGATAAGCAGCTGGGCCGATTCCTTGCAGCATCCGGCAAAAGATCAACATCAATCGGTTCCGCGAGAACCCGGCAACGACAGACCAGACAAATAGCCATGCCATGCCAAAAACGTATACCGGGTAGCCGCCAATCATATCAGAAATTCGCCCAAAAATCAGCAACGTTGCGGCTACCACGAGTGAAAATGCACTTGCAGGCCAGACAGCGGAGGATTCGGCAATGTTCAACTCCTCGACTAGAGATGGCAGCACTACATTGAAACCGGAGATGAAGTATTCCTAATAGATAGGAATAGGTGTTTAGTAGGACTTCAGCACAAATGGTGCCCGCACGCCACTATACGTTCACACTGAACAATCCAAATGCTTAAAGTAATATGGATATGGAAAGAAATGAAAGAAAAGAGGAGTATCTTACCGCAAGGACTTGAGACATGGAAATCGAAAACACAAACGCGATCTCAGTCCAAGCATTTTTAAATGCACTTGGACGCTCCCTGCCCAAGCGTTCGATGTCACGCTCTGACAGCAGCTCGGCCTGTGCCGGTTGTTGTCCGCGAGGAACAGATATGCCAGTAGTGGTTTCTGTAGCGGCGGGAGTTTTACGGGCCTCAGAATTGATGGCGGGGGTCTTTTCGTTCCGCTCGTTCCAATGGCATTCCAGTTTTTTCCTCTCGGGATGCCGTGCGATGTCCGATTCCACGGTTGTCGAGTTGCCGTGAGGAATGGGAGCGTCCGTATCTGATATTGCCATGATTATCGGAATATATATAAAATAATATATAGAGGCACCTATCATATATGAACAATACAACAATATTGACAAATTGAATAGCGATAAAACTTGTATGCGCAATGGTCAGATGCTCGACTAAGGAAGATTATGTGCTAGAAAGCACTCCATAGGATGCAAGAGACATGCAGGATTGAAGCTGTTAGGAAAAGTTTGGTGGCAAATAACGCCTCCTGCAGGAGGAGCGCTCTGGAGATGCGGAATCTTGAAAGAATTGTGGAAGAAAAAGCCATGTCAATGGATTGCAAAGCAGCGATCCGCTTGGATTTCTTAGACGGTGTCAAAACCAGCCAGCAGGCGTCATTCTTCCTCTAGCAGCAGCAAGGATTGGAAGTAGACCACATATTTTCCCCTTCGGTTGGTTTTTAGCTCGATCACCAAGTGGGGGTGGAGACGGAGGTGAGAAT
Source organism: Histoplasma capsulatum G186AR (assembly GCF_000150115.1). Taxonomy (NCBI): domain Eukaryota; kingdom Fungi; phylum Ascomycota; class Eurotiomycetes; order Onygenales; family Ajellomycetaceae; genus Histoplasma; species Histoplasma capsulatum. Next base: position 1,252,477 of record NW_025544806.1, read on the forward strand.
CGGCAGGTCTGAAGCCCAAGAAAGATCAGAACTCCTCCTGTAGGTTCCGATTCAGGCATGTTATCATTTGCATTTAATATTTTGTACCTTGGAACTGCATTCAACTTCTAATGTGTCGTGGGACTATGTACTAGGTCGCTGAAGTCCAGGATTTCGATCGAGGTGGCCATGGAATAACTAACGGGCCGAACAGATTCCTGGATGGAACGAACAACCGAGGAATACGGAGGATGACATTATGAAGACTTTTTTTTCTACTACATGCCTTCATGCTGACCTGGGCATCCATCCCCTTTGTACGAAGGAACCTGGAGTGACGAAATATCCATTGAGGCGGGATGGTTGATTATACAAAAGAAAAGGAGATTGCAATTGGAACCCAGATCAACACTGATGAGTGACCAAGATTGAGTGCGTATCTCGTTGTCATGAGTAGTTGAGATGCGATACGCAGTAGTGCATAACTGCCAAAAGCGATGTAAAGGGACAGATAGATAGCCTTGAGTAACGAGTAGGCAGCCCAATGATTACACTCGCAGCATTCTCAATACTTGCAAGAAAAGGAAACGGTCATCAATAAGCTAACTACATAGGCTACTTATTGTGAATGTCTATCCATAGCCAGTTAACACCAGCAATTAAACAAGGTATAACATATATTCACGTATCTGCTGTCCCGAGAATAGAAATCCATGATCTGGCATAATAATAAAAAGGACGAACCATTAAAAGAGTCCTACAAGATGTTTCATCTCACGTCCCAAAGATCCCCACTGTTCAGCTTCAGCGACCACGCCTTCCCGCTCTATTATTTGAGCCTAATCCCGATGAACTTGCACCACCTGCTCCTCCCCGCCCTCTCTGGGTGGTCGGCCTGGCAAGAGTGTATCTGGAGAAGAAAGAGATTAGAACAGGCAAGGAGCAAAGATATGTCACAACAAACCAAAAAAGAAAAACGTACTTAGCAAATGCTCTCGAAAGAGCCTTTTTGCAGCTGACTTTCTGGCTGCTGATGAATGAGTCGACCGTCACGGCAATGGCGCGATCGATGTCTTGGGCGCTGCAATAATCCGATAACCGCATTTTGCAGAATGCTTCCGCAATCCGCATTATGGCCTCGAGATGGCGTACCTATTTACAGTATCATTAGTATCAAAATTCAACAGTCAGAGAGTGTGGCAGGCGTTGGTGGGAAACCACGCATAGAGACAATAAAAGCAGAGAGCAAACCTACCGTGATTGGATATGCCCCCGTAGCTAAGCTTTCTCTTCTCATATCTGCGAAGAGACGTGCAACTTTGTCCTGGTCAATTTGGTACAATTTCGGTCGGCATCGCTCTTTCGCATATAAAATATATTTCCGGAGAAGCTCTTGTGGTATCTGCTCTACAGCTCCGGCGGCTGAAGCTCCTGCTTGAGTTCCGTCCATTTCTTCGTCTTGATCTTCATCAGATACTTGCTGTGGAACACGGTTTCCGAACTCGTCGGTGTGAGGTCTGGGACGGTTGGCTCTAGAATGTGAGTCGACAACGAATTTTGCCAATCGCGCGTCTTCATCTGGATTCACCGTGTCTCGAACCACACAAAGGATGTCAAAACGCGAAAGAATAGGCTCTGTCAACTCGACGTTATGGGAGAATGGAATGGTTCCATTATATCTGCCTCCAATGGGGTTGGCAGCAGCGACAATAGCGCAACGAGCCTGGAGTGTCGTGACAATACCGGCCTTAGATATCGAAATTGTCTGTTGCTCCATAGCCTCGTGGATGGACGTGCGGTCTTGGTCATTCATCTTATCAAATTCGTCGATCAGACATGTACCTCGATCAGCCAACACCAATGCTCCACCCTCGAGTGTCCATTCGCTAGTCGAGGGGTCGCGACGCACGCTGGCTGTGAGACCCACAGCGCTGGCACCCTGACCCGTTGCAAAAACAGCTCTGTGTGCAGTCTTTTCAACGTACTTCAATACTTGAGATTTGGCCGTGCCAGGATCACCAAGGAGAAGTACGTTAATATCGCCACGGATGGACATTTTGCCTTGCGCCTCCTTGCTCACACCGCCGAAGAGAGAAAGCGCTATAGCGGTTTTAACGTCTTCATGACCATAAATACTTGGCGCCATAGATGCTATAAGCCTATCCACGATCTGCGGGTCTCTAGACAACGCTCGGATTTGCCGCTCGTCCTCCTCAGTGAGATGGAAACCCGCGAGTTGGTCGTGTGATTTGACGAGATGATTAGCCTCCAAAATTGTTGCAAACACCGGGAAGCCATTTTTGTTGTTCAACTGCCCATCATAGTGATTGCGATAAATGCCGATAATTTCGACTTCATCTCCTGGTTTCGCAGAGTCAATAAGGTCAGCGAGTAGAATAACCTCCCTGTGTCGTGGTAGCCGACCCGCTGGGACCGTCCCGGGGGATTCCTGCAGGGTTAACTTTTGGTAGTTGCGGTATTCAGTTTTCTCAGAGTTTAGTGTGAAAGGACCCCGGCCCTGGCAGTTTTGACAGAAGGAAATTTTGACTTCCGCGTTTGACTCCTGCTGAAAAGGTCCCAAAGTAACACCACATTTTGTGCAGTTGAACATGACATACTTCAGTTGGGGGAAGACACCAGTTCTCCTGGTGACAACTCCACTGACACCGACAAGACAGTTGAGGTGACTTTGACGAAGTTGCCGAAGTGTATACCTAAACGGGAGGTTGGTGATACGAACATGGATGTCGTTATGAATCCGGTGATAGTCTGGATAATGAAGCAGAGTCACTTCCATCGCGGCTTGGTCAAAAATTTTTAAAACCTCCGCAGGAGCATGAGCGAGGAAGTAGGCTAAAATTGCTTTAGAGTCACATAAATGGGCGTACGAAACCTCTAGGGACTCTGCATTGATTTCTCCAAGGTTTCGAATACGAGTTCCATAAACGGAAGTACCATCCTTATCCGTAAATTCGGTTAAGAAAGCCTTAAATTCGCGATAAATAGACCTATGGGCAGAAGGCTGAGTAACCCATTCTGTGACGTTGGCCGCTTTAATCTCGGCCAAAGCTTCGAGTGTCATTTCTTCGTCCATAATGTCCATGTCCATTTCATCAACTTCCTCATCGTAGTGATGTCGTCGCCTACGAGGCTGTCTAGTGAGATCGATATTTCCATCGTCATCATCGTCCTGTAAAAATGCTGGGGGTACGCGACGTCGTCGAGCGAGCTCTCGATCACGCCTATTTAATCTCGCTTCAAGTTGGCGTCTAGTGGCCAGATCCAGTTCTTCGTAGTCCCCAGTGTCGTCGATATCGTCTCCTTCATATGCCTCAGGGTCGCGTGGCCTGTAATCCCGCTCAAAAGTGTCCGCAAAAAGATCAATCCCATCCTCATCCTCCGCCATCTCATCAATATCATCTACATCGCCGATATACTCTGCCTCTTCATCCAAGTCATTTTCAATAGCATCATCAAGAGGCAGAATTGGGGGCGAGGAAGGTGGCGCTATCTTCTTTGTTAGCTGTGCGTATTTTGACACTGGAGAAATCAAGCTTCTCCCACTTACGACTGGAGGGAGGGGGTGCTGAAGAGTTGTCATCGTCTGGCTCACGCGATCTCTTCCGTCTAGTAAGGTTCCCCAAGCCGCGATTCGCAGCTGAGCTGCTTGGATGTAAAGGAGAACTGTACAAGCTGTTAATGGCAATTTCGGGTGCCGCAAAATCTTCCCAAGGAGAGTAATCTGCTCACCTCATGACTAGAATCCGACTCTATGTGGCCTCAGGAACTCCTGTATATATCTAAAAATGTATTGCGTATCTGAGATGAAACATGGAATGTTCCCGGAACAAATGGCGTTCTTGTTGTTGAAGATGGGAGCTCAAAGAGGACGGGAACAACGTGGTGGAAATCGCGTGCAAGAACGAAAAAGCGACGCGTTTCGGACGCGTTTCAATTAAGGCCTAAATAGGAAAGGTTCCGAGCGAGGCGCGCCATGCAAACAAAGCAAACACTTTAATGGAATCGCGTGCAACCACCAACAATCTTGGAAGTTCGACCTCGGGGTTCGATCCGTTCCATCTTATTGATTTGATAGGCCAATAATATCATCCTTTTGTCTTATCCATGGCAATACCCCTCTGTCAACTCTAACTGCTGTAGTTGTATAGACCATGGATGTGCTCGATTCCCACCCTGCAACAAACGAGACCGCAACCCAGATGGAAGAGCCCAAAAGGCAGCGGAGGGAGAGCTTGGTCTCCAATGACTCGCAAACAGCGTCAGAGTAAGTGGATAACCTCCTGAAAGCCTCTTTTGAGGTATACCGCCGTTCATTGCTTCTTCGATGGTGAGAACAATTGCTCGTCTCTAACACTCCGTTTCCTCCAGCTTTATTAATAGCCAGCTAAGACTCGAGGCCGATGCGCGAGAAGCTCTCCCATATGCAAGCAGCCCAGAAATTCCATCGTTTCACACTCAATCCAGCTAATATGTCCTTTTAGTCTTTTGACTCTTGCACACAGCCTTTGGGTGCGCTCCGTCAAAGTCTCTTCTCTTGTTTGACATGCAACCCCCCACCTTCAGACCTTGAATTACCATACCAGGCCGCGGGCGTTTGCTATTCATGCTCAATCTCTTGCCATGGCGAACATACGCTCGTTGAGCTATTCAGTAAGCGTAATTTTGTATGCGATTGTGGAACGACACGGTTCTCATCCGCCTCACCCTGTAACCTGCGAATGACCAACAGAGGAACCAAAGGCACCCATTCAGAGCAGCCTGCGCCGGGTAACAAGTACAACAACAACTTTCGCAGCCTATTCTGTGGATGCGGAGAATTGTATGACCCGCACCAGGAGAAAGGAACGATGTTCCAGTGCCTTGGCCTAGGAACTGTTGAAAACGGAGGTTGTGGTGAAGATTGGTATCATCCCGAGTGCCTCCTAGGTCTTCCACGTAATTGGGCAGCCGCTGCGAAGAAAGGCTCTCAGATGGAACCAAAGGACAAAGAATATCACCAGCAGGAGCAGCAACAGAATGGAAATAATGAAACTACGGTGCTTGCGCCTGCCAACGAGGATGCAGAGGATGAGCCACCCTTACCTCCAGGGTTTCCCGATGAGGACGATTTTGAGACCTTCATTTGCTACAAATGTGTAGATGCAAATCCTTGGATAAAGGTATATGCTGGGACGCCTGGCTTTTTACCTCCAGTTTACAAGCAGGGTGTTCCTCTGCAGAATGCGCCAAACGGAAATATCACGCCGGAAACAGCGGGGGATGCTGGCGATGATACGTCCTCAACAAATTCCAAGAAGCGTGAACTTGAAGAAATTTCAGACGACATGCCCAATACAAAAAGGCAGAAGGAGGAGCCTTCAACAACGCCCACCTCAGGCCCAGAAGAGAAGTTTACCGAACCTTCAAAGCCTGAGCCCAAGCACAAGTCACTCCCAGCGAATGCCCCCGCAGGCACCTTCTCACTCTTCCTCAAAGAAGATTTCCGCGACTACCTCTGCCATTGCCCTTCTTGTTTCCCCAACTTGATCCCACACCCTCAACTTCGTGAGGAAGAGGAAACCTACGAGCCTCCACTCTCCCAGACTGGGGATGACGCCAACGGCGATGGTAGCCATCACACGGGAAGTCTTCTGGACCTCGGGGAGGCGGCACTCAGCAACATGGACCGTGTACGTGCGATTGAAGGAGTTATGGTGTATAACCACTTGAAGGACAAGGTGAAGGCTTTCTTAAAGCCATTCGCAGAGAGTGGTCAGGCCGTTGGGGCTGAGGACATTAAAGCGTATTTTGAAAAGCTGAGGGGAGATGATCAGGCGATTAGAGAGGCGGGGGGTGCGGCTTCAGCATCTGGATCGCGCAATGACGGAGACGGTGAAAATGGCAGTGGCGGTGCAAATAGGAGAGAGCAGAGTGGTGAGTTAGCTAAACTCTGGACTTAGGCATTGCGAATATCTAACATATACCGTATAGGTTATTGATTCCATTGATGGAACAGTTACCCGGCTATTTCTAGTTGTATTTTCTATCTCCTGGATGGAGCAAGTGTATTGCAAATGAATAACGGACACAATAGGCACAATTTACGGACCTCCTTTTATATGCTCCGGCGGCGTTGGTTTTCTGACTTTGAAATTTATGGATTTAATTCTGATGTCGGCTGGGGCTGTCTTTGATCTTTTGTCTTTTCTTTTCTTTTCTTTTCTTTTCTTTTCTTTTCTCGTTCATATTTTACAGTTAGCTTAGCTACTCTCTCCTCGGGATATTCTATGACCGTATCTCTCCAGGTCGAATTTGCTCAGCAATATATTATTCTTGGATGGCAGTAGTAGGGGTGTGTGATTCCAACGCCTCCGCCTTAACTTATACTCTAGAAACCTAGATAACTCTAAGCAAGAGAGAATGCAGCAGTCCCACCAAAGGGCTGCACAACAAGAGAGGTTTTTTAATAACATGACGGTTGCACGAAGATAACGAAACGCTATTTGCCTTCCCGCAAATGCAAAACCAGCATGAACGAGTTAAATTCGCGGAGTAAACGAATGTAATTCGTGGGTACCATAGCCATCTAGAAGCTGTAGACTATAGAAAACCATGAAGGGAAGAACAAGAAGCGAGAGAAGCAAAGCACAAACAGAACGTGTCATGACCGCCATAAAGCTCCTTCGCATCCCAACAACTGACCTAACTATTTTGCGCCCCCACAAGGACCGGGTGTAAGAAAACCGCTCCATATAAGGAAAAAAAAAAAAGCAAGTTCGTCCATCCCAATAAGGGTATCGTCATCATTATGCAGCAACCATATCAGAATTCCCAGTTATCTCTTTCCCCCTTCCTCCCTAGAAGGCAAGACATGCGGAATCTCTCGAAAAACCCCATTCCTTTACCACCTATATCTGGAACAATGGCATCTCAGAAAGGAGTCCTCATCCTGTAACCCAGTATCAAATAAAATACCCCGCGACGGGCGTTCACTTGAAGCACATGCAGCGGCCGATTCTGAATATCCATGGTGACCTGTGCACGCCGTGGCGGTCGACGGTGACGCCGGTGGAGACATGTTTACCCCCGATACGCTTTGAGTAGAAAAAAGGCATGGTTGTTCTTCGTTATGGCGCTTTTCCCCTCCTTATTTGGTACTCGTGCTTTCGAAGATATGGTGGACGATGTAATAACTCCCGTATCTGTGGGTTATCTTCCCGACACGGACAAGGCGGATTGTTTGGTTTTGGGGAGTTGGCGGCCTGTGAGGGCCCGGTTCGTGAGAAGGAGGAGGAAAGTGAACTCGACGCTTGTTGATTGTTGAAGTATGATGAGGATTTTTTTGGTTGGAGAGTTTCGGGTTCCTGGCGGGTGTTCTTTACTGAGAACAGGTTCCGTGGAAACGAGATTTTAAGCTTCAAGCTTGATATTCAAGCGCAAACTGAAAACAACCGCTGACAAAAAGAAGGATTTTTGTTCTGTGAAGGCTTTCTCAGAGTGTACAGTTAGCAGATGTTCATGAAAGAATAACACTTCTTCAGTTTCGTAAAATGGCTATACCCAAGGCTCATTATTCGCCTCTCTATTTCTGGAGAAAACCAACAACTTTCTCAGCCTTTGTGGCGGTTTCCTGCAACGTCACCCAAAGCCTACTATGTAGAACTTGCTTAAGCGAGTGAGCTTGGGGTCAAAATATATTTTCACCCCTCATATCTAATATAGTCTGTGGTTGGTTATTGGTATGTACTGGAGAGGGCATCTGAGATGTGCCTATGTATTCAGGCTTGTTGTCGCATGCTGTGCAGCCAGGAGAGAGATATCGAGAGTCCGACCCATCACAATGGGATAATCCCGCACCATCTCTGCTTGTCCATGTGGAGAGAGTGGCGTAAACAAAATATCCGCCACTGGAAAACCCCGTTCCTCGCATTGCAATACTTCTTCGAGTCCGACATACCATGCTATCCTGTGGAAAAATAAACATTCACTTCCTCGATTGGCGTCAACCTAGAACGGGACCGGGAGAAAAGAATCGGCAAAAAGCGGCCTTGTGAGCTGCTTCAATGAATGGCATTGTTGGGAAGTTTCCTGGCAAGCAAACTTACCAGGATTTACGATGGCGATGATGAATATTATGTTGCTGCCATCATTAGTAACACAACAGGGGCGAGGAAACGGCTTATATCAAATCACCCTTGAGAGGCTTGGAAAATCTGTGGAGTTTGGATCTGGAGCCATATCCCTGGGATCATGTGATATTCAATTCGAAATTTATCTTCATAGTTCTTGTGATGATCTTACCTTGGGATGCTGGCCGTAATGCAAGCACAACGTATATACAGTACATGCAATCCTAAAGTCATCTGTTGTGCTCCAGTCCAGTTCGCTGGGTTATAAATGACAAAAGCCACCTCACAACGGCTCTAAGGTTAAGAAATAAAAGAGCCCCTCCTTGACAATTGTTGTCTATTACAATTGTTGTCTATTAAACTACCAAAAGTGTACATAGGGAAAATAACGTCACTAAACGAGTATGAAAAGGACCAAAACGAAGCAATCCATCGGCTATGGTATCAAAATAGAGCAACGAAAGCATGTACCACCAGCTACGCCCGACCATATAATGTCCCAACGCCTAATGTGAATCCCAGTTTCTAGTATGGTTCTCCATTCATTTATCCTTCTTTATGTCGCTTTGCCGCTCTGGAAGTTAGGGTATCATCTGGGAGCCCACTCTTTTTCGTACCCGGCAAACTGCTTGTCCGAATATCGTTGTCTTCCTGGCTAACTCGCCGGTTCGGATATTTTCCTTCAAATCCTTCAAAGCAATTTGCGGTTACCGGAGAACCGATTGAGAAATATGGGTGTTTTAGCGCCTCTTCGGCGGTTAGGCGCTTTTCGGGATCATATTCTAGAAGGCGGGAAAGAAGATCAAATCCTTCCCTTCCAGGAGACCCAGACGGCGATGATGGGTATCCTGCGGCATTTGCACATGCATGATACCAGGCTTCCAAATTGGATGGTTTGTTCACGTGGCTTCCGCCTCGAGCTAAGACTAGAGTCTGAAACTGCGCGTATTCTGGCATGGCGGTAAGACCAGGCCAAGTTTCCTTTTTTGGTACTCCCAAAATTTCAATGATCTTAAGCATTTGGTTCCGCTGGAATGGCACCGTTTTCTTGCTGTCCATCTTGGCTTCTTCCCCTTTAAATATGGGGCGGAGAGAAAGCAATTCCGCAAATATACAACCCACAGCCCAGAGGTCGATAGCAGGCGTATAATGTCGGCTTCCAAGTAACAACTCAGGGGCTCGGTACCAAATTGTCACGACAACTTTATCGCCGGAGAAAAGAGAGTTAAGAGGTTTGTAGAAGAGACGTGCGAGGCCGAGGTCGCCGATTCGAACCGCACCAGTAGATGTAACTAGAATATTTGCAGGTTTGAGATCTCGGTGCAAAACCCAATTACTATGGAGATACAGTAGGCCGTTCAGAAGTTGGAATAATATCGATTTTATCATGGGAGCGGGTATAGGATGTCGTTGAGCTTGTGTGTGGTGGTGGATAATTTGCAGGAGATCGTGTTCCGTATATTCAAAGACCATGAAGATACACTTGTCCTCGAGGATTATTTCCTCCAGATGAACAACATTTGCATGTGATAACTCAGAGCATAGTGCGATTTCTCGAATCGCTGACTGAGATAGGCCTGTATATTGAACGATTTCTCCTTCCTTGTCGGGTTTGAATCTATGGATCTCAGCCTCGGAAAACAAACAGGAGTTGTGGACTGCCTATACAAACTTTTTAATCGCAAACTCCCGCTTCTGACTATTTCTGCCGATTGCCTTATAAACTCGTCCATAGGTGCCACTGCTGATGAACCCAACGATATGATATTTCTCTCGGATGTGAACTTTGCTAGTGTAGCCAATCCCAGGAGATTTTCTTGGTTCCAGCGTATCTACACATGTGAGTCTAGTAAGCATCAATTTAAACAGCAACCAAGGAAAAAGGTATTCAACGGAAGCTGCATCAACTGCCCATGCATGGGGGTACGGCAGGTGAGCTCTCGACATTTAGAATAGAACAGAACTAGCAAGGAATTTAACTGGAAATAGTGGGTCAAAGAAGCCTAGGTAAGCTAACAAGCACTGACAGCACAAGAACACATATTAAAACTGAAAATCGAAACGACCTCGATGTCAAAGCCAAGATGAGAGGAAATAGGAATAGGTTAAGTTACCTCGCAAAACGCTGGCTCTCAAAGAGTTCATATCGCGAAATCTGCGCTTTGACATTTTGGGAAGGAAGGAGATTGGCAGAACAGTTGAAAAATAAGCTGCAGATGGAATAACATGCGGGAGACAAAACACTTATACAAGATGTGAGGTTTTTTGCTATGCAAGAAGGAAAGACTAAATATGGGAAGATATAATATGGTATCAAGAAGAAATTTTGCAAGGAGCTGGGTTCTTCTGTGAAAAGCACAGAACCAAAATTTAACTTCAAGGCTGAGAAGGGAATTAAGCGGTAGTCGAAGACCGAGGGCGTTGAACAGAAAAAAATTGCGCAAGCAAGCAAACGGAGATAAGCGAATCAACACGGAGTTGAGGCAAACGGTAGGTGATTTGAGTGCAAGCCAAAGAAGGGATTTCCGGAGCATTCAAGCAGACCAAAATAAAGAATGAAGGAAACAAAATGAATCACCATTAAAGGCTGCCTGCACGCTCCTCTTCGTGCCCAGCGTGGGATTGCCGTTATTATTATTCAAAGCACTGGCTGATGGTCTGGAAATCTGGGTGGATCTCGCGGACGCTGCATCAGACAACGAGCCTCCGCCGGCGGAGTGCGGCGGATTACTGAGCCCCATTGTGGATTATTTGCCGGCGATAATCAATTATCAAATCTTCTGACCGTGTCTCCGAGAGACCCGTGGGGGCGGCGGGAGGCTAATGTTTAGCGGGGTCTCATCTTGCGGAGAGATTCAAGATGCTTCCTACTACGTAGGCACCCAGTAGTAAGATGTTAATCGGCGATAGTCAACAGAAATGGGGTGGAGCTCGAAGGGATTACTTCCGCCTCGAAAGTCGGTGTTCTTGTGTGTATCTGATTGACGTCGTCTAAGTTGAGATCTTGAGCCTCCGACTCGGAAATTCGGGATGGGTCATGTGACCGGTCTGGGCAGTGTACGAGCCAAGGAAGGATTATTCCTTTTATAATGAAGCTCACTTTTATTTACTAGTTATTGTTTTCTTTTATAAAAAGGGATGAGATTGGCTTGTTTTCTTTTTCTTTCTTTGTTTATTTTCTTCTTCTTAGAGAATAGGGAGCAATAGTCATAATTAGACTGAAGCAGTTGATAATATCAACTCTTTTGTATCTAATCCTTGGGGCTAACTAGTTAGCGGAGCTAGGAGGGCTTACGTCAGTCCTCCCCACCCGCAATTGGTGCTTGTTTCTTGGGCAACCTTGGAATTCGCCTTGGTGGACTCCATTTTTAACCAGCAGAGGCTTGTTGGTTCATCGACGATGGTTGATTCTTGTCGCTATTTCTCCCCAAAAATGGTTACACTTTGCCCAAAAGCAGGATTTGGACACTTCCGGATTTTAGCTGGCTGGTTGAGAATTCTGTCAGCGGTTTCAGCCTATTTAATGGAGACAGCCCCGAGTGGGCCAAATTCTCGACACGCTTCCTACTATGATAGCGAACCGTTCGGACACATATTGCAGAGCGATCTGTTGACGGGCTTTGAGTTTATTTTAAGATGAGATACTTTCATATTCTAATGATAATGAAGTGCCATAACCTGAACAGGACGGAGAACATGCCATAGCACCAATAATTTTGACCCTCCTTCTGGAAGTTTGATAGCCGAGCTCCAGGCATCAAGCTTCGAAACTAACCCTAAATCTCCTAGGGGTCAGAAATGACAGTTGGTGTTGAGCTATGACTCCAACTTCTAGGAAGAATTATAATACGGGATTCACTAATAATAGTAATACTTTAGAAAAGGGACTAGCATACCTGTCAACTTAGGGATCAGAGGAGTTTATGTAGCCATCAACGTCCGCTCCTTGAAGAAGATCACTTCAGATTCCGCATTTCCATCCTGTAAATCCTTAATCAATTAATTGATTTGGATACCGGTGGTACCGAAAAAGGCTCCGGATCTTCAATACTCAGCCCAAATTGATTTTAACTGCTTGAATTCACGATGGACCACGACACCGAAAATACCCCCCTTCTCAGCAATTCCGATGCTGGCCCTCCTGATGTAAACGAACAAACTTACGTTACATTGTCGCGCAACCCAGCTGCAGCAATCTTCCATCGTACAACTGTTGCCTTAACATGGCTTTCTATCGGTCTCTCAGTCTCAACCTTCGCTTTTGTGTTTGCCGTTATGATAATATATCAGATCTGGCATGGCTCCAATTTGAACTCGATAACTAGAGAGAGTTGTGCCTGGTTGATGTTACTGGTAATTACATTGCACCTCTCGAAACAGATTTCTGAGAAACAAGGCGTGACTTGGAAATACCTACCTTTGTTGACCGATTTATCTTTAGGGAATGGCCACGGCTTTGATCAGCTTCCTAAATTTAGTCTGCCTGTATGTTCGCCGGAAAGCAATGCCACTCGTTCTCAACCTGGTTATCGACCCCATTGTTATTTTCTACTCTTTTGGCTGGAGCGTCACTGGCCTAGTTGAAAATTCTCCCTGGTGTGAACCTGAGTGCGATGGTACCACCAAATGGATCCAACTTTTGGCCGGTATTGGGCTAAGCTTTGCATTGGGATTAGGGTGAATATCCATCCATCCGATATCCCCTGCGGCGACTCGTACTGACAACGGTTGAAAATCTAGACTCACCCATCTGGCTTTATTCCTGATGCGATGTGTCCTTGCGGTCCGCTGGGTTTTTGAGCAGAGGCGCAACAGTTCAGGACCATTTCTTCGTATCCCGACTGGGCAATTCACGGTGGAATTCACAATTAGATTATTGAGGCAGGATAATGCTGTTGTACCCCAATCCGCGGATGGAGATCAGAGAAACGAAAATATCACGGAAGAAGAGAGCCGGGCTCTGGCTTGATTAGCATCCTGAAAAAGATATATTATCAGCGTTCGGCGCTACCTCTTCCTTGTGAGGTGCTCCATATTCGGCTGGAGAATATATTGTACGGCTTATGTACCTGCGTTGTCTTCCTAGGTATACCAAATATTCTCATGCCAATATATCAAGCTTAAGATACAAAATGAGTGGGTTGTCCAAACCCGTGCAGCGCAATACAAAAGACGCGGTTTGTCTTTCGGCCATGATAACATGAAAAAGGCCAATAACTTTCTGAAAATATCATAACATGACCATCCGAAATCAGGAAACGACATGGTACATGGAATTCGGTACGAAATTGCCGAAATCTCCTTCAATTTGAAGTTGAATGGGAGTTTAATGGGGGGATGGTCAATGAGATCTGGATTATTTGATTTAGGGCTGCGTCATCATGTGATCTTCCAAAGTACCCCTCGGGAGCCCCGCCGCGGTTGTTCGATCGATCCCAAACGATCCCTATCGACACTTTCACATAACCCGTATAGCTCAGATGGATCCAGAGGTTAAGTATCTGTTATCTCTGCGTGCCATCCGGGAGCGCGCGATAACCGTAGGGGATGCCGCTCGAGCCGGGAGGTTGAACCATTTCGACCTACACGAGGATCGAATGGATGCTGTTGCAGATTTCGTGAGCTCTATTATCAATGTATGTCCAGAACTCGCCAGTCCCTTTTTTAAGCTGACGTGTGGGCGAAGGCTTAGCTGACTATCTCTGCCAGCGGGATTTTGGCCCAGACAAATTCGCTACAATTCCGCCACATGGCCGCTGGCAACACTTTGATGTTGGCAACGTGCCACGTATCGAGAATATTATACAGGATTGGAAGAATGAGAAATGTGATGACCTCGAAGTAACGCGACGCCTCATCGATCTATTCTTTGTTTCTGTGCTCTTGGATGCTGGTGCCGGTGACCAGTGGCGGTATATCGAGCCAGGGACGGATCGAGTGTACGAACGGAGCGAAGGCCTTGCAGTTGCGTCATTGTATATGTTCAAGGCACTGGCTTTTGCTGCTGAGAAAGCCGGAAGGACGCCCTTGGTTGATGGTACGTCACCGCTGATCTTATTGAGTGGGTTGAGGTGCTAACTTTACTGGCAGGTAGGGGATTAGAGCAGCTGAGTACCGAGGCATTAGCAGAAGGTTTTCAAGTCTCGCAGAGCAACCCAATGCTTGGAGTTGACTCTCGTGCAGCCTTGCTCAGAGGATTAGGGAAATCGCTCCTCTCCAATCCTGACATTTTTGGGGATCAAGGCCGCCCAGGCAATCTTGTTGGTATGCACATTCCACGCATCACTATAATTTGCTAAAAGGAAACCGTGTTAAGCGTAAATATAGACTTTATGGTTAAATCTGCTGGAAAGTCTTCAGAACTTGACATTCTAGCTTTTTGGGACATTCTTCAAAATCTCCTGATCCCTGTCTGGCCCAAAGACCGCACCACGGTTAACGGACACCCTATCGGTGATGCATGGCCATTAGGCATTCTGCAGAAACAAAGCGGCTCTCATGATGGCCATCGCTCAGAATGCATTCAACCATTTCACAAACTTACCCAGTGGCTCACTTATTCGCTAATGGTCCCATTCCAGCGAGTTCTCGGTCTACAATGGACCAACGCCGAGTCACTCACTGCCCTGGCTGAATACCGCAATGGTGGCTTGTTTGTTGACTTTGGTGTCCTGACTCTCAAGAAAGAAGCGCTTGACAGAGGATTAAGGGCATCTGGGAGCGAACTGCCTCAGTTTGAGGCGGATGATGATGTTATTGTCGAATGGCGAGCTATGACCCTGGTGCTGATTGATAAGCTATACTCCATGATATTATCGCGTCTAGACGGCGTCCGCCTGACTATGGCACAACTCCTTGAGGCGGGGACTTGGAAATCCGGCCGTGAAATAGCAGCACAGCGTCGCCCGACGACCAAATCGAGTCCAATCGTTGTTAAAAGTGATGGCACTATATTCTGAGTGATTGGTGTCGGTGACCCATTTAGATAATGAAATTGTTCATCTGACTCTGCTGCTGTAGATCTATCGATATGTTTGTCCCATTGTTCTTTCTTCCTTCTAAAAAAAGGAGGTCCAATAGACTAATCAAAACTTTTGAAGCGAAGAAAGTGTTGCGAAATCCCTTTGCATACTTCATTGAGTTGGGAAAAAAAAAAAAAAAAAAAGGTCCAGTAATGATGGATTATTTTCTGTTTTTCTTCATTGATGCCTTAGGAAGTATTCCTTCTATGACATCGTCGAGCTCCACACTCGTTGATAGGAACTAGGGGAGATTTTCAATTTACGAAGCGGTCTGGTCTGCCTTACCTGATTGATGTCCACCTAAATGGCAATTCTTATCTCTACCAAATAGATCTTCTGGATTGGACATACTTAAAGATAATATCCTTTGCTTCTATTGCATATCTACAGCAAATCCCTCCCTGGGAGGTAAAACTCACATTATCTCAACTCGCTAGAACTTGGATAGATGCATTAGCAATGAGTTCGTGATGCTGCTTCCAAGCACCATTTAGCCATTCAGCATCAAATATTAATATCTCATTCCATATGTATCGGCAGCAGGAGCTGTAAAAATATAATAACTCGCACATCTATAGAGTTACCTATACTATAATCTTTTAAAAATGCAAAGAAGATATAGACAACTAAAAGATTAGACTTTGTTCAAGCATACACTCAAAATAAAGCAAGGATATATTGTACTGATAAATATATCAATACTCAAAAGTGCAGGTAATAGCTATACAGAAACCGGGCATTGGGCTGTGAATCGTGTAGTTCCAGCTAGGTTAAATGATAACATCGCATGGAATCTCGCACGAGACCTGCAAATCGTCAAGAGTTTCTGGTCGCCTGAATGTTTCCGCCTGTGATGAGGCCGACCCTGATTCTCGAATGCTGTTAAATTTAGCTGCTACCAAGCTAACCGTGGATTTGGCGTCAGTTGGGTTCTAGCTCCAACTATATAACTTGCTTCCACCAACCGCCAAGGATGAGTCTGCTGCGAAACCACTTTGGGTTGCCAACAACATTCTGTCTCTGCCTCTGGCTGCTGAGATCAGGAAAATAAATATTCAACCGCATGCAGCCAATATTGCCCGACTAGCTTTTGCATCCTGTCTGATATCAAAGGACCCAGCCGCAGCGATGGCACCCACGACGTCGTTGGAATCGAAATCGCTTGTGACGCCATACCTGGTATTCATCATATTCATAACCACATTGGGGCCTCTCCAATTTGGATATCATCTGGTGAGTAAATTTGTTCCTATGTATTGATCTAGAATTACCGAACAGCCTGGAGTGGTATGATCGTTTCCAGCAAACATGTTTTATTAACGGGAAACCTTCGTATTTTCCCATCTCAAGGCTGAGCTCAATGCTCCGAAAGACGTCATCACCTGTTTGAAGAAAAGTATTGCCTCAGAAAAAGAAGCCATTTCGAAACTGCCACAATGTATCCCAATGAATGAGTTTCAATTCGGCATCGTGTCTTCAAGTTATACGCTCGGCGGCCTTCTGGGAGCCCTTGTCGCGGGGCCCTTTGCAACCAAATACGGCCGGCTCCTTGCTCTCCGCTTGACAACGATATTCTTTATTACGGGTCCCATTGGCGAAACCCTTGCCACTGGCATTGAATCTATAAGCGCTGGCCGGTTAGTCTCAGGCATTGGGGCTGGCGCTGCAATTGTTGTCGGGCCTATATATATCGCGGAAGTGGTTCATGCAACCCAAAGGGGGTTCTTCGGTGCCTTTACACAGGTCATGACCAATGTCGGAATATTACTCTCCCAATCTCTGGGGTACTTTCTAAGTAAAGGTAGCCTATGGCGTATTATCCTTGCAGTTGCTGGTGTCATTGGTGCTCTGGAAGTCCTTGGACTGCTCTTTGTTCCTGAGAGTCCCATCTGGCTGGCTGAGCATCAACGGGCAGCCCATGCCATGCTAATCCTCCAGCGGATCCGCGGAAAGAATAAAGATATTGAACAAGAGGCAAAAGCCTGGAGAATTCCGCCGGGCCAAACCGATGCAAGAATCGCAGAGGAAGAATCTCTTCTCACACCACCAGCGGGGAATCTCCCTCCCAAGCGTCCCCAAGTCTCCATGCTAGGGGTCATAATGAACCCGACGTACCGCCCTGCAATCGTCGCTGTCATCGCGGTCATGGCCGCTCAGCAATTTACCGGAATCAACAGTATAGTCATGTACAGTGTTTCCATACTCTCCGACATCCTCCCAACCGCAGCTCCGCTGCTCGCCGTTGGAGTCTCCGCTCTCAATCTCATAGTTACCCTCCTTTGCGCTCCACTAGCGGACAAACTCGGCCGCAAAACATGCCTCCTCCTCAGCATCACTGGCATGGGTGTCAACTCCATGCTCCTTGCACTGGGCATCTCATTTAATTTCGAAATCCTCTCCGCTATTGCGACGCTCCTATTCGTAGCAAGTTTTGCTGTCGGCCTTGGGCCCGTTCCATTTATACTTGCCTCCGAGCTCGTTGGGCCCGAAGCGGTTGGTGCCACACAAAGCTGGGCTCTAGGTGCCAACTGGACCGCTACTTTTATCGTTGCGCAGTTTTTCCCTCCACTCAACATGGCTATGGGAGGGAAAGGGAGAATTTATTGGGTTTTCACGGCCCTGGCGGTGGTGTTGGGTTCGTTTTTGGCCTGGTGGGTTCCAGAGACGAAGGGAAAATCTACCATGGAGGAGGTTTGGGGTCGCCGGGCGGAGCGGAGAGTTGATTAGATTGAGCATTATATATCAGTTACTTCATCTTACAAATATATATATTGGGATGTGGTAGGTATCCTTCCTCATCTCTCCCCAATTCCAACACGCTGTTTGGCTGGATGAGGTACCATCCGTCACAATCACCACTGACATATATTTTCTTGCCTGTCGGCGCATAGGCTCTTCTAATTAATAGCAAGTAGAAGCCATGGACAAAGTCGAACAAATAACATCTTACCTAACAGTATAGCTAGCCGAATGGTTGATTGCCACTTCCAGTGTCATATTTCCTCTCATTATTTCCTAACCCAGCAGCTACAGAAAAAATACTATTCCTGGATGGATTACAAAGTTGTGCACCCCCGAAAAAATCTTAGTTTACAGAATATAAATTGATAGTGGGTCATATCCGGATTTTAATTTGAGTAACTGGAGATAAACATTTACATCTCTAACTTATAGTTTATTGAAAAAAGATGAAATAAAAATATTAAGCGTTCACCAGTGATGAGAAAAATCTAATTCGGAAGAGCAACAAATCAATATTAATAGTAGTGGTAGAAAGATTAATACTAGAAATTACTTAAAAGGCTGCCCAGTTTTTCGCCCACTACTATCCTAGAAAAGTACTTTTTTGTAAAAAACAACGATGGAGCCATTGCATTCTAAGCCGGGCTGAATAAAACAACATAACACCAAATGTAATGTTTCAGCTAAGGAGTGACGGTAATTGCGCAGATAGTGATGGTAGTCACATGCCTACAGCAGCAGCGGTGGTTGTTTAATGATAGGTCATCACTGGTTTGGCAGTGGTGGTATGGTGCTTGGTCGTAGTATGATGCCTAGTTGTGGTAGTAGTAGTAGTCACTGGGCTGACAGTGGCGGTGTGGTGCTTGGTTGTAGTCTGGTGCTTGGTTGTAGTCTCGTGCTTGGTCGTAGTCTGGTGCTTGGTCGTAGTATGGTGCTTGCTCGTGGTAGTAGTGGTGGCGATAGGGCTAACAGAAGTCTCACGAGTTGAGGTGCTAGGCGTGTGAGTTCGAGTTTTAGTTCTGGTCTTGGTTTTGGTGATATGAGTTTCGGTGGGATACACCTCAGTAGGATACACCTCGGTGGGATACTCCTCAGTGGGATATGGCTTCCCATACTGCTTGGTAGGGTACCAATCGGTGGGATACACCTCAGTCGGATACACCTCAGTGGGATACACCTCAGTGGGATACACATCAGTGGGATACTTCCCGGTCGGGTACACATCGGTCGGGTACACATCGGTCGGGTACCAATCGGTGGGATACACATCAGTAGGATACACCTCGGTGGGGTACTCAGTGGGATATGGCTTCCCGTAATGCTTGGTAGGGTACCAATCGGTGGGATTCACCTCGGTGGGATATGGCTTCGTATGATGCTTGGTAGGGTACCAATCGGTGGGATTCACCTCGGTGGGATACACCTCAGTGGGATACACCTCAGTGGGATACACCTCAGTGGGATACTCCTCAGTGGGATACACCTCAGTGGGATATGGCTTCCCATAATGCTTGGTAGGGTACCAATCGGTGGGATTCACCTCGGTGGGATATGGCTTCGTATGATGCTTGGTAGGGTACCATTCGGTAGGATTCACCTCGGTAGGATATTCCTCAGTAGGGTACAGCTTTGTGGGATATTTGGTAGGGTACGCCTTCGTAGGATATGCCTCAGTAGGATAACGCACAACCGATGTTTTCAAAGTCGTTGGCGCAAACTTGGTGCTTTTTTCGTGCTTGTCATCACGAGCTTCAACACACTTGCCATTGTGAAATCGCCAGCTGTCAGAGGATTTCAAGGGACCGCACTCATAGCAAGGGCCTTTTCCATGCCCTGCAAGCATTATACATTCAGCCAGAGAATGGTCGAATTTAGACGCACACCAGGCTACACAGACATGGTGGTCATTTTTTCCATCTGCATAGGTCGATGTGATCGCCCCTGGATGTAACATTTAGTACTAGTATGCAGTAACACTTCATCCACATAGGCCCTTGGAAAAGAAGCTCACCAAACAGAAGAAACGACAGCAACATAACACGCTCCATTGCTGCGTGGTGGTAGAGATCGGTCAGTTGTTGGAGTGAAAGTCCGATCTAGAGAAATGAATAAGGAAATCTTTGTAAAAGGAAATATACAGAGCTCAATTGTTCTGAGAGAAGAGCCGAAGGGGAGCATTAAATAGGAAGCTCCGCAATATATATATATGTTAATTCAGTAC
Organism: Histoplasma capsulatum G186AR; assembly: GCF_000150115.1. Classification (NCBI taxonomy): domain Eukaryota; kingdom Fungi; phylum Ascomycota; class Eurotiomycetes; order Onygenales; family Ajellomycetaceae; genus Histoplasma; species Histoplasma capsulatum. The sequence goes on from NW_025544806.1 coordinate 1,272,570, forward strand.
CATGAAGATACCGATCATTGCGTATACCAAAAATCCAATACAATCAATGATTGTACGTATAGGCAAGTCTAGAAGAAGAGAAAACCCTGAAAGACATGTCTTTCGCTGGGGAGAATGGGTGATATTACACGCCCAGGATATAAAATGAAAGTGGACGATTGAAACCAGACCCGAACATCGGATCATAACCCTGCATGTCTTGTTCATGATGGTAGATCTGGAGAATGTGGCAGCCAGGAACCAATGCTGTGTGTTGGAAGATGAATGTTCATTTTCAAGAAAAGCTGGTTGGGGTTTGGAGGCTGGGATGGTTAGTCAGCCGTCTAGTTCCCGCTGATCTTGTCTCGAACTTCGTCGTCTATTACCAGCAGTATTTATTCATCGACGTCCACGAAAGCAGGAATCTATCTCCTCGCAAGCTCCATGGAGCTGCTTGGTGCCAACTGGGATACAAATCTGTATCATCAGAAACATTGTCTAACTGGGGCTATCAATGCGATCCGTGGTTCTTCTATCTTTGCAGTCTAGTGTCCAACGCCGTCTCCTCGTCTTTCCAAGAGGAGTCGGGGTTATATGGCCTTGATTCTTCCAGATATACGCACTTGTCTGGTTCTGTCCGAATCACGTCCTGTTTTTAGTCGTAAGTCCAGCTGCTTATGCCGCAATCACTTCAACGAAGAGAATCTTGATTTTCATTCTAGATTATTCATATACAACCAACTATCCAACCTGCAGCCCACCAAAGGGAGATCGAAACGGATGATACTTTTTCTTCTTCCATCTCCTCTAACACTTAATCCCCAGGGAACAACGAATATTCCGGTTTCGTGAAGGACCATATTAGAGTCATTGATATCCAGCTCTCGGAGGTCGGTTTGGGTTTTCACATTGTTCCATAGGTATGGTACGCCCTTGTCTATTTTTGGTTATCCTTATCCACCTACAGCTGCTTCTGAAGGAAGTAGCAGTAAAAATAGGCATGTGGGTAAGCATTAGATCCGACCGCTGCACAGACCTGTGTTCTTGCAGAAGTAGCTGCTCATGTTTCTCGTTTGTATCCATGTCAATCTTTTGACAGACTGGCGTCATATTGAATTAATTGCCATTCAGTGCTTGCAGAATCGACGTGTTTTGCCTCAGGCAAGCACTGGCAAGTTAAAGATTTAATTTGATTAAGACAGATCTATCGATTGATGGTGGGGAAAGGGGTGACGTTTCCTAGCGCTTGCTAACAGCATCCACTTCCCTCCCTTGGCGCAGCTGGCTCCACCATGTATACCTCAAAACTCGGCTTGCTTCTGCCAGTTATCATCAACATATTTGTTGCTTAGAAGTCATCCATTGAACCATAGTGGAATGCCTTTAGTATCCCTGCGAAGCAGCTGTGGGGCAGGGGTCAGATAGTATAACTTTTTGGTTTTTTCTCATCGCCTTCTAACGATGCCTGGCTCCCGTTCTGGTGCTCTGGCTGAAGGGCGATTTCGTTATCAGGTGGGGGGCGTTCATCATCTTCAGAGGTACTCAACCTTCCCAATAATGCCCGTTTTCCATTCGCAAAATGCATGCTGTGTATCCCCAGCATGTTCCCAACCAATCCAGAATGTCTCTTTGATGGTGTCAGCGTATGAAAAATTGCGATAATATCGAAAAAAAGGCCTACTCGCCGGGAACCATATCGTTTACCCCTATTTTATTCTCATCCTTAATTTCCATGTCGATCAGAGCCGTTCATGCTACATACAAGCAGCACTGTCATAAAATGTCTCCACCTGTCTCCACCTACGACGCCAAACTCTTGCATATGACCACTTTCACCGGTCCGAAATCTGGTCACCATGGTTTCCCTAGATATAGGCCTGGGAAGAATTTGTTGTAGGAACTCCTTTTTCGATTCCGGGATGATACGCCGGTTCTTTGAAGAATAATGCACCTGCTCTTGTATATAATTTTTCTTCCAACAGCGCTTCCTGGTTCTGGAAAAACAACGCATCGGCGTCAACAGAAAGGACCTCCCGGAAACTAGAGAGTAGAGGGTTTGGCTACCCATCCTTTGAGATTCTACCACTTGTTGTTTGCCATCTAGCTTAGATCCCTTGTAATGACCCCTAGGAGCATTCTCAGCTTGGTGCGGTAATCTCTTACTAAGGTCTTCGTCGCCCAATATATGATTTCAATGGGCAAATTGCAACCAAGTCGTCGAAACCACTTAGTCGATAGGAGCAGCCAGGGTGCTTGTTTGTTCCCCTCCCCCATTGGAAACAATTGCCTGACTTCTATTTGAAAGTTAAGATGTGGATGCATGTGATCGGAGAAGTAAGAGGAGCTTGAAAATAGAAGCTATAAGCTCTAGGCCTCAGGCCAACTTCTCGCAGTTCCCCTTCCCTGTCGCCTCCGATCGGCTCAGCAATTCTCTAATATGCATGTCATCCGGCATTGTTTTTGTTTGGAGGGGTCATGTCAGTAGGAATCCGTCTGCTGTGGCCCTCTTGTTTTCCTGGAGGCAGATCCTTACCTAAATCATATTGTTCGACCAGATCTACTTCGGACGTTATTATTGCTTGTGCTGAAGATCCTGAAGATCGGTTTTCTTTGAAGTTGGTAATCCATATTTTTGCCCGGAGGCGGGGGTATTGTCTTTGCTTTGTCGCTCTTTCCTGTACAGTTCTGGTGCGAGGGAAGCCAAATCCATAAAGGACAGAGTGATCGTGAATAAAAGAAGCAGCAAACGTATTACGGCTCTGCATTTTCGAGGAGGAGAGTATCGAGATCACCGATATCGATTGGCCGGGAGAGAAAACATCATATTGACCACTCATTAAGTTTCCATGGGCTAGAAACAAGTGAAAAGAGCTTCTAGAGCAAGCATGAGATTCTGCATCTTCTAAGCCCATGAAAAGGAATCTCGAAATCAGCAGTTACTGTACTGCGGACATCCAGAAAGTACTCCAGTCGCAGCCCCAACTGATATTTTTCTTGCATCGCACCAGATCAGGGCTAGGAAGCTTTAGGGAAGTCCTAATAATATCTCGGTCTCCCCCTGTCAGCAAAATCTGGGCTCGAGACTGTCGACTGGGTAAGGCCTCTTTTTTTCGGATATTTGTCCTTCTCAAGGATCCCCGAGCCAGCCAACCTTGAGATAAGACACTAAGCTCATTTCACCGTCGCGCGGCCCGCAAGCCAAGAGCCTTAGTCGCCGGCCTCCTGTCGTTGGCTTGGCCGATTTTTGTGTGCAAGAACCTCATGAATCAACATCTTGTCGATTGCATCACCATTCTGCGGACATTCAGGTACTGTTCCAACTATTATTTGGAAGGACGAAAAACACCCATCGCGACCTCTGTGACATACCGCTCGTTCGACCATAGATCTCGTCTCCCCCAGCAACGAGCTTTGGATTGTCTTGCCAAGATTAATTCGCGTTGTTTTGACGACCAGGCCTTCGAGGTGAATACACACCATCGCCTTGCGCGACTCTAATCTGGCTGGTTTGATTCCAGTCATGTCCTGACTAGTATCAAGGCTTATACGATAGCTCTAGGCACATCTCCATACGCGGCGCTCTCCGGTTTCAAGCAGCCCAGAAACACCTGGGCTCAGAGCATTGCAGATCGTCGTCGACAATTCGTCCAACATCAGCGCCTTTGCAAAAACCGAAAGCCCCTCGATGCCATCTCCCTCGTGACATCTTACTATTTCGGGCTTTGTGGACAGTGGAACGGCGCGTTGCCGATTCAAGATGAAGGAAATAGATATCGAGGAAGCTCCGGTTCCTAATTCGCTGGAGGCGAGCAAAGGTTCAAACTGGTCTCTTGTTGCGTGGATAACGGCGAACGTCTTGGCGACCACAGCGATTGTATGAGCCCCTTTCCTTGGAAACGAACACGACGACATCGAGAACAGGTAATGACTAACATATAATATAAAGGTCTATGTCAACAAGTTGATCTTCACCGACCCCTCCTTCGGGAGATGCCCGTTGGGGTTTGCTGCCTTCCACTTCTTCATCACGGCCTTGCTGCTATATTTTGCTTCTCGTCCTGGAGTGCGCCTATTCGTCCCGGTACGAACAAGTGTCCTCCCGGTCCTCCCTCTCACATTGATTATGTGTGCCAACGTTGTCTTCCTAAACCTGTCGCTTGCCTATTCCTCGATACTATTCTACCAGGTTGTTCGTATATTACTAACTCCTCTTACCGTCATCATTAACTTTTGCTTCTACGGCTCGAAAATCCCCGTGAGGGCATGCCTCGCCCTCCTCCCCACCTGTATTGGCGTCGGGATAGTGTCGTACTATGACTCCTCAGCGAAATCCAAGAACGCTGCGGTCGAAACTACCTCGGCGCTGGGTATGGCCTTTTCGTTTACTGGTGTTACTATCAGCGCTGTATACACCCTTTGGGTTTCACAGTATCACAAAAAGCTGCAGATGGATAGCATGCAATTACTATATAACCAGGTTCCCTTCGGCACATTGCTCCTCTTCATTGCAAGCCTTTGCACAGAAACATTCCCCGTGTGGGGTGATGTACTCCCTCGGCAATGGATACTACTCGTGATAAGTGGAGCTTGCGCTTGTATCGTGAACCTCTCTCTCTTTTTCATTATTGACCATGCAGGCCCTGTCAGCAGTACTGTCACTGGACATCTAAAAACTTGCATCATCGTTGGACTTGGCTGGGCTATAAGCGAGAAGATCGTGGGTTTTGAAAGCAAATTTGGCATCCTTCTCTCAATACTGGGCATCATATTATACTCGTTTGCAATGCATAACAAGAGCGCGAAAGGCTCTCAGCCGGAAAAGAGCAGAGAGGATGAAGATATGAAGTAGGTTCTCAAAGTCAGATGGGAGCCTTATGTATATGATATATGTTACACTTAGAGATAGTAAATGTTAATATTTAGCCGCTTTTCAGCCATATCTGCATTCAACTTTTTGGAGGCCATTCTACGGTGCCCGCTGATGAACTTTGAAAATCCATATAAGGTCATACAAGTATGAAAACTTAATATTCTATTTAACTATCAGTTAGTTACTGTCATTGATTATTCTAGTTTATAGAACAGTGGATTGATTTACGAACCTGGCGGAAATCAAGCTCGAACTCCCCATGATCCATCTGGCAATCCTCATATTCGTACTAACACCGCGCAATTTAGAGATAGCACTTCCCAGCTTGAAACGAGGCAACTTTCACTTCCAGCCTACACTCTTTTACTCCACTCAGTATCCCCTAGCAAATTTGGAACCGAAAGCATCCAAGAGGGGCCATCTACACAACTTCAAGAACGAGAGAGAAAAAAAAAGGAAAAGAAAGAAAAAAACCGCTCCGTCGCCATAGAAGACAACTGCCGGCGGACTTTAATGTACGGCCTCAGCCATCTCATTTCATTTGCATCAAGTCGAGGAGTGGCTGGAACCCAGAACAACATACGTTTCAAGCGCTCCTCGAATTTTTGTCGGCTTAGGAAATTCAACAACTAGCACTTCGCCTCGCCAGGCACACAGTTGAGATAAAAGCGCAGAAAATATATGAATAATTGCCCCTCTGCTCCTCTCTTTTCCTCTTGTTCTTCCTTTCAATGTAACCTTTTGCACTGTACATTACACGTTTTATGTGTCAAGGAGCTATGATTTAATACTGTCCTTTGTTTCAAAAGGGTAATAATAATAACAATAAGAAGAACCAAGAATCATTTCATCAATTACATTGATGTAAAATCAATCTTCGAACACAATAGGCGGATAAGCCTGGCTAATAATATTTACAGGTTCCAGGTGCGCGCTATCATCAACTTCTTCAGTAAAATTAAATAAAAGAAAAGAAAGAAAAGAAAAGCAACGCTCAACCTCTGCTCTCTAGCCTACTCAAGGCCGCCAACACAATGGCCAAATCCTCCTTCTCTATTCTCAAATCATCCTTCTCATCCCCATCTGCATCTCCCCCGTCGCCTGCTCCTTCATCGTCCTCCGCTGCTTCACCAACTTTCTGTTTACCCTTTCTCCTTCTCGTTCTCATCGTGCGGCCGTTGGCACTGCTACCTAGCTCCTCCCCACCAATTCGTTTCTGCCGTAACTGATCGCGCTCTTCCAATAGACGCGCACAAATCGCAAGAACCTGCCCTGCCACGTCATCCGCTGCGCGGCGGAATAGCTCGATGTCGTGGATTCCCGAGGCGAAGGAGTCAAGGGTTGGGATTAAGGATGTCGTTAGGTGGGAAAGGCGGGATGTTATGTTGGATATTGAAGTACAGGATGAGTCTGTTTGCGCGGTTGGTGCTTATTCATCGGAAGGTGCGCGGGTAGAGTGTAAGGGATTCAGAGCCGTCAGGATCGCTAGTCGAGAAGAGTCGAGGAGGGCCGGGTTTATTACTTCTGTTTGTGGTGTGCATGTGGATGGTTGTTGATTTTCGGATTTTTGTGCGGATGTTGAAGACGGAGGTTTTATTTTTGGAATTGACGGTGGCCGTAAGAGAGATGTAAGTGATTGTCGCTCTAGTTGTAGTCTACCATGTAGAGTTAGTATTTGTTTTCTTCATGTATATGCAAGTCAAAGGTGAACTGCATTGAACTGCATACTTATGTATCTGCTCCTCCAATTCTTTAATTTTCTCCGCGTTTTGTATATTCCTTGGATTTGGTTTCTTTACTACTACGGCCGGCGGTGTGGTTTCTTGCCGACCAAACCAGTCCGAAAGCTCAGGCCGATTCGCGAAATCCTCAAGTAGCTCCTCCTGTATTACCCGAGCTACATGGGGGAACAAGACCGTCGTTAGCATCCACTCAAATGCTGCATCTCAGAAGCCTGTCTTGGGGCTCAAAAAACATACCAGCTAATCTAGCACTTTCGTCCCCCGACCTAGATCCAGATGGCTTCTCCCCTAATGCTCTGGTCGCGCACCACGTAAGGAGCTGTCTCATTCTCTTGGGCTCCGACAAGCCCTCACATTCGATATGTTTGTAAAAATGCGCCGTGTCAACCTGGTCATGTGGTAGCGCTATTGAGACAACATAGAAGCATTAGCATCTTTTCTAGGTCGGGAATAAACACCGTAGCGGAATAAAATAAAATCATATATGAATCATAAAACACACCATTAGACACCCCGGATTCAATCAGCCAGCTCGCTCTCCTCCCCCTCCTCCCAAGACTACTCCGCCTCTGGCCCTTCTGGCTCTTCTCCATCCGCATCTCCTTGTTCTTCTGAATAACGGGCGTGTCCGCAAAGGGGAGTGCAATTTTCTGTGTATTCACATCTGCTAATGGCGTAGTAACCTGGCCTTCCGTCTCCTCCCCTAGAGGCTCCGTTTGTGAGCCTTTGGCCTTACTTGAACCCCGCTTCCGCTGAACCATGATTGGTGCGGGTGCGATATCACTCGATTTCCGCCTGGGCTTTAATGATTTCTCTGTCACTGTTGCAGTTGGTTCCTCTTCAGCCAGACGTTTTGACGTTCGTCGAAGTGGTCGAGTGGGGAGTTTTCCATTGGGAGTCTCAAATGTTACATTGCGCGGTGCCTCCGTGGATTTGGGAGGTCTCCCTCTCCCCTTCTGCTTCTGAACAGGTTGCTGTTGAGTATCCTCATCCCTTGGCAGTGGTGGAACCGAATTCTCCTCGATTGTAACAGACTTTGATTTCTTTGGGACAGTTGCGCGAGTGAACTGAAAGCCTTCAACATCCTCGTCGTACTCAACTGTATGATAGAGAAAGGGAAAGTGAGGATTAGCACTGCTCAAACTACACCAGCCAACGCAAAGTAATCAAGCCTATCAACCAACCATGAAAGAATGAAGAACCACTCACCAGCCTTCCGCTTCCCTCCCCATCCATTCGCACCACCTTCAGCATACCCATCTCCTCCCTTCATACTCTTCTTTGTTCCGTTCCCATTTGCCAGTCGCCCCCGCGCCTGCGACATCGCCGGATTGATGGTCGTCAGCGGAACGCGACTATGTGTCGTCCCCTGCTTGTATCTGTTTGGCCTACTATCGCCAAAATCAATGATATGATGCGTGCTTCGTGTACTAATCGTGGCTGCTGGTGCTGCGATGGTGGCTGTCATGTCCGGTTAAGCAACGCAAGTAATTTGTTCAGTTGTTGTAATGCTTGCCGCGAGTTTGAGTGACGCCGTCCCAATGTCACGGCAAATGAATCACACAGAAATATGCAACTTCTTTTGGGCCGCTGGCAACAGAAAGTGGATTCCGTTGGATGGAAATGCGATGCGCCGGATTTCTGCGCTGGTATCACCTTTCAGGCTGTCCCTACCGCTTCGAATTCGAGCAATTCCCCGCAACAACAACCAACTACCGCGGAGGGCAAAGACGACGCGCCCAATAAGCCGTGATAAGTCGCAGTCGACAAGCCGATCGCAATTCTTCGTCCCTGGTCTCAGTTCCTTTCCGTGGTGTCTGCGTACAAAAGCTCCAATCGCAATTCAATGCGAAATGGCTAATCCGAATCTGCTCTTGGCCACACCCAGCTCGTCTCGCAGCATTTCCCCAGCGGCTCGAACAATGAGAATACGCCTCCTATCTCCCCGCCGGCAAGGAAATCGTAGCAGAAGGCACGGTTTCGTCCTCGTCGTCCGTGTACTCCGGACCGTCCTTCAGTATCCTCCCTTTCTCGCCTGGCAGCAAAGCGGTGTTGGATCGTGCTACACACACGCACACAATCAATCGGTCGTCACGAAAGAAAAAGAATTGGCGAGTCCCTAATATATCGTAGATCCGGGTCCCTTGCCTTTGTTCAATATGATGGTCTTTGTGTGTGTGTCTGTTCGCTGCCCTTATCCATGTGGTTTCATCGTCCACGCCGGAATCCAAATGTTTTGGTCTTGGCGCGTCGTCGAGGATCAGCACATCAGAGTTGGCAACTAGTTCTATTTTAGACTAGTGTTTTTTTTTTTTTGAGATTAATCACGTGATATATAGTATGCTTTGAAAATAGATTGCACTACTTCAACATTTCACCGAAACTTGGAATTAACAAGAAAAATTCAAGGAAGAAAGGAAAGAAGGAAAGGAATTGAAAGAGTATACATGAAAGAATATCAACAAGTTAAACGGGGCATCGCTGGTGTGTCATCACTGGTCGTCATCATCACACATCGAGGGACTTTTCCTAGTAATGTTGTTGAAATCATCTATGGAGTTGTGGCTTTTAATGTTTCCCCTTTTGTGCCTCCTTCCTTAATTAACTAGCTCTAATATCCAAGCTGAGGCGGCCCCCCATATTTAAACAGATCAATCAATGAATCTAACATCCAGAACTTTTCCTGATCTTGACGGTTGCCTCATTTCTTATTCGTCAGATGGAGCATTCAAGCTCCCTTCAATTCTGCGCATTGCCTCCGCCCGGTCCTTCTCCGTGACATTCTCTTCATTCTTCCGCATATCAGGAGTGTGCTGTCGTGTATCAGGGTGGTGGCCAATGGACATGCCAACGCGGACCTAAATGAGCGATTACAGTTAGACAATAAAATATATATATTTTGATCAAGAATGCGAAAATTCATGCATCCAGCCTTCTCTCCTTTTGTTTTTTTTTTCTCTATTTTTATTTTTGTTCCTTTTCTTTTCTTTTTGTTGTTCTTGTTTTATCTAGATTTTGAACTCGCTTCACTGGGTATTATGAAAACTTACCAAAGTCTCGAGTGCTCCCAAAGAATTTCCCACAAGGTCTGGGTCAAAACACAGCTTCCCTGGCTCAAACAACAGCAACAACGTGCTACCGCCGAATTTGAAATAGCCCAGCTCTTCCCCGCGCGCCACCTTCTCGCCTTCCTCCCGCGTAATAACGGTGCTTCCAACCATCATCGCTCCGACACAAATAACCATCACACGACCATGCTCAACTGAATCGATGGGAACGACGATCCTTACGTTTTCTCCGTACACGTCCAGTGCGGAACGGATCGCCATTGGGTTCACGGTGTAGTATTCACCTTCGATAGTTTTGGGCATCCCCATCACGCCATCGACGGGGATGTGGAAGCGGTGGTAGTCCTGTGGCGCCAATCTGAAAATCCCAAGGGCACCGTTCTTGTACCGCTTCGCGTCCTCCGGGTAAGCTTTGCCCAGGAGTCGTTCTACGGAGAACTCCCTTCCCTTAACCCAAATCTTGGTAGCTTCGTCGATGCGGTCGAAAACAACAGTCCGACAATCAGCTGGTGATACAGCGATTTTAGGATTGTTTGGCGCAGAGCAAGGGCGTGCACCTGGTTTGAGGGCGCGGTAGAAGAACTCATTGAACGATTTGAATTCGCTCAGAGGAAGGAGAACTTCGGACATATCGAGCCGGTGAAAGTTTATGAAAGGTACGATCTGAGCTGCGGAGGCAGGGTCATCATACTTCTTTCCTTGCTTGATACTCAATGACTTGAGCATTTTCCGAACTATGATTTGGTGAGCATAATCCTGTCATCATATTACAAAGAACAATTTATATGTGAACATACTTCGTTTTTTCTCCATTTCCCTACTCTTTAACCCTTTGTACAGAAGTCGAATCCCAAGTCTAACATAAACACTCATCCGTTCCTCGTTGATCTGCCCCGTAATCCTATCCTGGACCAGGATGTTGGCAGAGTTTGCACCTAGTTTATACCCGCCATAGGATATCTTCGTAATAACTTTCGAATACCATTTCCGCTGGGCCTGACTAGAAGTTACAAAACCGCCCATAACCAGATTATCAACCTGTCTCCAATCCTGGCTCATGCAAGTAGCAATGTGGGTTATTATATCGGCGTCTGATCGTTTTCCCAGTCTTGGCTGATGGCAAATTGGACATTCTCGAATTTCGACTACATGTTCCTCTCCTCCATCCTCTCCAAGATCATCAGGATGGAGGTTATCATCGCTATCCCCAGAAGAGCTTGGTACATCACGGGATATAGTTGGTACAGCTGGTCGCTCAAGCCCAGTATTCGGAGACCGCGTAAGGCTAATTTCAGGCATGTTGTCCTCACTACTGGATTGATTCTCACTTTCCGGGGTCTCTTTGGGTGCATGACGAGGAATGTCCCTCAATGACTTTTTCTGCAGAGACTGTAGCGTATCTTCCAAGCAAATAACAGCTTGATCAAATGTGAGGTCGGCACTTTCACTGGGTTCATTTTCCTCTGCGAGTCGCTTGAAAAATCCGTCGATAGTAGACTCTTTAAGCGTCGAACCCAGAGTGTCAAGCATTGTCGTCAGTTCAACTTTGCTAATGCGCCCGCTATCATCAGCGTCGTATTGCTTAAGCATTGCTCTCCAAAACTGTTGGCGCAATGCCGGATACGGCATGTATTTCGCTTTCACATGAAGCTCTGGGAAATGCTTGTCCTCCCAGCGCTCCTTGTATTTCATAGCAAGCGGGATAATGTAGGTCTTGAGACCATATTCATCGGCTGGCACTTCGGGCTCTTCTACCATATTCCCCGATGCCGGCAAGTTTAGCTGGGACGAAGTCTCGCACGCGATGTTGGGAGGGGAGGTGCCTTGTTGGTCCTGGCCAGACTGGCTTGACAACGAAGTTGTTGAGCTTTTAGACCTTAGTGATGGTTTTGTGGGCTTTGTCAGACTTGTAGTCGACGAAGAACGAGATAAATTGAGACGGAATCGTGATTTAGAAAGAGGAGGTGTAGGGGAAGGATCCGATGGGGGCCCGGGCAACTTGTATAGCCCCGTCTCTGGGTCTGCAATTGGTGCCGCCAATGCAAGTGTTTGTAAGGGGAAACTGGCCGATGCGACGAAATCGTTCCCAGACAGTTTGTCTCTGTCAATAACTGTAAAGTAAATGCAATACGACTGCTCATGTTTCATAACTTGGAAGACCATCTTCTCGTCGAAAACAGGGTTTAGATTATGGCGTATAACACGGGTTCTGAGCGTTTTCTTGCCCAACGACGTAACTACGAAGGGATCCATGTCGAAAGACGTGCGTGTCACTAAAACGCGATGTCAATTCGAAGACCGTTCCTGCATAAACATAGACTGGGGGAATAAAACTCCTTACTATTTCTCTCTGGAGGCAAATCCAATATTTTCACTATTTCCATAAACACAATCCCAGAGACACCATCTTTGGAGCCAGAAAACTGATATGCTCTGGCAGCCATAGATTTGCGCTTCAGACGAGCGATCCGAAGCTTGCGACGGCGCTTCTCAACGACGTCTGTCTTCGTGGGGTCATCAGTTCCATCAGATGTCTCATCTTCCTTCTCGAGATCGTCCGTATCAGGGGAAACAGCAGGGCCAATCTCATCCTCATCATCGCTAGATACGATGGCTTTGAATTTCTGAAAGATCTCCGCTGGCTTAGCAGATGGATCCGAAGAGTCAAAGAGAGCAAATTGCATCTGGATTTCACCAGATACATCACTCCTCTTCTTGCCCGCTTTCCGCCCAGAATGCAACGTGTACCATTGTGGCTACCCCCAGACATCAGCCCCATGCAACTCAATAGAATATCACGCCACCTCTTTCTAAACATGGAAACGCACCTGTGGTTGGATAGTTCCAGCAGAAAAGATATCCTCCAGGGGTATATAAAATTCCCCCATGTAGTCTTTGCCAAATCTATCTTTATCCCAACATGTGCACTCGAGGAGCGGCACACCGAGGATTGGTAAGTCGAAGGAGACGTTCCATTCTGGATTCAATGTTTTGCTTATCGTAGGGGTTGACTGTCGGGCTTCGCCCAAGCTTACGACTAAGTACTGTGTAAATTGGGAGAGGCAAAAGCCGAAGAAAAGTCAGTCGAGATTGGAAAGGATGGAAGTAACGGACGAGCAGAGAAGACTCACAGGGTCACTCAACCCATTCCTATCCTTAGGTGCTAGGTTCCTTCCCTGTAAATTGACAACACAATTAGCTTCTGCTCCATCGCACACATTATTATTGGCCCCACGGTCCCGCAGATACACGGGGAAACAGAATGGCGTGCATACGGATATAACTGTTGCCTTGAGAATCAACGGTTTGGTATCGGGCCTTGAGGGAGCGAGGCCAGGACTGAGATCGGCAGAGGGAGGAGTAACGCCGCTTTTGGAGCTCAGATGGCGACGGGCAAGAGATATTCGGACCATTGTAATGTGTAAAAGGTTATGGGGGACGGACGGGATCCGCTAAGAGGAGACGGCGTGCCTGGGCGGGAAATGGATGCACAGGGTCAACGGTCAAAGCGAGAGGGCCGGTTAAGAAACAAGAGTAGAGACCGGAGCAAGGCTGCGAAAACAGCACAATTGCCAAGGAGATAGATATGCAGCGATTCTGAAGAGACGAGAGCAGAAGATATGAGGCTGCGGTGTAATGACGAGAAGCAAAGTTGGGTGAGATGAAGAAAAGATATGTCGAAGTTACCGAACGGCTTCTCTATACGTATGATGGGGTAAATTAACGAGCGAAAAGGTTGACACGCAGAGGAATCAAACAGGATGAGACGGGAGCTGGATCTGGGCCTGTGGCCGAGTATTGGTGGTTGTTGACCAGCTCTGGCGGAGGAGCGGTCAGACGCCAGCAGCTGGTATCATGGGCAGCGATCACTGGGGAGACCAAACAACACGACCCAACACGACCCAACACGTCAAAAACACGATACCCGCAAGCAGTTGCAACAAGGAATATATACGAAACAGAGAGGAAAAATGTTGATAATTATGGATTCATGCCACGGAATCGCCTATCCTTCGTGGCCCCCCAGCAGCAGCAAAAGACCTGGGAGTGCCATTGGAGCGGATGCGCGTGTTGGGGAGGCTCAAGCCCTGTCTCGAAGCGCTTCCCAGCAAGCCCAAACCTTGGGTGTGGCTAGTGTGATGTCGACAGAGTTAATCCGCGGATACGAGGAATCCCTGAGGAATCCTGGCCGATTCTCTCCTGATGCCGAGCGAGATTGGCTTCCAGCGGTACCTCCGTTCACCAATTGGAGTGGGCACATACAGAGAAATACTCAGACGACCTCCAGAAACTATGACGATATAGATGGCTTCTTAGCCTGGAATGTCCTTAAGAATTGCGGGTTTCTTCCTTGGCCAGAATTTTCGAACTAGCTCCACTCCTACTGAACTCCTCATTTTGACAGCCAGTCGATGGTGGGGTAAATCCCAATTTCCGACACTGTTCATAATGAGAGTACATGTCAAATGCGTTTGGATTTTAACTAATGCATCGGGGGGAGGCCCGCATTCAATGTTGCTAACAAACCCCGCCCCGGATGCAGCCGAGAAACCCAAAAAGCAAAGAATCCAGGACTCAATCAAAACTCTGTGCGTATTCCCCTCAATCTCGTGCACGATCAATCTCTCCCGCGCTCAAATCAGATACAGGTACGTGGTAGGGTAGCCACCCCACCATGCATCCCAGCCTCTAGCCTCTTCCCTGAAACAAGCCACACATATCCCAATGACACTGAGGCTGCGCATCCGGTTCGTTCCGCACTTCAAGTCCTGGGAAATAGGATTCAGCTTCGAGTGGGGTGTGGAGTCCGTCGCACTGTTGACAAGATTGTTTGCTCAATGATTTGGCCAACGATCTCACTCTTTCAAGCCTGCTGTTTGATACTGCAAAGGCTAGCACCCCACCCAAGGTTACATGTCAGCATCCATGAATATCAAGGGCCAAATGGCCCCATACCAGGGATTGTATCCTATCCGGAGCTCTCAGACATTTGGAATGGGGAAATAATCTTTAATCCTGAACATTTTTGTATGCAGCGTATACATGTGTTGTCCACGCATCACTTGAAGCTAATTACACTTTTGAATCAATAAGCATTTATCGATGAGCTCACTATTCGTCATCTTTCACTTTTAGAGAAAGTAAAATAAGACGTAAAAACAATCCTTGAAGCCATCATTGGTGAATAGAAGGGGAAGCTAAAATAGGGTGCGTCGGAATCTTAATATCAAGTAATAATAATATTATTAAATCATCTCTCCCCGCTTGCTGAGCGAGATCCCACTCTCCTGCGAAAGCTAGCATGGAATTGTATCCTCCTTTTTTTCTGAGGTTTTGTTTTTATTTTGATATTTTCTAGACTGTTCTTCACCCGCAAGTATCTATTCTACCTATTCAGCAGTAAGCAGTCATAAAAATTTGAAGTGCAGCACCCGCACCCCATCAACAGCTCGTCAAATTTATCATATCATTACAACCCACTCGGAAAATTACCCAACTTACAGCGTAGATGCGACCCAGCATTATAACATCGCTTCGTAATCTATCGGAAATTCACCGAAATTGGATTAGCTAGGCCACGGGTCCTCTTTTAAATTCCCACGCTTTTAATTGCCTCTTTTAGTTACCATTTCATACACCAACGGTGCTTCACGTGGACACATGTGCCCTCCCATTTCTTCGGCCAATCCTTTGATAATCACATTTAGGGCTCTCTACAGAATTAAAAGAAGAAAAAAAAAAATTTTGGTCACACTTTGGCGATGATACTAGGTCAATTTCGTTTTCAACGAGTTTCTGACCCATGATACGACCTATAAACACAATACGAGATCACGGATAGCTAGTTTTGATCAACTCATCTTATAAACCATTTACTATGGTCGCGGAAGCCATACAGAGAACCTCTCAATCGACCTAAACCTGACCATCCGGTATAAGTCCGTTCACGACGCGTTTATCTCAAAACACAAATGCCAAGAGATGATCAATTAATTACTCATGCCTATGCGCAAAAATTCTTGATCAATGAAACACCCGAAAGTGCTCATTGATATATATAATGTCCCTTGTGATTGAGTACAAAAAGGGACACCTTTGGTGAGAGCATCTCATGTACAAACAACCCCCCTTCCACACACACACACACCTCATGTGTTATATATTACATGCATTGAGATAGGTTATCCCCACTACCTTCGGGATTGGCGGCTGGTACAACTAATAAATTGCCAATGCCCGACTGAATACGTATTCTAAAAATAGTGCAAGAAGCCAAGTGCCAAGAAAACCCTAAATAAGCTTAAAATGACTTTGTTCTCCTCGAAGAAACAGTCTCCTGTACCTACTAGTAGTGCATTTGACAAGATCCCAAAAGAGCCAAAAGGGAAAAAAGAAAAAATACGTATATATACACATATATATATACATAATTTTGCCCTAGATTATCCCAACTTGCCACATTACTTTTATACTCTTAAAACGATAATATGATCACCAAAGTACCAACATACGCGTGCAGTTCAGCGAACATCACTAACCATTTCCCCATCTGGGCGACGATGAATCAATCCCTTCCTTAACTCTTCAGCCCGCCTTTTGGAATACACGTCTTTCATTCGTCTCAGCAAAGAAATATATCGTCCATGTTGCGATGCTGATGATGGGCCGCGAAGGGCTGACTGCGTTGGAAATTTCTCTAAGGTAGGAAACAAAACCCCTGCCGGGGCTTCAATGAATATTGAATAATATCAAGAAAAAATAAGCCAATTTTGAACTTTTTCCACCAACTGTCTCAAAATTCCAGGGTTGGCTGTCGAGATTAGTAGAAAACCCACAACTCCCATCTATCTAAATCCGAGTTAAATCTATATAGAGAGATAAGAAAACGAGAGAGAGAAAAAAATATCAAAAACTAAACAACCCGCTCCTCTTTTTACCGAACGGATAGACCACCAAAGCAGCCATGAACAATCCCCCGGAAATCCCAATAGCCACCTCCAACATCCCATACCCAATATCAAACGCCACATTTCCCAAAAACCTGCTCATAACCAACTCCTCCATCACATATTTCACGTCTTCCACAGATTCCCCAGTCGAATTCGCCAACAAGTCAGCTGCTAGCTCGCCCAACGGCCGCGACGAGGACCCATGCTTCCTGATCTGCGTTGCAATGATTAGACTTGATACCAGGCTACCACTGGACGCCAAGCCCGAAGGCAGCTGTATGAAAATAGCCGGTAGGATGGCGGCAGCGGCCAGCCCCTGGCCCAGCCGACTATACAAATTGCCAATCATGCCAATTGCCAAGGCGCCAAGGGCGCTGGAGATCTGGGTGGATGTGAACCGGCGTCCGGCGAAGAAGAGGACAACATATCCAGCGGTAGCAATGAAGACCATGACTGGGATCTGTTTAGGTTTTGCTTGGTTGATGAGGGAGGAACAGACGGCGAAGGCGACCACGAAGGGGAAGCGTTGCAGGTACTCGTTTTGGATGGGGCTGGGTGGACAGGCAAATGCGACTGAGGCATTGCTGTCGAGAAGACCGTAGACAGCGGTGCCGATCACGATCCCGAAACCAAGGAAAAGGGAGTAGATAATGGCATAGACCAGGCGGACGGAGCCGGCAATAATATTGCGCGATTGCAATGCCAGTGCGCCGCACAAGACGATATAACCTGGAAGAATCAGACATATCGAAGACTGAGCCAATGCAGAGAAGCAGAAGAGAGGTTCTCCGTTTGAAGTCCTTATGCTTCCGAATGCTCGAGCAAAGAATGAGGTGATGACAGCAGCGGACACTTCGAAGATGTTGGCATAATTCGATGAACGGGGTATTAGGACATGCTGTAATACGGCAAGTACACATCCTAGAATAAAGCAAATGGGCATATCGATTGGCCGTGCACCAAAAGCAAAGGGTCCAGCCATGGCGCTGGCTAGCCCTTTCAAGAATATCAGCCAGAAGATTCCAAACCTGCGTTTCGCATTCATGACACTCCGCAGCTTCCGAATCGCCTCCTCTACATCGATTCTGCTGTGAACGACATCTTTGTAAATCTCCTGGATGTCACGGAGGCGGCCCAAATCGACGGCTTCGTGCGATTGGACAAATTTTAAGTCAGTGGTGTCCGTCGCACTATCTTCAAACGCCATAAACATGGTCCCAGGAAAGTACGTAAAGCTTCCTTCCAATTTTAGAGCTCGAGCTGTCGTTCTCATGTACTCTTCCAGTCGATGCAGCGGAGCCCCAGAATTCATCAGAGCACGGCAGAGTCTGTCGAGGTATTTCTTTCGTTGGCGAGTTTCTAGAATATGTGCCGTGAAATGCATATCCTCCTTGCGTTTAAATTTATTCTTCAAGAGAAAGCCACTGTTGCCACGAATCCTTCGTTTCTTCACAACTGACGATCGCCGAGGTCCTCCGAACGGCGAGATTGAGTCAAAGGAAGGCATTGATAAGTTAGCGGACTTAAAACTGCACCATCTCCGTTTTGAAGGTCGTGACCAGCTTCCCCATAGAGGTGCGGGTGAGGGTAACTCTGTATCATGGGTCTGCGGTCCGTTGCTCATGCGGCTACCATACATCCCAAGTAACATTCCCAAAACCCCGGGCCTGTAATGTGATGGCCGCTTAACGTAATCCTCCTGATATTCCCTTTCTTCAAGAGGGGTGACGGCGCCAGACGGGATGTCACCGTCGTGCGCAGTAGTTCTGGTGAGAGGGTAGGAACTTAAACCGGCCAAGCCTCGCCTCAGCTGATCGGCATGGGCTTGAAACTCCGCGTTCGTATGCCCATCATCGACATCGCCATCATCATCATTGTCGGAACCGTATGACTGCTTCTCCATTTTATCTAGGTCATTCCAAGATGGCGACTTGGATTGCTGTGGCAATGAAAAAGGCCTGTTTCGAACCCGGCGAGAAAGTGTCTGAAAAAGACCGCTCTGTCCTTTGGAGCGCACGGAGGGTGGACGTATAGCGGAAGCTAGCCTCTGTGCTCTTTCGTGGGCACCGTGCAGAGCCCATCCCTTTTCATCACCTTCTTCTTCTTCTTCCCTCGCATTCCCATCCTTGCTGATAAGGTTGGCCTTGCTAGATATGTATTCGTTGCCGCCCAAAGGAGTTGACCTGCCTGATGATCGCTGGAGATCAAAATAGCCGAACGAATCATCAGACTCTGTGCGCTGATGAGAATAAGCTATTGGTGGAGCTCGTGGGAGACTCCATTCAACATTTATTCCATTTGGAGGACTCGGGCTGTTGTCTTGTTCTGACGCCTCTTCGTCGCCAATGAACCTCACACGGCTCGACTGACGAGATCGGCTGCTATTAGCTGCTCCTGCACTCCTGGAGTGAGAGTCCAAGAGGTTCGGTCGTGCAGCAGGACTTGGACTTGACGGCCTCTGGGGGGCTGTCAGTGAAATATGGGGGTTTCTACCCCTCGGGCTTGGGGGGGTTGAAAGATCTTCTGTGGATTGCATATGGAAATCGAAATGCTTCATTTCCTGACTCTTGATTTCTTGCGTGGCAGATCACGTATACCCGCCAGGTTCGATACTTGTAAAACGCGAAAAGTTATATGAACTTTGCAGGGGTATCCCCGATACTAGAACGCAACGTTTTAGGCCACGGGTCACTGGTGGTAACAGATGGACACTGGAACCATGGGGCTGTGCAATTGCAGGGTTGCAATGGCTCAAAGGTTCGGAAGATGAGTCACCCGTGGAAAGGTAAAAAGCTTACCTGAACTCAATATCTTGTAAGCATAGCCAAAGGTTTTGGAAGATGCTTGGATAGAGAGAATTGGTTGAATGATGAAATGGAGAGAATCGTTGCAATATAAGTATGAAGTCACAACAATCTATGTTCCACGGGGAAGGAGGGTGATCTTGCTTCAAAACTGCGGAAGAAAGACGTAATCGAGGTGCCGTTCGCCACGGAACAAACGAGCGGTTAGATGACGAATCAATATCTTTTTATAAAAAAAATACAGCATGCTTATGGGATCTGAGGAGAAATGACTCCACAGCCAACAAATCAAGGCTGAAACGAAGGCGACGATTGAGGGGGGAGAGAATCAAAAAACAAACAAAATATGAAGAGTATCGATGTCCTCGCATAGTGCTGTCGTTGTATCTGAGCAAAATCATCGCATCAATATCAAATTGCCAGAGCCGCCGAACAACAGGCCATTCCAGTAGACCAATGTCTAAAATCCGTGCTTCAACAGCATCCAGTAGGGCCATACTGCGTAGACATACGAAAACCCTTTTGAACTTTTTCAAGCGGTCTATCCAGGTAAGGCTCCATAATAGCTCTGATCCATTGGCTCTGCCTAAAGCCAGGAGAGGACCCCGGAATGGGACAAACTTTAGCAGCCCGTGTCAAATCTTGATGGTGTTTGGCGCGAAATTTCAGATATCTAGAACTCCTAATTCGAGAAATCTCAACGCAACAAGTTCGAGGCGGGACAAAAAAAAAAAGAACAGAACAGAACCAGAACCAGAACCGAAAACAAGAAAACAAGTTCAGTGACAAAAATGGCATTCTGGAAATTTCTCACCAGGGAGTCGATACTCAGCCTTTGCGTCTTAGGCACGAGAAGAGTTGCAACAACCTTACCCGCCGTTCCTGTTGCCACGTTTTTCGGGCTGTTGACTCCGCCAGAACTGCACATTACCCGAGACCGGAGCCCTCTCGACCAGCTTCCCGCTCGTAGAAGTGGACCTGGCCCAGGATGTTCCAGGCCCACAACAGCCGCTGTCACGAAGGTTAAAGCTATAAATTGCTCAGTTCTCCCGCCAAACCTTCAATATGCCGGAACGGCCACAAAAACCCGGTCTATTCCGTTTGTGGCAAGCGGGCTGGTTTAAACGCGAGGAATCGCGTGAAAACCCATTGTTTTCCCATATACAACATCACCACATCGCGTAGCTATACCAATGTCAATGCTCTGTCTATCGGAGACTGGCAGCTGGAGGCCGTTAGGCGTTGCTAGCTACCTCTACGCAGCCGACAAGAACACGTGTCCTGACTCCCTCAGAGCTGGCCTGAGAGATATATATCTATGACATCATGATAGCACACCGCCATGCAAAGCATCTTCAGGCCCGGGCTCCCTGGTGGCGTAGCTCTGCTAATCACGTTGTCATCTACTCCGTAGTAGGTGTCAGGTTTCTGACATTCAACGGTTAGACCGGGCCCCCGGATCCCCATTGATCCCGGCCCAGAGCCGGAGGAAACGACCATGCATGGGAGCTATGATTCAAGCACAGCCATACTGCAACTAGCTTTGTATCAGGCATTCATTCCGGCATCAGCGGGTCATCAAGGGAGCAGAGAGAGAAATGGTTTCCGTCGTTGTACGCTGCTTGCGGCTTGGCGTAAAGGAATGGCTCGAAAAAGCCACACACGACGGGCAACCGGAGAACGACCAAGAGCGTGAAGGATTAAAAGCTCACTTGCTTCGGATTACGGACTATCAGGGACAAAACAATTAGCAAAAAGACGAGTGTAAATTCTTTGGAATAACAAACAGGATGGAGATGTGGAGAGGAATAACAACCCCCTTTCTCTCCCCCTTTTTCTTCCCCCCCTTCCAGAAAAACAATAAAACGGAAAAAAAACACAAACAGAAGGGTAAACCACATTGTCCTCCCATAAGGAAAAGCCCTCGGCCGGTCTTCAACAAGCGCCCCCGCGACACAAACGCGCCGACAGGAACAACGACAACGGCCCGGGCTGGACTGGGTCTGGGCCTGGCGCCATACATACAGCCCCTACCTAGCGCTAGGTGAAGCTTAAGTATTTATTTAGTTCGATACTATTATTATTATTATTATTATTCCCCACACGGCCCGCCGAAAGCTCGGAACAAGAACAACAACGCAAAACCAAAACCAAAACCAACCCAAACAAACAAACAAACAACTCCTGTTAATTTTCTTTGCTAACTATGGGGGGTAAATATATAAACACTAGTAATTAAAACAGTAAAACAGTTGGAGGGGAGGTTAGGGGTTTGGGGGATCACTGGCAGGGGACACAGTTATATATATGTATATATTGTAGTTAAGTTATATAACTAATAAATAGATACATCACATAATCCATTTTATACCCGCATTAGTTATTTCCTTTTCCTGTCCCAGTCGAAATATATAATCTTTTCTTTTCTGTTTATTCTTTCATATCCGTCCCATCCCATCCCATCCCATTCCCTCTGATAGACAATCGCTTTGAAAGTCGCAGCAAATACATAAACCGGGAGAAAAACGAAAAAGAGAAAGAAAAAGAAAAAGAAAAAATTAAAAAAGGAGAGAGAGAGAGAGAGAAAGAAAGGGAGCGCTAACAAAGAGAAACTTGGTAAAAACATATTACAAAAGAGTAAGCCACTAACTAACACATAAAACATAAGAAATAATTTAAAAAGAAATAAAATAAAATATAAAATATAAAAAATAAAAAAATTCATCAAAAGATATATTATAAAAATTAAAGAGATAAAAAACAAAATGCCGCTCCCCCAACTCCCTCTATTATTATACTCACCCTTGCTTCACTCATATCCTCCCTCTCGCCGATCTCGATCCATATACTCAAACGCACCTAATCCCTCCATGCCCGGCTCTTTCTGTGCCCCAGCCTCTAGAAGCCTCTTCACCACCGCGCCCTTGAGCACCCAATACCCCTCCAGCTCCCGGAGCGGCGTGCGGCCCTTGGCATCCTTGCAGTCCGGCTCCGCGCCCGCGGCCAGCAGCGCCGCGACGATGCGCTCCTGATAGCGCGACTCGACGTTGCGCGCCGCGTAGTGCAGCGGCGTCGCTCCGGTGAGGTCGCGCGCGTTGACGTCGGCGCCGTGGCTGATTAGGAGGTGGATTTTTTGCGTGATGTGGTCGGTCGCAGGGGCGAGGGTCTTGGTTGTTGTTACTGTTGGTGTGGAGGGAGAGGGCGGGGAGGGCTTGTCTGTCGTGCTGGGTTTGGAGGAAGCGAGGAGATGGAGCGGTGTGGCGCCGGTTGCGTAGGTGGGCGTGCTTGGGTTTGCGCCGTGGGTGAGGAGGAAGAGGAGACGATCGGGGCCGCTGTGCTGGGCGGCGTAGTGCAGGGGTGTGGAGAGGACGGTGGGTTTGTTGAAGAGGGCGGCCGTTGCGGGGTCCGGTTGGTTATCGATGACTTGACCATTGTCGTCATCGTGGGTTTCATCATCATTATCGGAATTAAGTTTGTCGTTGTCGTTGTCGTTGTCATTGTCGTTGGCGTTGTCGTTGGCGTTGTCATCATCGTTTGCATTGGCACTGGTATTGGCATTGGCATTGGTATCGGCATCGGCATCGATATGAAGAACACTCGCCGCCACCTGTTTCAGCAGCTCAGTATCCGGTTGGAAACAGACGGTGTCCAGCGGGGTGTCGCCATGGTTATTCGGGGCGTTTACATCCGCTCCCCTGTCAAGCAAGAGGGCAATGACATCACGGTCTGGCGATTGCATCGTGCAGCAGCGCAGCAGGGGCGTGGAGCCCCATTTATCACGGGTGTCGACGGGCATGCCCAGATCGAGAAGGGCCGTAGCCATCGCGAGACGGCGGGAGGTGGCTGTCGGTGATGGGCCGCTGGAGCCGGCCATGAATCTCAGGCGCACCCCATCAGCGTAGATGCATGCTTCATGCAACAGCGTGTTGCCATACCGGTTGTGAGCTTCCAGATTCGCCCCTTTGCCCACCAGGGACTTGATGACGGAGAAATCCTCGCGCTGATCCGTCTTCAACCAGCGGTTCAGCGCGCAGTGTAGGGGGGTATTGCCATCCTCGTCCGCGGCATTGACATCCGCCCCGTACTGCAGAAGCGTGGCCACCCTCTTCCGATCCCCCTCCGACACCGCATGGTGCAATTCCGTAGATGATTGGGCGGTGGCCAGGTTCACCTGCGCACCCCTCTCGACCAAGCGACGTACTGCCTCGGGCCGATTCTGCAGCACGGCCCACATGGCAGCCGTCCGCTTCTTCGAGTCTCTGATCTCAATGCCATAGCCCATATCGAGCCATTGATCCAGGGCCTGATCGCTCGTCTGCGCAGCCGCAAGCGTCGCCTGGACAAGATCATCGTTGGTATTCAGCGTGATTTCCTGGCCGTTAGGCATGAGGAAGGTATTCCCAGGCATCTTCTGCGCCGGGCCCTGGTACCGCGAACGATGCAGGCCCCTGTTCCTTTCGTGTTCGTGGGCGTCATGGCTGTCGTGGCTGCGTAAATCCCCCCTGCCCTGGGAAGCGAGGGTGTTCGCCTTTCCGGCAATCGCATCAGGATCGCTGGGCAGTGTGGCGGGCGGCGATATGTTAAAGGCTATCCGCGTGTGCTGGGGGATGGGGAGGGACTGCTTCGAGGCGTCTGGATTGCCGTCGATGCTGCGGTATGCCGGGGGTGGAGAAGGGCTGGCCTTTTCGCCATTGTCGTCAGGTCCACCGCAGCACAGCAACCGCGAGAATCGCATTACTCTCTATCCCCAGCTCGGTCTGGAACGGACGAGAAGCGTAGACAAAAACGAGTGCTGGATCGGGGATTTATTCTCCACTGCGGGCGATGAGAAAGCGCAATAAAAGCAAATACTGCAAAAAAGAAACCCCATACAAAGCAAGGTAACTAACTCTCACTCTCACCAGCAAGTCCTCGCTCTAGCTCGGGGAAAAGGCGAAGGGCGAAAGAAAGTGTGTGAGGTGAGAAAGCTTACCCGGGAACAGACTGGACTTGCTCTGTGGTGCAACCGACTCGCCCAGCCACCGCCAGCCAGCCCCCAGCCTCGTCCCTGTCAGGATCAAACTCAAAAAACTCCCGAGATAGATGTTTATTTAGTGATTCCTACTACTGCGGTGTATTCCGTACGACTATTACTATTAACATGATTGTTATGAAGCAACGCCGCACAAGAGAAAGACAGGACGCTGAGGACAGGCTGGCTAGCTACTTATTACATGAATACCCGGTGTTGCATCTGTGTGGTGTGTGTGTGGCCATGCGTTGTCAAGCGTTGGGCCGGTGGACTCTGTACAGGGCTACAGTTGATAGAGTTAACTAAGTTAGCACTAACTAGTTATCTAACTATCTAACTTATCCTTAACTTACATAGTAGGCCGTTTGTTTGTTCAGAGGTGGGACAAATACAGTTATAGATGGGTCAGATTATAGTGTGTTTGAACCCAACCCTCACAATAACCTGATTATATGCAGAGGTGCAGTCACTCAGTCATCAATGTCACTGTATATAACCTGATTATTGCTGATGTGTGTTCAATTTCATATTTATATATACAGAATACTTGTATTTAGTAAGAGAAATATTATTAAATTCAGATATATATGATTTTGTATATAGAAAATTATATAATTACTAGCTAAATAATCTGCTTAATTTTATTTTTACTAAAGAGCTACTAATTTCAGATACTGTATAGAAATATAAATCAACTATCTGAATATTATATACAGTCTATACAACTAGATCTAACTCTATAATAATAATATATATATATCTATAATAATAATAAAGAAATGAAGATCAAAGAGAAATAGAATAGAATAGAACAGAAAAATAAAAACTTTGTATATACTCTATTCAATAAAAATAAAATTATTTTATATATTAAACTGAATATTATAATTTATATCATCTGCTGCTGATACTTATAGCTGTGATGACTATCTATTATAGAAATTATTATATATATCAGACTAATCTACAGAGCTGTGAAGAAAGTATTATACTATATAATTATATTATTTACAATTGATATATACTTCTTCAAAGTAATTATATATACAGTGATACAATGAAAATAGTTTAAATTCAGAGAATATATAACACTGTATACAGTCTGTAACAAGAGTTCTATTATAGAATTAAATCAGAATAGTATTTATATATAATAAATAATAAAATAATATTTAATCAGCTCTGATATATATATAAATATATAATATATCAAAGTCAGAGATAGTAAGCAGAATATAAAATTGAAAACTATAATAAAATATACTCAGCTGAGAATTACTGATATATATTATACTATATTCTGATTATTTCTATTATTTATTTTAATATTTAACAGCTGAATAATATAAATCAATCAATTCAGTCTGAGTCAGATTTCATTGAATGATAATAGAATTATATAAAATAAAAGTTCTTATATTATAATCAGTTTTTTATACTGTACAGTAGAGAAATAGAGAAATATTTATATTATTTATAAAGAGAAAGAAGACACTATTGAAGAGTAGAAAAGAACTGATTTTCTTTTTTATAAAAAAAAAAAATCAAAAATTTTCTCTGATTATATATACAAATCTCTGTCAGTGTTTTTCTTTTTTAATATAATAAAATAAATATTTTATACAGTGTATAAAGTGAGAAAAAAACAGAGTAAATAATAAATAAATAATTTTAATGAATTTCAATAAAAGAATGATAAATTCTGATATAAAAAAAATTGTATATACTGATGAATAATAATAAAGAAATTGAAGAGAGAAAAAGAAAAAAAGTTAAAAAAAAAAACAGAGAAAAAGAGAATTTTATAATCAATTTATTATTATTATTATTATGAATAAAAGAGAAAAGTAAGAATATTTTGTATATAAAAGAGAAAAGAAAGAAAAAAAGAATACTTATTTTTATAAATTCTGCTGAGACAGTCTGTGTATATAAATAAATAAATACTCAAGAT
Source organism: Histoplasma capsulatum G186AR (assembly GCF_000150115.1). Classification (NCBI taxonomy): domain Eukaryota; kingdom Fungi; phylum Ascomycota; class Eurotiomycetes; order Onygenales; family Ajellomycetaceae; genus Histoplasma; species Histoplasma capsulatum. The sequence goes on from NW_025544806.1 coordinate 1,298,948, forward strand.
TAAAAAATATATAATATAGTATAGTTAATATATACAGATTATCTTCTTACTCTTCTAAGAAAGACAGAGAGTTTATTCAGACTCATTCTTAATTATATATACATCAATTTAAACTTTTTTATAATCTCTAGAATAGATTTTAATTTTATTGTATAATAATAACTGAGTATTTTATTGATGATTATCTTCTGCTGAAAAAAAAATATATATTTATTATTTTTCTTTCTTTAACTAAATTTATATAATGACTTCAGATACTGTATAGAAAGCTATTTATTTAATCTCTGTTTTTATTTCTTTCAGAGATTATTAATCAATTAAATTGTATAGAAGAGTTGATATATTCAAATATTATTTTTAATTGATAATATTGTAGCAGAAGTAATGACAGCAGCAGTAGTAGTTGATAAAAAAAAAATAAAAATATAGATATAGAAATGAAGAGAATTTTAATAGTATCTTTCTATATACAGATAGAAATAGAGATAGACTGAAAGATTCAGAATTCAGTTATTATTATATCAATTTCATACTGAATTTTATTAATCTTTTTCTTTATTTATATATCTCTGATTTTTATCTGATTTATTATTATATTGATCTGTCTCTATACAGTGTTCAGACTTTCAGAAATCTATAATACTGACTGTTAAAATATTATTTTTTATAGAGAAATGAAAACTAACTCTGCAGTCTATACAGTATTTGCAAACTATTTATACTCTATATATTGAAATACTGAGTCAGTTTATAGTGAATAAATTGAAAATTCTCTCTGAAAAAGAGTAGAGTTCTATAATATTACTGTATAAAAATAATCTAACAGCTGTAAAAATCTCTAAACTGTAAGATTATCTGAATCAAATAAACTTCTACTATTAAACTACTTTAGACTTATATCAGAAATCTCAGAAGAAGTGATATAAAAGAATCTATTCTCAGAATAAAATCAGATAAATTATTTATTTATTTATAGTCAGAGAAATTTCTTTAACAGCTCTGATGAGATAACTATAGCTTATAAAAAATAGTAATTATTTAATAAACTAGAATTGAATTCTATAATTTCTTATATAAATTTCTGATTAATCTGACTGAAATAGCAGTTGATCAAAAAGTTATTATTTCATCACTCAATTCTACAGATACTACTTTTATTCATTTCATTAAACTTTATCTTCTATATATCTATAAATTATTCAGTATGAGTCTTCTTCATTATTTCTAATATATCTATATATATAAAAAACTTATTTATTTACTTAAGATAAGTTCTGTAGAAGATCTATTTGTATAAATTTCTACTCTTAAATAAGTAAATATTATATTAGAGTTGATAGTAGTGAAACTGAGATAGAGACTTCTATATAATATTTCATCTATAGAATAAATAGAATATAATCTATAATATTGAATAAAAAATATAATTTTTATACTATATAATAGTTGAATATTTAAGTCTTGTGATGGATTAGCATTTATTAACAGTTAACTTATACAATCAACCCTCTACTGTATACTCATATACTTATATATACTTATAAAATTCTCTCACACCTTCTTGTGATTCTGCTTCATAATTATATATATTTTAATACTCTAACAATTCTTCTGTCTCACACTTCTTCAGAGTACAATCTCTGATATTTCTTTTACTTCAATTCTCTTATTTATAAGAATTCTTTTATATAATCTCTTTTTCTGATCTTCTTTCTCTTTCTTTTCTTAATCAATTTATAAACTGTTATCAGAATAGTATTAAGTTTGTTGATATTGCTGTTGAAACAGATTGTATGAACTGTGCAGATAATATAAATAATTTAATCTGCAATATCAGTAACATCTGTTTAATTGATGATATATCTATTATATTATAAATCAATTCATCTGCATTTAAGATCTGAGTGTCTAGTTATTAGATTTCTATACTCAAGTGTGTTGATTATATTTAAGATCTGAATGTCTTATTATCAGTTTCTATATTCAAATGTATTGATTACATTAAAAAGATCTGAGTGTCTAGTTGTTATATAAGTTCCTTATGAGGGCTCAAGCACCCTTATTGTTAGATATATAGATCATCAAATCTAAATGTTCATGATACAATCAACTGTTTTATGAAGAGGCTCAAATGTCTATAAACTATAATGCTGTGAATAGTATTTACAAAGAAGCTTGATAAACTTAGTGCTGCAATACTATAAATAGTATTTATAAGAGTCTGAATGTCTATAAATATTTCATTCTCTAGAATTATATATCTTTAGATACTGAAATGAGTTATCAACAGATTTATAAGCATCTGCTGTATTTGAATATAATGGATAATAATCTAAATCTATAAAGCATTCTTCAGCAGCAAGCACTGTAGATAACTGAGCTATAACAACAGCTTACTGAGATAAGTATATCTACATTCATTATTCCCTCTACATCTGCATCTCATGAGAAGTTTTCAAGAGAGAAGCTTTCAATTCTTGATAAATACACAGAAGATCTAGCATTATATCTTGTATAAAAGTTAAAAGCAAACATTAAGTTGAATATCAATAGCCAAGTAATAGACTCACTATTGAATCAAGTGTGATATATTTATAGCAGATTAAATAGCAATGTGTTAGCAAAATTTCAACTCTAAATGAATTACTGTCTGAATAATCAGTGTATATCAGAGCTAGTTTTTCAACAGTTTGATATTCTTTTTCTTAATTCTATACTTCAAGTCAAGATATTAGACTGACTAAATGAGATTTATCAGAAGAATACTGTGTTAGTAATCTATCTATCTGAATTTAATTGCAAGCTCTTAGAAGCAGACAGACAGAACTGAGACAATATTATTAAGATTAATATACTGTTCAAGAATTTAAACTTTCAGCTGTATAATCAAAGTATAGAGTGCTTGAAACTTTCAATATACAGTGAATACTGCATGAATCTTCATCTACTCAATAACAATCTGTCTCAATTCTGTATATTTCAGAATCACAAAGGATTTTACTAAATAAATATATATATTTCAAATTATTTCATAATAATCTTCATATTCAAATCAGAGTCAATGGACTGAATCTCTCATGTAAATGTCAGATGCTCAAGAGTTTTCAATATTTTAGATAAGAATACTGCTGACTGAATTACTAGAGAAGTCTGTATACACTGCAATAAATCAGAGCACTTTGCAAATCAGTGCTCAAATGCAGTTCTTTTAAGTCAATCTCTTATATATATGAACACTGTGTTATCTGTGGATAGACAAGAACAGAGAAAAGAAGAGCTCTCACTCTAAAATATAGATAAGAGTTCAAGAAACAACAAGTCAGCTGAAGATTTGAGTAGAAGATGTAAGTAGATACAATTATAATCTCTGTTATTGTAAATAATCTAGTCAATATATGTGCAATGATAGACAGTGATTTCTTTCATTATATTTTTACTAGAGGCAGTCTGCCCCCAGCACCCCCCCTTCAGAGGGTGGGCAAATGAACCTCTAAATTCAAGAGAATGAAATGCATCTTTAGTTGCTTTGAAGAGGTGGACAGCTCAGATACAACACTGTATAGCAGAAGCTTTATAAAATATACAGCTGAGCAGAACAAAGCAAGATTGTGAAGTCACAATACTATTTATTCTCATTAAAAAAATAAACTAATTAACTAATAACATCATTACTCTATCTATTCTAACCCTGGCTATTTTCAAATTTCAACTCTAAAAGAAAATAAATAAGATCAGTGACTTCTCTACTAGTTGATAATAATTTCACTCAGTGAAACTGAAACACTGTTCATATCAATATCATTATTCATTCCTCAGAACAACTTCATCAACTCAGTAATCAAGATATTATTATTCAATGAACTTGCATTCTTCAGTATATCTTCATCATTGTTTAAATGGCAGATAGTCTTATTTTTCAATTTAACTCAAGAATCTAGATATAGTTTTTCAATCCCATCTATATTCTTCTCAAAATCCTCTTTCTTATGCATTCTGAATATTGTCTGATTCAACTCAGCTATAAGATCTGAGATATATCTCAAATCTGACTTCTGCAGCTTATGAACATTAAAGAAATTGAAAACAAGATATTCATAAATTTTGATAATTCTAGTTTGCTCAATGTGAAGAATGTGTTCAATGGCTTGATTGATTATAGAGTGATTACTTACTATATTATAGCAATGAGTATTTTGACAAAGATATTATAAGTTGAATCTGACACTTTCAACTTGATAGAAGGTGATAAATGTCATTGAATTCTCTCTGTTTTTATTAAATTTAGTCATCATCACCACACATTCACTTGGTTTCAGACTGATATGAAAGATACAATATGAAATGTCTATAAGAGTATATACTTCTATCACAAGCACTTGTTCATCTGATTCATCACATCAAACAATCAACTTTTTATTGAGTTTAAATACTTCATAACTGAGCTGTTTCATCAAGATGTGGAGTCAAGAAACCTCACATAGCATCAATATAAGTGTCTTTTTTCAGTTCTCAGAACTTGAGATGTTTATTTCAGAGAGAAAGAGAAGCATCAGCTGAGAGTCTCTGATAGAGTCTTCTACAGCTTTATACTGAGTGAAGCAATATGAATTTAGTCATTCAGTAAAAAGAGTCATACATTCAGCTTACATCAGAGTCAGAGAAATCTTACTGATTATAATAAACTTGTGATAATATATATAGCCAAGTCAAGAGATGAACAGAGTCAGTTGTCTGTATTTATCCATGTTTATAAAAATTCAGTCATCTGATAGTTTCAAAACTAGTCTTTAGTATAGATGCTTAGTTAAATTATGATATTTTTTCAGTTGTCAAGTGATAAACCAGCATTCCACAACACAATACTGTGTCACAGAAATGTCATTCTCAATTTTTGACTCAATCACTGATGAGAGGCAGCTTATTAGTGTTCAGTAAATCAAATATATCTTCAGAAATTTGAAGATATAAAAGTCAATCTGTGTATCTGTGAGTGGTGTTCTTTATATCAAGAAGTCAAGTGCCTCAGCAGTTATGTGAAATATAGCAGATGATTCACACATATTTACTTCAAAAGGATTGAATTTGTGATTGACACTGTACTTTGCTAGATGACTGCTGTTATCTCATGAAAGAGTTGAGAATGATGATGAAATAAATCTTGTGAGATTCTTTATATTGCTCATGTTATTTATATAGAGAATGGCACTTAATATGATGTGATATTCTGCTTTCAGATCAAAGCAGATGCAAGCTATAACTGTCTCTCTATTTCATAATATATAAACTTCATCAAACACAGCAGTTTCAAATAATTCCAATAGATTATATGAGCAATTATGTTCTAATCTACTTCAATCTTCAGCAATCTATAATTGAATGATATTTGAGTCATTACATGCAGACAAACTCTGATAGAAAGTAAGAATAATTTATCACAATGACTGTTGCTGTCAAAAGACTTCATTGTATCTTATTAATCATCTCTGCACAAGTCTGCAGTCAGATCTGTCATCTTGCATATTATTATAATAAACTTATACATTGAGAATGTTGAATATAATGCTGATTTCAGTATATCACTGATCAAGAAGAGCTGATGAAATAATCAAAATAATTGATTTTGAACATACTAATTCTTGTATTTCATTGTTCAGCTGTAAATGTATTGATTAACATTGCTTTTCATACAATAGATTGTGAGAGTCTTCAGAGACTAGATTAACTTACACTGAGTATATATACAATAGTCATTTATGTCTTATCAAGGCTCATCAGATCTGCAATTATACATTCATACAGTAATTTGTTTATTCAAAAATCACATATTATATTTACAGTCACTGACTGTCAAAATTTGAATTCCACATTGTGTTATATATCAGATATTCTTAACACATCTGAGTTTATTATTTTCAGTATTTCATATGCTTCTTCATAATTTGAGGGTTGTATATTGAGATTGTTTAGAAATATTTGTGTCTTGTAGAATTTATCTACTGACTTCTGTGTTGAATGAATAATCTCATCTAATCAGTTATTTAATATTTGTTGATCTCAGTCAATGAACTCAGCCTGCAGATAATTTATATTTGTAAATATAAAGAAATTGCTGTTGTCTTTCTCTGATTCTATCTCTGTCATATCTGTTGTCTTCTGTAAGGCATGAATAACCTTATAGACATTGATTCATCATCAATAAAATTCTCTGAGATCAACAATATCAGACAAGCATATAAGTTCTAACTGCTAGACTGATATCAAAAGTTCATTCTTTCACTTCTCACTTGTGATATCAATATCTTCTTATATAGTAGTGGGAGTTTCTTGCATCAGATCTTCAGCATTTGAAATTATACTTGATTCATTTATTGCAATGAATGAGTGAGTGCTGATTGATAGAGTATTTGAATTGCTGAGGAAGACTTCCACAGCATCATCATCTGTATCTGCAGACTTGAAATATAAAGAAAGATTTGAATAAAATTTTAATTCTGAGAGGCCTTTTCTTACACATTCTGTCAAACAACTTGACATATGTTTCTTGATCAATTATTTGAGAAGAATAAACATTTATCTATAATATTCTTGTTCTTGAATATTTTTTTGATAATACACACTGTCTTATGCTTGGCAGTTTCAGAATGTTATTTTAATAATGAAACAATAATAAAAGTTGGTTATCTTATATATTTCAAAACTCAGTTCCTCTGTAGAGAAACATGCTCATTCATCACACTCTTCTTCAAGTAAATAGATCTCAATATTTGTAAAAATTGAATCTTTCACACATGCTTTCAATTCTTTGACATGTTCTAAACTTAGATGATGAATGTAGAATTCAAAATAGTATGAATGAATCAAGAAACTCTGAAGTCAAGTTATAAGTTCAGATTCATTGACAATTCAGAATTTTTTTAGTATATCTGTTTTTATAGCAGTCTTTACTACATTGATTGATTCTGCTGTTGATTGTGATGAAACTGTAATGATACATTAACACAGAGAAATAATTGAAGAAGACTTCAACATATTTTGTTCTTCAAACTGATCAACATCCATGTTAAATTCAGAAGATGTATGAAAAGAGATATATAAATGATGTGAGAGAATAGTTGGAGGAGCCTTCATGATGTCAGTCATAATGAATAAACTGACTATATTATATATTAGCTATCAGCAACACATGTGAAATAGATTTAAATGCTATTTCAATCAACATTCAGTTTCAATGTAAGATCTATATCATTTAAACTTACAATATTGCACTTATTTATTAGAGATGAGGGCAGAGGCAGAGATAGAGATACTGTATTTGCTGTCAACAGATTCATTAGCAGATAATTCAAAGATATTATGCAGAATATAAGATATAGATGAGTTAAACAAGCTCACAACCCAGTTAACTTTTGAATCACAGTTCAAGAACATCAAATACTTGTATTTTCCACATATTTTTCATCATTTAAATTATACTAATCAGCTGTAGAATGCCTTGCAAAGAAAAATGTCAACTTATTTGATGATATAATGATGAGATTGATGTGCTGCACAAAAAGAGGTAGATAATGCAATTTCTCTAAGACAAGAAAAATAAAAGATAAGAAGAAGAGTAGTTTTATAGAAGTTGAGTGAATGAGTCAGTATAGTGAGTGACTAAGCAGATAGAACACAATGAATGAAATCAGAGACTGTCTCAAGATATCTGTGCAACTCAATCAATGAAATAGATAGATATCAAATAGAATAGATATAGAATAGATATATACTATTCAAGATTAACAAGTTGTTCACAAAGAGTTCTATTCAGATCAGTATTATATTCTAAACATATTCAAGACAGTGTTATATTCTAAACACATCTAAGTTTCAATGAAATCATCTCAGGAATCAACTGACAGAAAACATAATATAATGACTATTATTATATATCTTCAAAGAAGGAAACAATCAGACTTATAAGAAAAAATGTATACTTGTAAAATATATATTGATTATGTTAATCAATCAAGCTATAATTCAGTATGCAGAACTTCAAACATGATGATCTCATTAACAGATATATCAGAGAAATCATGAAAATTTTAAAAAGAGTATTTCAAGTGTATAATATACTTACTGATCAGCTTTCAAATTTGAATAGATATTTTGTAATAATTAAGAGAAGTTATTCTGAAATTGAAGACTGCTGAGGACTTCTGAAGACTCTCACAGCAATATATATACTATTTATATACTGCTCAATGTTTTGCTGCTGACTTCTGTATCTTACATTTTCATAACAGTTTAATATAACTGTTATCATTGGCATTTGAAAGTATATATAATCAAACTTCTGATCAAACATTAGGCTATTGAGAGATCTGATATAGAAACAGATAATATAAGCAAAATCAGATACAAAATCTGTGTTATATATATTCAAAACTGCTCTGTTCAAAGTCATACTCTGACTTTTGTAAACTGTAATAATATATACAAATGTAACAGAAAATTGCTCTCAAGTACAATGATTTTTATTCAGATTGAATTTTATTCATGAACAGAATATGAGAATAATAGACTGATTATCAATAAGATCAACAATGACTTCTGAGTCAATATACTCATCAAATTTGATCAGTATTGCATGCAGAAGTGTGAGTATGAGATTGCAGAAATCAACTCAAATAATATCATATATAGTATTAAATGACTTATTAACAAGATCTTTGTCAGTTCATAAATTATATGTAAGCATCACTCAACAGTCAATACTTAAATAAATAATATTGAATAGATTCTGTATCTCATTTGCTGTAACTGTCTTTGCTGATTTATATTTCAGATGATTGACAGATATTATTTTAACTGATCAATTGCATACTCTGAGTCTTGATATATTATATAAATGGACATTCTCATTTTTTGAATATATGCAAATGATATTCTCAAACAGAATGATCTCATTGAAATGAAGATTGTGCTTTATTCTGAAGAGAAACAATTATCAATTATCTTATATTAGAGTGTTAGTTTACAGATTGCTCAGCATCTGTCTAAATTAAGTTGATTGATCATCACCTCTACACTGATATATAATCTGCTGAAGAATGAGAGTGGTGGATAAGAAATAGTATATATCAACAGCATCATCAATCTGTGGATGAGGAGAAATCAAGTATAGAGAGAAGTTTTCAACAGAGAAAAGCTGATAGAAATCATCAATCAACAGAATACTTCATTCATCAAAGAATATATTATCACACTGTGAATATAGCTCTTTAAGTCAGTAATCAATCTGACTAATCATTGTGAAATCAAGCATTGATTTTTTATCAATGATGATGTATTTCATATGACACAGTGTTTTCTGAAAGAATGACAGTGTTTCAGATGACAGTGGCTGATATATAGTTCAAACAGATAGATATAATAAACTGTAAAGTATGATACTTTGAATATTGAAAGCTGTTATATCTGTTGAAGTAGATCAGATTATTGAAGATGCTCTTCTCTGCTGATATATTATATAATCAAAATGTTTACTAATAATATCAATAATATATAACTTATCAGTTTCTTCTTGATCATCAATATTGAGAAGTAGAGACAGTCAAGATATGTCAGTGAGTTCTTGTCTGAAATAATCAATGATCAAATCAAACAACTGATACTGCTTATTAATAAGAGTGTCTGAGCTTATTATAGTTGATACTGAAGATGATGAATAATCATATATCTTGACAGTCTTTCATCAATCATTCAATGATAGATCTTCAATAGAGTGGCAATGACTGTGTCAGTCATAATAAATATTTATATTATATATATTAAAATCACTGAATTCATCTTCAATATTTTTGTGATCTGAAAGATCAGCTGTCAATATTTTTCAATTATTCTGAACTGTATTCTTCTATTGCTTATCTGACTCAAACTCATTTACAATGACTTCATTCTCCACAAAATTAAAAATGTAAACAATCGGACGGTGAGTACGCGGCCGCATGTGGCCCTCGCCTTCTGGGCATCCCCGAACGGGCCTGGCCTGCCGTCGCGGACGCCGCCCATTGGCCCACTGGGCCCTGCCGTCACCCCTTCGGGTTTGGCGCGCCCTGACCTCGCCGCCCTGAGTTACATCATCGACGTGTGCCGGAATATCTATATAAGGTCGCTCCTCTTCCCTTTTCGCCCACGCACCTTCCATCTTCCCAATTTTCCTCCTCCGTCTCACCCTTCTTGTCCCGCTTTCTCCTTCTCCCTTCCCACTTACCCCTTCCCACCTTCTCAGCCCGCTGTCCCGGCCAGAAATAATCTGCCGATCTCCATTGCCGAACTGTTTCACCGTCACATTTTCCTCGCCAGAGAAAAATAATCCCTCTGCCCTTTTCAAATCTCTCGGATCTGTGCCTTCCGCTCTGTTCCGTCTTCTCGGCAGGCCATGTGAGTCTGGAGGATTACAACTACGTGCGTTGCGCCCGAATTCTTCATTTCCTCGCTCTGTTACTGCTGTGGTTCATTCGCATTGCCGTCGTCCTCCTCCTTCTTCTTCCGTTCGAACTGCCATTCGGCGCATGCGCATGCGCATCATGCCATCGACCAATGGCAAAAATCCCTCACGACGGCGGAGTTCGAGATTGCCTTCATCCGACACCCCCCCTGTGGCGTAGCGAAATTACGAGGAATGCGGCTGTACGCTGGGATATGACATGGGAGGTGTGCGCCTGCAACTGTGGGCGCATGCTCGTCGTTGACCAATGGCGAAAATCCCTCATGTCGGCGAAACCCGAAATTACATGGATCTGACACCCCACCTGCGGTGTAGCGAGATGACGAGGAACGCGGGTGTATGCTAGGAGGTGACTGGGAGAGGTCTGGACGTAGAATGCCGCCTTCAATGACTGGACCTCCGGCTGATTTCGATGGTCGCATTGGCCGTTCTGTTGTCGACCGTGTATCCTTGTATTCAGGCATGGTTTTCCAGCTTCGCGCTGTGGGCCATCGCCAGGCCAACGATTTTATTCATTGGTGAACCGGGCGCTGAGGCGACTCCAGCTGGTGGAGCGAGCTGGGGGCGCAGCGGTCGTGTGACAGTGAGGTGGAGCTTCCTGTATGATCCAAAGGCGTCCGAGCCACCGCATGTATCCATCATGTCCAATCCATTCGTCGTCGACTCTACGAACCCATGACCATCTACGTTCATATCCATGGATACCCAGGATTGAAATAACACGCGGTCTTGCTGGGCATCTCTCTGGGTTTGTGGTCCCCGGTGAACTTCTGATGCTCCGTGGCTCTGGACCGATCGACAGTGTGGTTCAGAGGAACCCAGGCTCGACAGCTTGCATTGTCATGTGTTTCATTGCAATTGATTCCCGCTGAGCGGGCGGTTGGCTCCCTGGCCGGACTGCGGAGATGAGCTTTTCCAAGGATGCCGGGTCTAACTACGAAGTGGGGTGGGGACGGCTGTTCGCCACACTCTGCCAGCGGCTGGGCTGGTTGTCGCTCTATAAAATGGCCAGCTTTCCCCCCCAGAAGCAATGTTTGCAGATCGAGAATCACATCTTCCCGAACCCCAAATCCCACGGAAAAGCACGCACACACGCCCGTACAGAGCAAAGAATGCCTGCGGTCACCATGAACAATGTCCAATTCTACCGACCACCAAATCTCCTGAATCCCCATAAACCACAGAACCTGAGCCTTGCTACAATCCCCACACCCCTCAATCCCCCAGCACAGAAACCCTTTCCCACCGCCGACATTTCCTCTTCCCTATCCCACCCCTCACAACAGCTCGGACACTCTTTGCCCCCTCGCCTGTCTCCATCTGCTCCATCTCCCATCTTCCATGCAAGTCAACACTCCCAGTCGCCCGACAATTTACAAAATGATTTTGACAGGATTCTGGAGCAGATCTTGTCGGATGACGGGACTCAACCACTTGACAGGAGCCGGAGAAATATCACCAACCATGCCGCAGTCCCCTGCAGATCGGATCTTCGTGATTCTTCCAGTGGCTGCCGTGATATACCGGTAAAGGCGGATATAGCTGCGGAAAGCGTCCCTGAATTTGGGCTTCACACATGCCAGGCAGGTGAAAGTAGAGGTCCGTCACCAGGCTCACTCAGCTATGTTCTACTGATCTCTCAGATGACCCAATTGTTGTAGATGACTCGATGGTGATTAGCCACGATGATGAGCAGAGAGGTGAGTCTGCAGATACGCCGACTTACCCATCAATGCTGTCTGTCCGCGAGACGTCCACGAATCGAGGTGGCGAGCTGGATGGGATGGCTAGGGTTAGCAGAGCCTCGCTGGCATTACGAGAAGTTTCAGGTAAGCGTTCTTCAATTCCTGTCCCGCGGTCTCCCACTGACCCTCAACAGAAACCCCTCTCATTACCACAGACGAAGTGACCACTTCCGCTGGACCCCACACCGGTGTCTCTCCACGCCCACGGAGTCGACCTCTAATCCCGGTTGACCACGTCGGTGCGGCTCAGAAGGGTTGGCGGGTCAAAAAGGTACTGGATTCCCGGATCCACATGCGAGGGGGCAAGGCAACTCTGGAGTACCGTGTTGCATGGATGCCTACATGGCAACCACAGAGTGATTTGATCCCGGGCTGCGAGGAGTTGGTCAAAGAATTCCACACGGAGTGGAAGGACAAACGGCCTTCACCGACCGCTCTAGCGGGCCACAAGCATTTCAGGCAGAAAACGGGATCACGCAGGGGCGGTGGACGCAAGATTGTAAAATCAATTGGTTAGAATCTGCGTACATGTCAATATCAATTTCGGCTCTGATTCGTTCCGTACTTTTCCTGTCTTGATTGTCTTCTCGTTTGCTTTGGTTCCCTTTGTTCGATCTTTGTTTGCTTAGTGTATTTGAATCCGGCCCACGAGCTCCATTGACATCGCCTATCACATTCCAGCCGAGGGTCTATCTTGCCTACGCCCATGGTATGGTACTTTCTTTGCATGTCTTTGTTTGTTTGTTCCTTTATTTGTTTGCTCTTCCCCCTCTTTTCTTTGCCTCTCACGTTGGTTTTTCTTCGAACCATTTCCGTTGGTCTATTTTGTCTAGCTCCGAAGAGATATAAAAACCTCTCCGGTTCTGAATATGTATATTCATATTCTTAAACCATAATAAACCATACTCTGCATGTCGACTGGAAAATAGTCGGGTGCTCGAAATGATTGAAATATTTAAACAAATGTCCGCGATACTCGAGACGATAGAAAGAGGGAGTAAAGAACAATATGATGCCGATCTACAGGCCTCTGCGAAAGCAAATCGAGATGTAGCATGTAACATTTGAGTTCCGGTAAGCAATATTTCCATATCCAGTGGGCTTTATTGCTGACTGTTCAGCAAGGTACGTCGAGAATGAGTACAATGAATGAAATGAATGGGAATTGACATCGGGTTATTGAGATTGTTGGTTCCTTGCCGTGGCTGTCCGTGAGATAAAATCAGACGCGGAAGACAAAGTGACTTTCTGAAACCCAATTGTTATTGCTGGTTGATGTGTAATTCAGGTACGAGTTGCTGTTGCTGGATTATCTAGACCTAAACATTCGGATCTTTCCAGCTGTGTAGTTCTATTCTTAGTTGTAAAAATTAAAAATATGTGAAATTAATTGGTGAAATAAAAATATATTTGGACAGTTCAATCCACAGGCAAAAAGAAGAACAATTTGACAAGAAGGCAACAGCACCTTCACACTGTTTCTCAAGGGCCCGTTTCCAACTCTACTCAGATGCTACTCTGGACATCTGTGTGTAGGATCCTAATATGAAGCTGGGATCTTGCAGCATTCCGCCACTTGTGATGTCTGTGTCTGACCCGGTAATGTGTTTTTAATGGACGCTGATACTGGATTACCATACATAGATATCTCCTGCAAAAGACTTCTTACTCAACAACCGCGTAATTTGCATTTGCCCAGGAACACACCGGGCGACCGTATGCTTGTTCCTCACTTTCAGTTGTGCTGAATGTCATGCCTTGGTGCCGTTTTAACTGGTTTCCATAAGCTAAAATCTCGCATGAATCAAGGGGGGAAGAGCTTTACCTTTTGAAGGCGAAACAAAAGTAGTTCAAGTTTGCATTTCTCACTTTGAGTGTAGCATAGGAAATCTTCTCTTTTGCGTATCATAAAGGAACTGTGAGGCCATAACTTTGCAGAGCTGAAATCAACAAGAAATGCACGGCCATCATTTGATCCCATTATATTTCGTGGAAACAGGTCACCATGGGCGATGTCCATATTGTGTAGATGATCGAGCTGATCTCGCAAACTCTGGGCTCCAGCGGGAGTAACTCTAGCCTTGTCGATGGTACACCCATCAATGTATTCAAGCAACAGTCCACAAATAGGGTCTTCAGCTGTATTTATTCTCCGCCGCCATTCTAGCTTCCATTCCAAGCTTTGTTCCTGGGCTTTATCAAGCTTGAGCCAGCCATGGCAACAAGGCCCAACCACTCCGCTTAGATTGTTTCCAATCAAGTAATCATACACTTGACATTCAACGATGAAGGGGTCTTTCTCCCATGCATTTCTTTCGAACCGTGATTCCGGCCAGTCAGGTTGTGTCAAGGTGTACTAAGGATATCATTATTGTAAGCAAGGGTTTAACTGAGCAGAGGAATGCCGCTAAGGTGTTTTGTACCAATTTGAGAGCATATATTTTGCGGTTAAGTCGTACTTTGAAGAGATAGCTATGGCTTCCAGTGAACAATAGCTCTAGAAACTCGATATCAGGCAGGAGGTGGCTAAGATCGTTGATGAAAGGACACTTCATCTTGTGGTGTTTTAACCACACAGTCCAGCATGTATGCTTGCGTTTAGATGAGAACGCCCGCTGGAGATCCATAGAAAGTAAAGAAGTAGTCGTGGTGTCGGTGCAAGCAGATAAAATCTCTGGAAAGAGTGAATAGCAATGCTAGGAGGTTTGTGGCCTAATCAGTGTGGGCGAGGTTATGGCCGTATCCACGTGATATCAATCGACTCCGCTTATGATTGGCTTGCCGTGCAGGGTACCACCAGGGTATCAACTATGGGAAACATTGTATCCTGTCGGTGGTCCTTGGCATTAACGTAGAGGAAGACTTTTAATTGGTGATCACCGACGATACACGCAAATTTAGTCTGAGATGTTCCATGGAGGATAAATTAAAAGGCGGGGTTCTTGGGGCTTTGAACTGTGTCTGGAGGTCATCGGATCGGCGGTCCGATTGGAAATCCATATTATCATGACCAATTAGATTGATTAAAGCTGTGAAAATCAACAGAGCAACTGAGCGCGCTAGGAAAGCGCAATGCAACTCCGCAAACGAGCTTGGCACTCTTCGTTGAGCACGTTCACTCCCCACCCGTCGTCCAAACCTTGTTTAGTATACAAATGGTGCTCATCACGCCAAACAGCAATAGACTGTTTTCATGAGGTGAAGGCTTTTTCCATAGTTCTCGGGCATCTTTCCTAAGTGCTTAACCTCCTTGGAGAAATAAATATACCGGTCCTCGTCTTGTTCTGATCGATTTAAGCTTCAATTATTGCTTGATTTTGCCCTTTTACCCCAAACGACTCTATTTGAAGAATAATTATTACCCTTTCCAATCCGCGGTCATGTCTACCCTGCTTGAATATCTTTCAGTCGTTGACCCCAGTTTGGATCGAACCAATGCCAAAAAAGGGACTAATTCGTTTAATAGAGACTGGGAAGATTTGGAGGGCGTTGAGGAATGGATGGATTTTACCTATGAAAACTTGATTGCTATGCTAGGCAATGTCCTCACTCAGCCATACCAGCAACATGAGTTTGACTCCCCCGCACCAGTTCGACGCTCCGCTTGTTGTATTGTCAATGAGCCAACTGTTACTGCTGTCCTCTTGAAATGGAATCATACCATTGTCGACTGCGCTCTGGAGCTAGCATCCAAGGCATCAAGTACCATCCCGGCGATATCTTGGACCTTAGGCAATCACTCTAGCCTTCGTGGCGAGACAGTTTTGCCGGACTGGGCTGGGGTTTATTCTAACATGGGTTTTCCCCCCAGCAATCGGGTTCCGGGTGATACCAAAGTGTCTGGGAAGTGGAACACAGATCAGCAACACGATCACTCAAAACAAGAGGAATTCTATAAACCACTCCGTCAAGTGGTTCACTATGCGAGGCTGTTCAACACCAGATACGCTTATATCATATCGGACAAAGAATTAGTTTGTATCAGAAGGACACTTTCAGAATATGAAGGGGTTTCACTGGCTGCTGACCGTCCAGCACGGACCAGTCAGCCTCCTGCCACTCCAATCAGACAATTCAATCGGCTTTCACAAGAACCCACAACACCTTCACCTAGAACAGATTCAAGTCCACCATTCCGAGTAGTGATTCCGCATCCACAATCTCAGCAGAGGGACGAACGATACCTTACCCCAGAGCATAGAACCAGAGTTAGGCAGAATAGTATTGTTTCTATCACTGCGCTGTCAAATATGTCACTTGATTCTCCCAGTTTGCTACTGTCATCACCAAGCAATATAAGATCCTCCCCCTCTGCTTATACTGCTGATGGAAACTTCGATGTGAATGAAGGCAATGTCCAAATAGCTGTGATCCCATGGGGTGAAAACAGATCAAAGCATCTAACTATCAATCTTGCACTCTTCTGGCTTCACATCTTGGCAGGATGTGATATTACTTTGCAATCATCATATCCTTCTCTGGGAAAGGAGTTGAACGGGAGGAAGTTCTGAACATGAAAAGTGGGTCCTTCTCATTTGCTTGCTTCTTACCTTTTCTCTTATGTTATCTGGCTATGGAAAAGAGAAGTGCATTCAAATGCCTTTTAGCGTCACCACTTGTTGAGATCAGGGGAATTATTATGTAGACTTCTGGTGAATATATTGAAATGCTGGGAACTTATAATTTTCTCTTTTGAAATCATCAGGTTTCAATTTCTTTTTTAACCCCTCCAACATTGCGCAGTTCAAGTGAACAACTTTTGCCCGCCTTGTGGCTCCTAGTCTATGGGTCAACAATTTTCCGGTCAGCCTGCTATTTGGGATTTCTCAGCATACTTCTCTTCTCGAATTCTGGATGCTGAGTACAATTTCTACTGTGGAAAAGATAGATAGATCTCTGATTCGCATACTGGGCAAAGTTTATCTTCAGTAAAGAACGACTAGAGCGCTAATAATTTCGGAAGTTTGATATTGTTATGCTCCACCGTTACTTGGATCCTTTTGAGAAAGTGATATCGGGTCGCTGGGCGAAAGACGGATTGTAATTTGATGTTGTGAAAGGAAGTAAAGCACATGATATAAATGGTAGTTGTATTGGTTCTACCTCTAAGATGTTGGGGGGGTTTGGATTGGTTCGTCCCCTCTACTACCAGCATGGCGCTGGTGTGAGAGAGCTCTTTTGCCCCAGTGACCTAACATAAGAAGCGTAGGGCTCCCACGTGTTTGTCTTGTTCGTCTATACCCGTTCGAGAAAGTGGTGAAATATGTTAACTGACAAGCGAAGCCCCTTGTTGTTCTTGGGCACTAGTTAGGCGGCCACTCCACCGCACGTGATTACCCCTATATAGTTAGCTAGCGATCACCCAATGAGAAGATTAACCATCCCACAGTTCTGACGCGTTGGGCACGTGAAGATCAAAACGTGGAGTGCCTTTAGGCGGTGGCTGGTGATAATTGGACGTCTGACCCTGTTGTCGTAGAGATACGCCCAGTCCAGCCATTGTTATTACAGGGTCGTTTTATGCCCTCCTGATGGATTGACCTTTTCAAAGATCCAACCCGCCTTTTCTTCGGGCGCTGGTCTATGTCGGACCGGTGAAAGTCTATGATCAGAACCCGGCGCAGTTCGTTATTCCATAACATGTTGGCAGACCGCAGGTCTTTATGTACCACTCCCAGCATGCGGATTTCCCTCTTCGACCTGGAAATCTCACGACTTAGCACTTCCTTGTCTTTGACGTTCTCTATACTTTCCCCCGCCCAACCCATGAGAAGCATGTGGCGGATGTCCCCAGCACCATGGAGGAAAAGGAACAATTTCAAATCAATCGTCCCCAGAAATACAGGGACAGCAGAACCCTGTGCTTTTTGAAGAACCCGGTATATTTCTGCTTCACGTGAGACAACTTTCCATAACCCGGCTGTTGTCCCTTTTCCAACAAAAGTGTAGCCATATGCAGCACAAGTGATCTTGAAGGGTGCACCATACGATCCACAAGTCCCAAATGGTGTGCAGTTATGATCAAGGTCACGATCGAGCTGTTCATTCAGTATTTGCACAAGCTTCCTTGCATCGATACAATGTCGATCATCATTCTGACCCCGCTGGTGGAGAGAAACATTAGGGCATTGATGATCCAATTCACCTCCTTGTTGCAAACCCAATAAGCATTGCTGTGTACAGTAACGTGCCGTGTGTTGGCTCTGGCCGCTCGATGGCCTAGGACCTGCTGGGCGCGCCGATGAACGCTGGTTGGGCGGGGAGGACATCACTTGGCTGAAGCCCCGCTTCCGGCCGTGCGCTGTTTGGTTAGAGTCGGAGTCGGAAGAATCCATATGATCATTCAAAGGTGAGGTATCCATTGGTGCACAGGTGGTTTGAGATCGGGTAGAAACTCGACGGCCGGGCTGTAATGGAGACGATGGCAGATGTTCAGAGGGCATATATTCCGAGCTTGCATATTCTGATCCTGGAGGAGTTTGTTGCAGCTCGTCATCGGGGATTTGCGACCGTGTAAAGTCAAAACTTGTTTTCCATATATGGAGCTGGGATCTTGCAGCATTCCGCCACTTCTGGTCACGGATATCCGAGAGAAAGGACATCAGACAGAGACATAATATTCTGGCAATAGCTGTTTTTGACTGATAAAAGACCCCAGGATTTTCTGAAATCACATCCATGTTTGGTTCACAGAGATAGTAATAGAGTGTACTAGGGTCGCTGTATGGAACATGAAGAAGAACAATAGCAAATCCATTAGTTATGTAGGAGTACTCCAGTCCAGCTTGAATCATGACATGATACTCCTGAACCAAAACTGAGCAAGTCAGCTGTTCCGCATTATATCTCAGCTTTTCATCCTTGTTCAGCTCATCACTCTTGGGGATTGTGTCTGACTGAACAATCTCTTCCCAGAGCTTCATCGATCGAAGACCCGCTCGGAGATTTTCAACCGAGAGCTTGTGTGGCGGCTTATACTCGACTGTTGTAATCAAAGTATTCGTGGAATCGTTGATCCGATGAATACAGAATGAATCTGGTTTGGGATGCTTTGTGCTGGATTCATCAAGCAGCTGTACATCTGACTCTTCTGATGTCTGTAGAAGATTTTCATGATTTTCAAACAGGATCCCATCTCCAAGCCGGAATCTCTCTCGGGCATCAGGTATTTTGCATAGCTCGGCTATGATATCATGGACATGATCTTCCACAGCGGTTCGCTCGTAGTGTTCCAAATCCTTTTCACTTCGTAGTTTTCGGCTAGAATACCGCCGACCAAGTTCATTTAGCACAAGAAGAGATGTGAATAGCCGAGGTGCGTCTTTTCCAGCTGGCTGGAGGTAAGTGGAAACTGAATCATAAATTTCTTGCAGTTGAGCCGGGCAGTTTGACCAAAAGCAAAGACTTGTTGGGCAGTATTTCCCAGTGGGTAGTGGAATACTCCCCTTCGTGGAGCGGGATGGCGTTCCAACCTGCAAAGGCCGGGAGAATGAATCATGACAACCTTTGATGAGCTCTTCGAGTGTTGTCGGCTGGCTGCGCACTTTTTCCTCTGCCTCTCGCTCTTCTGCCTGCCTTCGCAACTCTGCTTCCTGCCTTTCTCGATCTTCTGCCCGCTTTCGTTCCGCTTCCGCTCTATGGAAGAGAGCCTTGTAATCTGGTGAACTGTTATCGGCCATTAGAGAGGGATAAAAGAGTTATATCAAAAAGCAAAAGTTGGTACCAGGAATTTAGTGGCATAGCGATAGGCGATAATCCTGAAGCACGAGAGACGAGCTAGCCACCTCGCCCAAAATAACACGGATCAACGTTTACCCTAGTCTCAGAAGACGCGATATGGGCCTAGTCTACTATTTCTTGTATGTACATACATCTGTCCATATCTGTTTCAAAGAGAAGGGAGAGGAAAGTGGCGTGATCGATCTTATGGACTTCTGTTCTATGCTCTTTGGCATTTGGACAGGCTCCATCCAGCGGCTACCCATTCAAGAGACCAAGCAAGCACTTTTGCGCGCAACGCCGAGTTCCATCCTTACAGACGGTTCTTTGCTTTTCAGTGGCTTGTAAGGTGTTGGAGGCTTCTCATCTGTTTCCGGCGCTGGCAAATATAAATCTTCTTCTGTAACCATCCATATTTGAGCCTCACACATGTTAATAGACCTTTCCAGATTTAGTGACTACTCTGTATGGAGGTCCCTTTCAAAAGTTCATTCTGTCGGAACTAACAAAGTCCGAATATTGCCCCAAATACTGAATATCGATAGAATAATTGAATTGCTTATTATCATTCTGCTAATTACATGAAAAGTAGGCAGTATTTATAAGAAAGATCATGCTTAGATGTACGCAGGAGATTCAGTGGAGTATTGCTTAGTTTCATGTCATGAGACATTCCATGTTGTAGGAGGATAATGTTGGTTGTGTGATTGTTAACTATCTAAGCGAGAGCAACACTATATGTTAGGTGGCACGTGCCTGGGGTAGCCACTAGGAATGCCTAACACATGTTCCAAGCTGCTACTAGAATCCTTGATAATAGAACTTACCAAGTTCAACACATTCCCTGCCTAGTAATCTATATGGTTTTCAAATTACAATCATGTAGCCTCTGATCAGTTACAAAACGACATATATACGATCCTCTGTTCCAGGACTACTTTTGGGGAATGGCCAAAAACATAATTCAAGCGGGTCGGATCAAAGGGTGAAGAAGGTGCAGTGGATTCGAGAGATCTGTTCGATGTCATAACCAAGACAAACACATTCTTGTTCCGTTAGGCAATAACATTCCAGAAACACTTCTCCACACACTATGCCAAAAATGTCCAAGAAAACACACTGTCACATGATGAAAGATTGCTGTGTCAGCAATTTTTCCCACCAAACCCCGCTATTTACCAATATGATATTTTTGCAACTGTTCTGGAGCATATACTGATTTTCATGAAGACAGATAAACTAGGAGGAGAGCTTTGCACCCCATATCTGGTATTGATAAGTTTATAAAACCTCAAGACTTTTCCCCTTTCTTACCTTGTGGGAGGTGCATCGAACTGACAATTGTTTATTTTTCGTTGCTCATACATATATTCAGGCTAACCTAACCATGCCAAACAGATCCATACTGCACATTCTTCAACAAGTCATTTTGTTATAATGCCTACATTGACAGAGTGCCATCAAATTTCAGAAGAGGGAAACGAAAAACTCAAGAAGTTACAAGATGCCATTTTGACTGGCAAAGCAGTTGTTGAGATGACTGAGAGCAATGGAAATGTGAAATATGCGAATGAAAGCCTCAATGATTATGTTGTTCCTCTTCTAAAGGAACTGAAGCTCGGTGTAAGTGAGCACCTTCCCAAACTAGACATCAATCTAACGCCCCGCTTCAAGCACTTCGGCTACACTGCATGGCGAATTTCCACGCGTATACCCATCGCCAACAAAACCGGCCCTGAATACATTATCCCGATCAACAAAATATCTGGTGATCCGTGTCTGCTTCCCGGTGGGTCCCTAGATCCCGGGACATATATATACCATGACGGAACTGGCGAGCTTCTTCCAACACTAGTGTATCTCTTTGTCGGTCGTCCACGGTAGGGCTGAGATCGCAAGTATTAACGTCAATATTCATCGGGTATGAAGAGGGCAGTTGGCTTGACACTAGTAATACTATACGGGTAGAATTTGGCAGTCAGCATTGAAATTGGGTAGATCCTCCGTTTGCATGTAGCGTGACTGATTGAAATGTGATTGACTGTATATTTACCAAAGTCCCCATTTCCATGTATCCCGTTTTGCATATACATAGAAGGGTCGAAAGGGGTAGTTGAACGTCGCACCTCATCATCATATGGCAAACTCCCCATCTGCATATAACGGGAAGGGTCGAAAGGGGGATTCGAACGTCCCGTCTCATCATATGGCAAAGACCCTATCTCCATATAGCTAGAAGGGTCGAAAGGGGGAGTTGGATGCCCCATATCATCAATATTAGGATCGAAAGAGCCAGCTGGATGTTCCACTCCTCCTGCACTTGGTAAGGTTCCCATATCCATGTATCCTGAGGGGTCAAAAGGGCTGGTTGGATGCTCCTCTGTGCCATGAGGGTAATCCTGGGGAGCCATCGACTGCTCCATATTAGTATTGTATGACTCAGAAGAAGTCAAAGTGTGTTCTCTGTCCAGGCTCTTTGTCTGATCTCCAGAGTGACCTAGGTTGCTCGCAGCAATTGCCAGAGAATCCAGTCTGGTATAGATTATCGGGGAAGCTGGCTGGCTTGGACTCGGGGAATCCCCTGTTTGGTTGGATGGCTGGCCCGGGTTATCCAGCAGTTCGGAAAGGGGTTTGGGCGTGATGGTACCATTGTCTTCCCAGCTCAGGTATTTTCTCACTATGTCCAACAGACGGCTAGGAGCGTCTCTCAAAAAGGCATAGGTGTAGTCCTCTTGTCCATAAGTTATCAACCCATCAAGTATGATTTTTGCTGCCAATCTGCATTTCTCGATCCTATTTTCCTTGAACTTTTGAAGTTGAAGCCACTTGGTGAATAAGTTCCGTTGCGTGTCCCTCAAACGATGTTCGCATCTGGCAATGTCAGCTAATGGTTAATAAACTAATAAAGAACAGGCTAACTCACAAACCCGAAACATTAAGGTCCAGCTCGAATATAATAGCTGGACCAGCTTCTTGCATCAACTTAGTATAGCCCTTACCCCGTCGCCACCATAGTTTCACTTTCTCCAAATCGCAATCCCATTCTTCAGCAATCAATTTGTATGCGTCAGTAATGTGTTTGTTCCCACCTGCATAGTCCACTACTGCCAAGGACTTATACTCAATCTCATGGACTGAATAGATTAATGAAAGGCGTTGTGCAAAAATATTGTTGGTTATGTTTTCTTCTGCATTTGTTATAAATTTACGCAAGCGTCGTCCTGGTGTTGAAAGTGACCGATCAATGAGACCTTCAGTAGGTCCCAAAATCTCTTTGCATGATGTTGGCAAAGGCTCATTTTTGTAGGCCATTTTTAATTCCATCCATTGGCAGAGTACAGGCGATTTCTTTTGTTTATCCGTGTCAAAGTTTCTTCGTCTTTTCTTGGGGGGACGACTTTGAGGCTCGTGTGAACTGTTTGAAGGTGGTAGGGTATTATTCCGGCTCCTCCCAACCCTTAGATTGGAAGGGTTGGAAGAACTGGTGGGGCACGGCAACGGGCATCTACCCGCTGGCTGGTGATAGAGACTGGAAGAGGCCGAAATGGAAGAACTAGTAGGACATGATGACAGATTCTCTCTGTACGCCAGCTGTTGATAGGGGTTGGAAGCGATCAAAGAACTGGGTGGATGTAGCACTGGTTCTTTGGATAATACAGGCCGAAGAGAAGGTAATCGTGAGGAGAGCTGATCCAGCGATGAAGCCTGAGTAGACGGTAACTGAGGGAGAGAGAAATTTGCATTATTCGAGGGTCTGTATTGTGCTGGAATGAGCTTCCAACACTGCTCTGGAGCTCCTCTAAGAAAAAAAAGGTGAAAATCCCGTTTAGAATCCTATGCTCAGGTCAGAAAATAACGTCTAATCTAGGATGTGTTAATTACCTCTGAATCAAGAACTACCGAGGGAGAGAGTTTCTGTAATACTTGCGAAAGAGTGCGAGCCTCCATATTTTCAGTCTCAATCTTTTTGAGAAATATATTGGAAGGGCAATGTGCTTGAGAAAGAGGGGAGATGCAATCAGCCAGACGTTTGACACTCTTGATCATATCACGTGCATACAACGCTCAGCGTCGTATGCACGTGATTTTTCTCAGCCAATGGTGACCTGGTAGAAAAGCGATGCTGGCATTGTCTCACCCCGTTGATCCTAGCTTAATGCACATTCATTCTATTGGCCTACAATGTAAGCCTGGCGCAGCCTACAATTGGATAAGCAATTTGAGCAGCGTCTAGTGACATTGTGTCCTTTGGAAGGAACTAGGGTGCTCCGGCGAACTAAACATGGTGTGCAAGTTCATGCTGGACTGGTGTGGGCTTCCCATCATGCTATAGGAGAAAAATATAGCCTGCCATCGTTGTTTTGTGGCTCTCCGAAGTTGACGTGCCATAGACGGGCCATTTCCCACCCTCGTACAGTCCAGACTGTCGATCGAAACGATAGTCATCAAACTGAGAAATATGATCTGGCATGTACTTGCATTATGCTCACATGGATTTCTTTTCATTAGTGGAGTAAATTTGGTAGCACTGACGGGTCTGGTGGACTCGGATATTGTTTACCTAGATTGTTGTTGTTGTTGTCTTAGATTGTTGTCTTTGTTTTCCTAAATTTGGGCTCACACACTACTCCCATGACCCGCCAAGTTGGATGCATAGCTGCTTTCTCCTTGGATTCCCAACAGAAGACAACCCTCTGTTCTGAAAGAATGATTACTGATGTTGCATTATAGTTGCTTTGACCTCTACAGCATAGCCAACACTACTCGGTTTCTCCTCGCCAACGCTGCATACTGTGGGATGAACTTTCCCCAAAAGCAGCAGCTGCACCGTATGGCGTAGACTCCAGCAAGAGTGATATTGAGCCTGAAAATGAGCCTTTTGGACTTCCTTTTCCCATTGAGGACAGCTTTAACAGATATCACATCGTGGTCGATGCTGCTTTTGTACTCATCACCTGGGCGATTGCAGTACATGCGGGATGATGGCTGCCACAGCAAAGCCCAATAACCAGGAGTATGCAAAGTGCAGTCAGGGGCGCCAGGTTGTGTCGAGGGCACGGGGAAAGGATATCTCAATCCGTGGAAGGCGAGTGCGATATACATGTCCAGCTTGAGTCCGTGCCATACTCATGCAAAGGGATCACAACAGATTAATAACAATAGTGTAACTATTTGTACAGGCTCTGGACAGCTCCGTCCAACATTTGCTGAAGTTAGGATAGCATACCCCTTGTATCGAAAAAGCTATATTCGAGGCGCACAGAGAGTCGCTGCCGGATAGTTATAAACCACAAGACATCTCTCCGCCGGATCATTTCAAAATGGACCAACTTGGCTGCCTTTTCTTACAAAATGTATCCTAACATCTCATATGCGCTTCTGTCGGCGGCGCTCATTGTGCTAAGTACGGTGCATCTCATCTTGCTTACCGTTCACCGCCCCCAGCCTCACCATTCGCCTGAGATATCAATCTTTGTTCTCTTTATCTGTGTCAATGCCGTTGTCATTGGTGTTAGTCTATCAGGTCTAAGGCACGGCGGTGAGCAGTCCCTTCTACCGAGATGGTGATGATAAATGCTAAATGCTTGTTTCAGATACGCCAGCATTTTACTATCCCTTGGCAATATGTACAGCATTTCCGCTAGCCCTTGAGGTGTGTTATTCCCAGTCCCCTGCTTTGGTCCCTGCTAACCGTGATGTCTAGATGATTCGGCTGAGCAAAATCCAGGCCGGACCACTTACGGACGCCCTCCTGCATCGATTATTTTTAGGGTATTGTTTTCTGTCCCCTGCAGTAAAGCTCGGGTTGATCTTATGGTGTGCTCTTCCCCCTAGTCTTGATAGGCCTTTGCTCATTGAGTTAGCTCGGTCGCCTATGAAGCATTGGTAAAAGGTACAGCTGTAGCTGTATCTATCGACTACATGGTCCTCGCAATTGCCGGTCTGCTTTTTTGGTGCGGAATTCGCAGTATATCATCTCAGGGGTCTATTATCTGTGAAGTTGCAATCCATACACTTCTTGTTATCATAACAGCAGGCTTTGCTGCAGGTGGACTCGTCCACGACTGGCCCCTCTGGATTGAAGTAAGTTCAGTGAAACCATGGATGTCGCTTCAACGTGTGCTGATATGGATCCAGGCAATGTTGATTATCACTATTGGTGCCTATCTGGCTCGAAATATTTCCACCCTGTCTGGCGAGCCGGGGAACACAGTGCTGTTACCAAACCCAGAGGACACATCCAATCTAGACCAGCTCAGACCCCACCAAGAAAATCGTTCTGCTCGCTTCCCTTTCACTCCAAGCCGTGATAGGGCCATGGCGATGATAAAGACTGTAGTGGGGTTTGGCACCGGGGCAACATCAATGACCGAGGACTATACACAACTAGACGAGATTGGAACAGCTCGCCCTGAAACAGCACATCTGGTACATCACCCTCTCCTGTTTCTGCTGTGATGGTCTAACAGTAATTTCTAGAAAATTAAAGCAGTGATCTCAATTTACTATCCAGATCTGCCAATCTTGAGCACGGGGATATTTACTGTACGATGCGAGGGACGCGAGGGGAACTATTCGCGGAAGCTGAGATACAATGAATTGACTGCTCGTAGCGATGGGAAAGCTGCGCTTCAATTGTTCCAGCCCTGATTTTTTTAATTCTTTTTTATTTTGCTTTTTTTTACCCTGCGGCCCTTGTCTATGACTCTACATTGTGCTGCTACATAGCTTCCCAGACAACACATCCGATTTTTCCTGTGATTGCATTGGAATGTGGCTGCCTCTAGTCGTGTAGTAAGGTCCCATGCTCTTCTAAATTTACTTGCTTCTAATTGCTTGAACATTGAATGGTTTTAGCTATTTAATACCATAACAATATCAATTGACCTAACTTCCAGGTTTCATTTCTGCTCCCGCCTTGTCTTCTTTGCTGGGAAGCTTGTCATGCGGCTGGATGCTTCTTACTCTAGTCTTATAGCTTCAGAATAAGGATATTAAAGCTAAAGGCTTGAGCACAAATATCTCCAGACCTTATATGATATTCTTCACTTCATGGTCTGGTGAAGGTACAATTGAGTACACAAACAGTTTAGACACAGCAGCAAGCAAAGTAATTCTGGGTTTGAGAGGTATTGATCTTCTTAGGATGTTCTTTTCATTGTGTAGCTAACGCTTTTTCAGAGATGGACAAAGATTTGACCTCGGGCCAGCAAGTACGGAAAAGAGCAAGCACTGATGCGATGCGAAAAAATGCAGAGCCCAACAAAAGAACCAACAGATCTCAGGATCAAGATGACAACCAAATCATGGCACATGATCTATTGAACAAAATACGGGGAAAAAGCCAAACCAAGGAAGGATATGTTCAAAAAACAGTTCGCCAACGTCTGAGACTCTACTGCTGCAGATGTGAGGAGGATGTTAGCAGTGGGGGGGAATGTCGACAATGTGGCCATGCATCGTGTCCGGAGTGTTTGCACGAAAGGAGACTGCGTAGGGAAAAAAGATCAGTTGACCCATCACACGAACCGAACCAAGCGAATAGCCGTCATGATGCTCAAACAAATCTCCAAAAAAGCTCAGTCCCGGCGATCCGTCTTAGCCAAGCTATTGATAGTGATGGGGATCCAGAAGTGCTCTATATGTTGCCTTACACTGAACTGAAGGGGAAACTGGAGAAAGACACAACAAAAACGGAAGACCTGGGTTAATCGAGCCATCAAGTGCTGCTACTGCGAAGGAACTGGCTCAGCGGTCAATGGATGCGTATGTGGGCATAAGTATTGTGGAATATGCTTCCGTTACTCAGAATGAGCCCGACGCGACAGGCGAAGCTGTGGGGGAGATTCGAGATTTGTAAGATGGGAGCGCAATTGTGCTGTGGGGAATTTAGACTTACATTTCAGGGGCTCTCGGATCAACAATTTCTCCGATAGTTTTAAATTTGACCCTATCAACTTTCAAGTCAGATGACATATAACATTTCAAGATGTAGAATGTATTTATTGAACTGCTCATCTGCTCCTTACAACTTTCTCGGCCGCTCTACTGTAGAAGAATAATGTTGTTGGTATTTCAAGATGTAGAGAATATATATTGCAATGGGTTAAGTTCATCTGCTGACAGAAAAACACACAGCTAATTATAGCAACATCACCCTTTGTGCTTCCTGTTCACCAAGAGCAGCTGGGAGGGGGGGAGGTTTACATAACCCTCCAAAATGAGAAAAGATAGATAATCGAGGGCCATGCAAATATCAGCAAAGGTGGCATTCTAGAAATTTCACTGGTTGTTCAATCTGCAAAGCATGTCAGATGTGATGAAGCAGCACCTACCTGCTGCAACTGCTTAAAAAAGAGCTTTCACTGCAATGGTGCCCAGAGTGAAACACTCTACAGATTCATTGACCCCAGCCAGGCGGCTCCAATCAAAACCGGTGTCTCCAGCCCACATCCATTGCCATATAAGGATTCAACTTCCCCTTGCCAACATTCTATGGATTTGCAAAGTGGATCCACACTTCATCAGATTTTCTTACTATGGTGAGTCTGCTATTCTTCATCTACTTAGGAGAGTGCGGCTAACAGAAAAGGATATTGAAACTAATCCCACCGCTGTCAATGATGAGGCTCGCGATCTCCAGTCCCATTCCTCCAGCGATGGTCCGTACTTGATTAGCAATGCTGATTGTTACTCAGACTATCTTGATATCCGTGGTGATGTATGAAATACAAATGGGATTGACATTGCCATGCTAATTCTAAATAGATTTGTCGCGGCGATGAAAATGCACCCTTGGCTTTCATTGTTTTCATTTCAGAGCCTGTACTTCAAGAGCGGCTGGAGTATCTGAAGGCTCATATTTTTCATCTACAGTGTATCCTTCGCACATTCTCTGAGAATAGATTTGATGGACCTCTGGCATTACCATACGCGCTTTGTCTGGTAAAAATTCTTCGACAACACGCAGGGCAGCAATTGTCTGTGAAGAGATTGGATGATACCATCCAATTCCTCTCCACACGATTGAGAGGGCTGCTGTCAACACCTCTGTTATATACCGGTCGAGGTCGCATAAGTCGTGCATCACTTCTACTTCAACGGCAGGTGTTCCACGAGCGTCAGAACTTGCCAGGAGATCTCTGGCAACGGAGCACTGTTTTGAGCTTCTCCATGGATGACAATCTAACTGTAACATTGTTCCTTACAAATCATCCCTATTTCAAAGTGCCTGATGAGATTTGGAATGGTGTTAACTCCTTGAATTTGGGTATTGCTGATGTGGCTGTGATGTTTGGTGTTGGTTAATGTGTTTTACCACTGCAGAAGGATAATGTTGTTCTCAGATAGCCGTAGCACCATCCAATCTTCTAATTCTTCACTCATTCATCTACAGTTAGCATACACACTCTTAATGATGGTTTTTCACAATGAACATTTTTAGCACCATGTCCAAGTGCCTCTGCCAGGATCCATGCACAGTTTTGACACAAGCGCCTCATTGCTGACGCGGAAAAACTATATACAAGGAATCAATGGGTGAGCTGCTAAAAATTTCCTCCAACATCGGATGCGTATGTGGGCATGAGTATTACCCAGCATGCTTCCATTAGTGTTGTAGAAACTTAATTTAACTTGCTGAGTATTTTCGGGGGCTCTCAGATCAACAATTTTTCCGACAGTTTAGATTACACAGAATGTCTCAATGAGGCGTTTGTGCCAATACTGCACATGGATCCTGAACAGGGACACTTGTGATTGACTAAAAAGGCGCCGAGGAAAATGACGCTAATTGTGCCTCACTCAGACGGAGATACAGTAGCTACCCGACCTCTCTGTAGTAGAACGGCCGAGGAAGAGCAGATGAGCAGCATCACTTATCTCATTTGCATCTTTTAATTAGTCATTAATTGTGAGGCTCTGAGCAGCTATAAGAATAGCCATGTTCGTCCCCACTCATGTAGCAAAATACAAATCGTTATCCACGGGAGCCTCAGGACCACGAAGTCGATCAAGACTTCCATAAAGAGCATATAATCAGCTTCAAGTTGTCTTTCCATCATGGTAAGTTGAGCACTTCCGTAAGTTTGTCGTTTCTTAATGCTTATCTTATTCAGGAATCTCTCGATATTGTTGCTCAAGAGAGACGGGATATTGATCAAAATATTGCCAACCTGGATGATCTCTATAGCGCGTTACTCCAAATGAGACAGGATATTGAAGAAAATATTGGCACCCTGGAGGAACCTCTTCGGCACCTTAACAACGCCAAGACAACTGGTGACATACAAAAATATCTTCAAGAATTTTCAATTGAATTCCACAAGCTTTTTTTGTTGTTTGAAAAGCTGGCCGGTTTTACGACGTGCGCTTTGAGTATAGGCATAGAAACAGGGGAATCGGTTGGGTTCAGATGGCATATAGCCGCTTTCTGGGAAGATTACGGACATATACAGCAGATCATGTACACATGCTCATTATGTCGTCAATTGCAAGATGCTAAGCTTCGTCGAGGGGTACAGTACCTTCAGGAACAGATGCGTGATTTAGAAGCTGTTTGTGAAGAAAGCAAGGAGCAACTGGAGGCAGACTTGGAAAACCTGGAGGAGGACCTGTTTTAGTGCATATTAATGCGTTTTATCCATAAAATCTCAAACTCATCCAAAGTGATCTCAAATCTCCAAGCAACACACCCAGAGCGATTAGGTCGTTGCTTGTTGGAAATGCTACTGGGGAATGTAAATGAATGGTGCCAAACAGTACATAAACAAATGCCGTCAGCCCTCCTGTACCTTCGTGGCTTATTGGGTATGGATGGCCATGCACAAATTGATCCCCAGCTGGGTTGGGCGAAGCAAAGATCCGAACCATTTGTTCCATGCTAACAAATTCCAGGGGCTCAATCCAAGTTCCCCGGGCAGGAAGCAGTCAAGGTAAGGCTGGCTTGCACTCTGGACCTTGTCGTGTCTCTCACTAGATTCCATAAAGAGAGGCCTTGCACCCACCCTTCTCCCATCCTCTTATTCTCTACACAGGTTGGAAATGAGCCGGCGTGGGATCACAAAATCCCAATCTCAATCATCTCCTTGGCCCCCGTTCCAAAAGAGTTTTTAGCTGGTTTCTAGTTTTTACTCTTCTCTTTATCTTGTTTGGTGTTGCCTTCTGGGTAACTCTCTGGATGGTTGCAAAAGTCGCAGTGTGGTTGGCTGCCCAGTTGGTCAAAATATTTCCTCAGCCACAAAGAGCAAAGACAAAACAGAATTGAACAAGAGTTGTTATATCCAAGTCCTTGAAGAAGTGAAAATTCCAGAATGACAGATGCCCAGAGAAATCAAAATAACTCAGGAGGTGCCATCAGTCATGGTTGATGATTCTGAACTGCAACTGGCTGCAAGGTGAACAAGGGAGCTGCCCAAAAGTGCCAGCCAGATATACTGTGATCACCCAGATTGCCACAATCATATCCCATACTTTAAGAGACACAGTGAGTGGAGGTATGCAGCCCCTTTTTTGAATATGGTTCCCATTTCTTGAGCTATGTGTTAAGTACATGAACAGCAAACACATGGATAAACATGACCACCCATACAAGTGCACAATCCCCGGTTGCAATCAATTGTTTACCCGGAAACATAACATGCGCCGTCATGTAGAAGAGATTCATCAAAAAGAGAAGGAGTGGATATGTCCTTATTCAGACTGTGATCGCAGCTCAGGAAAACAGAGAGGCACATCTCAAATATCATCTCCTTTCATTCAGCTCCCTTCCTTTGCAGAGTTTGAGGTGGAAGTTTCAGAATGGTTTTGAAATATATTGACAATCTGTATTTACTTCTCTCTGGTGCAGAGCTCTGTGTGATTTTCTGTTGTACAGTACATGCGTCGTTTGCTGGTTGATAATGTTGTTAAATCAAAGGAAAATGATTGGTTACCCAAAAATAGAATTATCCTTGCTTGCGCCAATAAGAAATAGTACATCCCGGAAAATTAGAAATCCCGGATGTTGATGAAAACCCTAGTGATGCCAAATTCTCTACACAGCCGGAATTAAGGGCTCCCATGGCAAGTGATGGCTTGTACAGGCCCCAATAACTGCTTTACTGCATATGGTCTGTTCTTGGGGCGCGAACTCTGAACTATCCTCCTGACTTATAAAGCTAGTGGTTACACAATGGCTAAGCGTACCTTGAGCTTAAAATAATGACAAGGTTATACCAGTCGAGGGCGCTTAAGTCGTGCATTATCTGATGAGATTTGGAATGGTTTTCTCTCCTTAGATTCCTTGGATTGGGGTATTGCTGATGTGGCTGTGGTGTTTGGTGTTGGCTAATGTATTTTATCACTTTCTCGGCTGGTCTAATATTTTGCCAACGGAAATCCGAAGCCCCATCATCCAGCAGCCCAGGACATCACCAGCGCATGCTTGCCTTCCCTGGATCTTCAGACTGAGGTGATGGAGATTGCAATCTCTGGCGGCCGTGTTTTCCTGATTGATGCATCTTGTCCACTCGCTCATTGCCTTGTTTGCGCCTTACATCGACCCGGGGAACGATACACTGCTGGAATCAGAGGATGGCTCCCATTGCAACTGGTAGCTTGGGGTCCATATCCCGACAGGGGATGGCCCCTGCGGCGAGTATCAAGTCTAGTGGTTTTCGCTCATTTTGACAATCACCACTAGCCCATTGCCTTGAGCAAACACAGGCTAGCCATCCAAGGCTTGTCCTTATGCAAGGGGAAGGGCCATATGAACCATTTGCCTTGTTCCGCGCCTTGTTACATGCATGCGCGATTTTGGCACCGGCGCGCCAATCAAGAGGTGGGCTGTCAAAAATGGCTACTCCGCTTGGCAGCCTGTGATTTCTGCTCATTTTTCATCATTTCCTGGTTTGGCTGGTTATCCGCAAGCATAAAGGGATAGGAGTGACCCTGCCTTGATCTGTATTTTTGTATACTTCACTGTCTGTTCTTTCTCAGAACCTTCACAAGTCACATCTTGTCATATCAAGGCGAGCCAGCGAGCCAGCATGTTCTCCAATCAATCGACGAGGCAATTGCTTGCCTCTTCTCCACTTGCTTTTAAACCCCACGTTCCTCAATATCGATATTCGGACCAGGTTGAAGATATCGTCGATACTGAGGAGTGTACCCATGAGGATGAGGTTGAAGAGCAGATATCATACAGTGGGAACTCAATGGCATCTGATTCAGTTACACCAGCCCTTGAAGGATTTCCAGATGTTGAGAAGTTTGATCAGCTCATGAAGAGGTAATAATCACTACATCTATTCATCCCTGAAAAGATCACTGACAGGTTATTAGTTATACTTTAAGTTCAGTAAAGACCTTAATAACCTCGAACGATGCTGAACGGATAAGAATGGTACTTCTTAACCCCGAAGACACATCCATAAAATCAGCAAATTTTCGGTATGATTGTTGAAATTTCAGTTCTTTTTAGATTGAGAAGTAATATATAGTCATTTCAAATCTGGCGCTGATATATGTGAAGGCGCTGGGTGAAAAAATCGTTCACGCTCAGCAATAACCAGATACCCAAGGTATGTTTTGAAAAGCTGTATGGAATAATGTGCTCTCAGACTGATGTTCATCTAGAACAAAACATTGATCTACCGCAAAGAAACTCTAAAACTCATTGTAATCAAAGAGAAGCTGTTTGAAATTCTGACAGAAGCACATCAGCAATGCCAACACGGAAGCCAGAGAAAGACTTTAGCACAAGCTAGAATGACATATTCCAAGTACACCCATGCTACAGACTCAAATCCCCCCTTAGAAATATCAAATGAACTAACTGCAGAATTAACAGAATCCCTGAGATGCTAGTTCAACAATACATAAAAATATGCCCAACGTGCAGTCCAGTACTATCTGAACCACCAGTACCGGCTTTGGAAGGATTCCCAAATGTCATTGAGTTTGACAAGCGCATGGCAAGGTATCTATATCAATTCAACACCGAGAGAGGCTACTGACATGTTTATTAGTTATATCAAACATTTGCCTGATGAATTTAGGGATAAAGCTACAATATCCTGGAGCATGGCTGGGAAGATTGGAAAGACGCTTCTTGGTGACACTACAGAACCAGTTGAGTTTCAGTATGCATGTTTCAACCTTCTGAATAGTCATTTAGAGGCTGACTTAAGTGTTTTGAAGAGGTTGGTCCAAAAAGATGTTCACATTAGGGCGGATCAATGGTCAGCTTTCGGTCTTCCGGGAAGGGAAACCCATTGCAACTGAAGAGAAGCTCTTTAAAATTTTGACAACAGCACATCAGAAATGTGAACATGGAGACCAGAAAAAAACTTCAGCAGAAGCTAATGAATTGTATTCTTGGTGAGTATATTCATTGCTGTCTGAGAATATTTTGAAAAGACAATCTTGACTAACTTCAGAATTAACAGGGTTCCCGAGGAACTAATTCGTGAATTCATTCATATATGCCCAACATGCAGGCTGAAATTCACTGAACGATCATTCGTGTGTGGGTATGATGGATGCAAGAAAAGCTATCAACAGCTGGACTATCTGAGATGGCATCAGTTGAATCGTGCGCATTATACTTTCCCTTCTATTGATTCTTTCTGTTGCTGATGTTAACAATAAGACAACCCTAAGGACATCTACCATCGCGACTTCCCTAACTGGCTTCAATGTCACAAGTCAACAGACCCTCTGGCAACGAAGTTCCAGGCAGGGTCCTACCACTGCGAACGCATCAATTCTTCTACGGGTGAGCCTTGCAACTCCATCCTTTCCAATCCTCACTCTCTTAGAAGGCATGAAGATGAAATCCACAACCCTTGCAAGCAAAAGATGCGGTACAAAGGAAAAGACCTTTTTTCGCAATGATAGCTTTGCAAAGCATATGCGGCTTTTCCACCCCGAAGTTGATTGGCCAGACAAGCGGAAATGCAAGTCAACATATTCTTGATCAATCAACAAGGCACCTGCTCCAAACTACCACTACATACATATCCCCAAGACTCAACCACCCTAATCCGATCCCAACCACCGAACTTCCGCCCTCTGTCCACTATTACCTGCTCAGGAACTAAGTTATTTAGTGATCTTTCTCATACACCATGCAAATTTTGCTACTTAGAAGGCAACAGTTTGTAGTTACAATAATTGTCCCTATACCAATTTTCCCTAATTCTTGTGTGAATACGATGGATGTATGAAAAGCTCCGTTTTACTTCTTTGCTTTATTCCAATTTCAATTGTGTTAGAGTTGCCCTCCTTGCACGATCCCTTGCCTTTTACCACGATAATTTTACTAGATCAAAGAAAATGATTGATTACTCATCCTTGCTGGAGCCAATAAGAAATAATGCATCCCGGAAAATTAAAAATTCCAGATGCTGGCAGACGGAGAATGGCAGAAAAGGAGTATTTTGAACTCAATAGACGATAGTTTCTTTCCTTGCACTCGTCATCCACCCATCATCCTGTCGCCCCATTACACCCGTTCATCAAAGAGGAGCTGCGGCGTTGGGACACTGGGGTCGAAGCCGTCTGGATGTACTGTGGTGTCCTCGAGGGCGGGCCGAGCTGGGGAAGGAGACCAAAGGCCCGCTCCCACCCACGCAAGCACTTGGCGACACCGACGACAGGAGCAAGACGCACGTAGTCGTAATTGAAGTTGAAAGCGCGTACACATATTAACAAGGTCGGAGGCCGCAATTGTATCTTTCCCAGTAAGACAGAAAGAAACTTTGAAGTTGCTTCTTGAAGTTGGCCAAGATTGTCGACGACACCATCATAGGAAATTGGACGTGTCTATAGGCATGCTCTACCTTTTAAGCACATCATGTACACTGGATGTTTTTGGTCTGGCACATGATAAGTCACCTTGTACGATCAAATCAAACTTCCACCAATCATATTTCTGAGCCCCACCCAAGGACCGTCCTTCAAGTTCGCTAACCAACACAAGCCTTGGCTTCCCCCGGCGCATATCTCAGTATTGTAGTGTTTCCGGGAAAACTGTTTTTGCGATCTAATTGCGGAAAAAGCCACGTGGTCTTGAAATTTATGGAACACTCGGCGATGTCTAGGCGCGCGTTCGTACTGAACTTTGACTCACTCCACATGGACTAACTCCCAACCTTATGGAGCGCAGTATCCACTATCACATCTTTTGTGTTCCATAATATCAGGAACTCAGATCCATGTTTAACTCCAAGCCCAAAGGCTGTTTCCACCAACAATGAAGGAAGTTCATCGACTTGGATTCCCAAACATGCTCTCTTGTCAGATGACATTAGTTGTCATTTAACAGCTTTGGTTACAAAATATGTAGAAAATTGGAAAAGTAGCTCAAATAAACCACTGTACCCGTTAAATATATTAAGTCAAGTGGTGGAAAGATACATATTCAGCTTGTTGGAGGCTATCTATTAGTTAGGGCAGGAGGCTACATATATAATTATCCCCGCCACAACCTTCCGCCAGAGTGATAAGCCACAGGTTGTTGGCATTGAATTTGTCTGTTTATATCACTAAGAGCCTTTCGAGAAAACACAAAAAGCCTTGCTGAGTGTGCACTGT
The DNA here is from genome assembly GCF_000150115.1 of Histoplasma capsulatum G186AR. NCBI lineage: Eukaryota > Fungi > Ascomycota > Eurotiomycetes > Onygenales > Ajellomycetaceae > Histoplasma > Histoplasma capsulatum. The sequence continues at coordinate 1,335,479 of NW_025544806.1, forward strand.
TCCCTTGGCGGGGCCATTGATCCAAGCTGATTTGAAAAACAATAGGTGGTGGCAGATGGCAATGGCGGCGGAGATGGTGATGGAGATGGCGATGGCGATGGCGATGGCGATGGCGATGGCGGCAGAGATGATATCGATCACAGAAGAGTTCTCCACGCTAATAGAATTCTATAGATTTAACATCGAAATTGTGTATTTCTTTTTGTTTTGATTTCTCCCTTATGGAGCAGGGTTATATACCAATTAGTCAAATTCCATATGAAACCTTTCAAACTTAACCTATGCGATGGTCTCCTTTTCAACCACTGCTCATCCGGTTCTAGCAGCTGATTCCGCTTTGCAAGCTAGGACAAAGCAAATTCCCTTCGGCTCCCCCATATATCTTCCATTATACTCGATCAATTCCTTCATAGATACACAAAATCATCCCTTCCATCCCATCATCCGATTAATTCGTTCCCGGTCCAATTCGAACGTGTATATCGCGGTCTCATTCCCCATAGTCCATGTCAATTTCCACTGATTCGCACCGATACGTCGTCTCCACTAGCTCCGCGAACCATGATCGCATATCTAGCTGTACGGGAGAAACCAGCCATAGGCAATTTTCATTGCAACTTGTTCAGTATATTCAACAGGCAGGCTGATGCTTCTGAGGAATTTACCAACAGTCTCATCAGCAGCTTTATCAAGCCTTGTAGAACTATTCTTGAGCATTCGATGGAGTGGCTTGTGGTTGTATTCGTGGTGCATCTCAGCAATAGCAAGAAGTTCCGACTCGGCAATGCATCATTCAGAAATTTCTTTCCAAATAAGCCATTCTGACCATTCGGAATACCCGGGTGATATCAGAAGACAGGGGGTCTTTTCTCAGAACATTTTCCATGGAAAATATCCCATTTTGATCCAGTTTTGAGGCATCAACTATTGAGACCCCTAAATTCTTTTCATCAGCATTCTATATACAAGTATGGTTTGCTGGTGAAATAAAGCATTCACATTCCCTGGCTCAGAAATAGATGAATCAGGCAAGAATCACTGAACAGAGCATTTGATCTTTTCTGAGAACTAGATCGCTCTGATGAATCAAGGCAGAGCATCGCAGAGAGTTCAGGCAAACAACCATTCTGAACGATATCTGAATGAATGTTGGTGTCGCGACCATACTGTGCATCAGCAAGATAACAGAAGATGAAAACATCAGAATTGATAGAGTATGAATTACAATGAGGAAAAGGGATTCTGGATTTAGCAGTGTACATACATATGGGCAGGACTCTCTCCTGTATCACAGACTAAGCACAACCGCTGCTCCACGAAGGGTGAATAGTCCTCTCTCCCACCGAATATAGATAATAACGGTGTGCCATTTCTCGCGGGGTTATGTATCTATCATTGGCGTCGATATGGTACAGTATTCGTTATAGGCACCGGCATCGGGGTCATTAGTTATTTATGGTGGGTAGTGTGGCATGGTATTGGTTATTCTCAATTTGGAGAGCCAATGTCGGGGCGCGTCTCTGCAATATCAAGAATCGTTAAGCACCGGTGACTTCGGAGTTGTATAGACAATATAATACAGAAATTTCTTTCCATATAGGTCATCAATACCTCAGTGTAAGAGGGGTGCAGAGTATTCACCAGTCCACAGGCGAAATATTTGGGGGTATTAATCCCAATACTTTGCGAGTTAAAGAAGCAATATAAAACCTGTAGTGTCTGTATCCTAGCCCCGTGCAGTAACCGGTTCAGGTTCTTCAAGTGATACGTGGGGATTGACGTTTGCTGGTAGAATGAAAGAAAGAGTAATTTAGATTAACCTGACCATCATCGAAGGATCGTTGACGTAGATATATGCCCAGCTCTGTTAGGCCAATTCCTTGTATTCATCGGAAAGAGATGTCAAGTTCACAGATACCCAAATGGGATGACTTTTAAACATCATGTGATGACATTGTTGCAGGGAGGCCATTTTCGAAATCCTCAATTTTGGGTTCAAATATGTGATTAAAGATTTCGGCTTCATCCTTCTTTTTAAGAACATAAAATTGTCTAAGAACACACAACACCACTCATTGCTGATCTGTCCACTTATGTCTTGGGATTTTATTCTTCCAAAATCTAGGAAAGATGGGTATTCCTCAACGCTATCCATATCTAACTTGGAGAGGGATTGAGGCGACTTCTCCACGAAGACAAAGAGAATAGCAGCAGATACGGCGGAAAATTTGCAGGAGGCAATGAGGAAGATTGCAACTGTTCAAAGTCAACACAGAAGCTCGAGAGGTTGAAGGGTTGAGTAAAATGCGGAAAGCTTAAGAGGCTGTCGAATCTTGGCCTTGAATATACAGCCTTGATGAGACTAGAAGAACACAATCCACAAGACAACGCGACAACAACATGAGCGCGTCATTGTGGTGTATCATGTAGTGATGGTATCTGGGCCTGGGGGTGACCTGGCACCGTAAGGGTTTTCGATGCACATTGGGTCTCGTATATCGATGAACATTGTATAGGGAGGAAGACAGTGCAAGAATTAGTGATCAAGCGCTTCAGCTGTTTGATAGCTTCTGGCTTCTCAAAGAAGAGAAGGAGAATAAGACTCGGACCACATTATAAAGAATTTGATCGTACTGCTCCAACTAGGAGCTTATTCTCAATCAGAGAATATAACAACAGTTATCACCTCAACTAGAGGTTGTTGACAATGGGGACTACCTCAACTAGACCTGTTCTTTGCCAACTGTAACCCAATATTGGGTGTTAACAAGAACTCGAGTACCAGTAGGCAGGTCGCTCATTCTCGTTTGAGGATTTCTTTGCAGCAGCTCCTCGAGAGTGGTGTAGACTAGCTCGTCGGCTCCGCATGAAGTGCTGGGCGAGTTTTGCTGTGGATAACACTCGGACATCGTGTCTTGTACCTAACATGTCAGACCAATTTATTAACATAAGAAGGTTGTTGTACAGTTTTCTAACCTTTTGATGTTCGCCTTTGGTATTAAGGAGCTTTGTTTCGCGGGGATTTGACTGGCAAATTTGAGCTTGCAGAATGGCAGGAGGTTGGGTGGATGAAACACAACAATCGAAGAAGGGGGCATTCATCCCCAGGCGCCTTTGATGTGCTGGGCTGCATTAGTGGTAATCTAAATCGATGTTGATGCCACTTGATGTACAGATCTGTACAGATTACAGTGGGGGGAGATAATTATATGTACACTTGCGCTTTTTTGCATCAACCAAGAATATTGCAACACACTATTATTTCAAATATCTCAGCCAATATATTAGATATAGCCCTGACAGTAGAGGATTATATAGAATAGAACATAGAGAGTTAATTATACATGATATCTTCTTTAATATTTAGTTGCACCTCCCTTGGCAGCAATTACTGCCTTCATTCGCCGCGGCATTGACCTCATAAGACTCTGTATCTCCTCCTGTGTAATAGAATCCCATATCTTCTGTAATTCATCCTTCATCTGCTCTGTAGAGTGTATCTTATGTCTTATCTTTGACACACGGCGCTTCATAGTCATCCAGAGATTCTCAATTGGATTTAAATCAGGGAATTGTGCAGGCCATTCTTCACAATTCATCCACACATTCTTTGTCCACTCTTTTACTGCCTTAGAGGTATGATAAGGCGCACCAGCATCTATCCAATATGCAATTCCATGTTTCTCAGAGCTTCTCTCGTAATGGGGATAGCCAAATTCAGATAGAATGCTGGTATAGTGTGAGGAATTCATCCGGACTCCAGGTGGAAGGAAAACCAGCTCTGATTTGAAATCCCAGCCTATAGCAGCCCACACCCCTACTGTCACACGGCCAGATTTGAATGTAGGCAGGAGATATTGACATGGATGGCGTACAAATATGCTTGATACATTCAAGCCAACCTCAAAATTGGACTCATCTGAGAAGCTTGCACAGGCCCAATCTTCTAGATGCCCATTCTCATGATTATAACATAATTTTCGCCGAGTTTGTTTGTGTAGGGGCTTTAGAAAGGGTTTTGGACGAGGCCTGAAAGTATTTCAGTCATTCTTCTTGAAATATGTGGACAGACTTTGACAGTGATTGAAATGAGATGAGAGTATCAAATGGATTTTGACTCACAGTGTGTATTAAAAGGCGTTTATCACGAGCAGAGAGCTTAGAAGGTCTGCCAGGTTTCTTTTTAGAGCTGATTAGAGGGTTTTTTTGATGTGCTTCATGATAGATAATAGAGGAGATAGCTATGACTCTTGTGGGCGCTGCGAGCTAATTAAAGTTCCTTCAAAAATATTTTGTGCCTTGTGGCAAAGGCCAGACCTCGGAGTTTTGTAATGACCATCAATTTTTGTTCCAATGCGTGGTTCTCCTCAGGCTTAAAAGGGATTCTGAGGATTCATACATATGGTATAGAGCAAATCGTTCCCGTGTTGCTAACAAAGTGGAACCGTTTTTTCTCAGACGCTTACCAGGATAATTGCACATCACGGGATCTAACAATCTATTTGGGTTAGTTCATTACCTATTCAAGATTAGTTTGTTTAAGGAGTGATATTAAATTTGGTGTTAAAACAGCAATCATCCTGCGAAGCGGCTGAGCTTGCTGAGATAACTCGGAGAATCGTGTCTATATATCCGCCTGCGCCGCTCAGTTTCATAATCTTTGCAATGGCTCGATGGACACCAAGGAGCCGAGCCGATGGTGGATCAATGGTACGATTGGGACTAAGGGTGAGCGTGCGAGCGGGAATAGCGGATCACGTAGAAAGGGGCTTTGCTCCATTGAATCGATTCTGTACTCATACAGTTTGCTCGTTGGTTCGAAATATATCAAGTTGACAGAACTTTGCAGAAATCCACAAGACTTTGCAGAACAGTGAAGGAATCCACAGACATATATGAGATATTGCAGATAGCAGCAGAACTTTATAAAAATTCGCTAAAATCTACAGAAGATTTAGCAATTTTTACGAGTTTCTACACATGGTGAGGGCCAATTTAAAGGTATGAAAAGATCAAAGACAGTTTCCTTTATTAGTTGAATCTCAATTAAAACAAAAGAAAGAAAGAAAGAAAGAGAAACAACTCATATCACAATGGTGGACAATGACTATTATCCATCCTTTGAACATCTTAGTCGTCGATCACAACTGTATCCGCTTCGCTATCAGGGACTCGAGCTGCACGAAGTGGAAAACCAGGGAGCAGCATCTGCTCGAAAAAACGTTGCGCACCAAACAGGCGAATACCCGTATCACGTCTGACAATTGTCTCTGGTCCACCAGCAACAAAAGGCTTCATCTTAATGGTCTTCTGAAATGCGATACTTCTGTCCAGTGCCTCCAACATATCCTTAAATTCCTTCATGACTCTGAAGTAATCAACTCCACCTGTCTCCTTGCGGCACATGACCTCTGCAACTCGACGAAGATAGAAATCGACAAGGCTATATCCTTCTGGAGGAATCTATTGCTTCATTGTTAGCATATATCATTCAAATTATGAAATACGTTGTATACATACAGCAAAACATTTGAGTCCGCGAAAATGGCAGGTGTCGCAGCTTAGACGACCTGCCGAGACCACGCATTTACGAACAGGACCATACTCCCCAAGACGGAAACAACCAGCACAGATGTCGGCATGGGTTTCTGCGTAAAGTTTCTGGAAGTGGGCCTTCATGGCGAGGAATTCGGTCTCGATGGTATTGTTTTGAGACATTTTGGATAGTTTTAAGGGATCTGCTCTATATTAACAGGTTAGTGTTCATATCATTTCTCATTTATCATCAGAAATAATATAACTGACTACTCTGGTTTGATGATTTTATAATGATTGATGGGGTATATGATCTCTGCAATACTGTTGTGAAGGTTAGAGAAGTAAAGGGAAAAAAAAGAGACAAAGTTGAAGTTATAGTGGGTGATATAAGTGAATAACACATCTAGCCCTAACAATGAAGGCTTTCTCATTCACTGTTGGATGGAAGTATAGAATCTGATTCACTCAGAAGTTGTCAAAAGTTGACAGAAATTAACAGAAGTTTTATCATTATCTATATAACTAGTCACCTGCAGCTGTCATCGATAGAAAAGTTATCTCTTCCTCGAAGCGATTTTGAATACGACCAAACTGAGATGCCGTTTTAAACACAACATTTGCATTCATATCAAGCTCACTCAGTGGTCGTTGTTTACTTGGAGTTTGATTGTCGGCATTGTCACATCTATTTCGTTTCATTGAAGCAAATGACATCACTAAAAGGTGAAGTGAATGTTAGAAGGTGAATAACTATCTACGGCAGTCTATAGTGACAAATACTATCAGTGATGATGATCTCATTACCTAGTGACTATTTACTCTTACTTCTTTTCTCTCCCTTTCTTTCTCTCTTCTTCTCTTTCCCAACTATCTCAACTGGCCTCAGATGGCTCCTTTGTGGCATCTGCGATAGTTAAGGTAGAGGTCTTCCGGCAGACCTCCCTGGCCAGCGGTATTGCTACTGCCAGCTTCATTTCCCCCGAGAGAAACTGCGGGCAAGCAGTTGCTACCGCCAGCCTCATGCTGGCGGGCCCGGCCGCCCCCCCTCCCCCCCCTCCCCTGACAATTTATGATGATGCATGGGGGGACAGTTCTCAACGGGGAAAAACAAATCCAGCACAACTTGTTGGTGATTCAACCTGAAAGGCACAGGGGAAGTGTGTTTCTTTCCCGCACCTTGGGGCAGAAATTGCCAAAAAGTTTGTGCTAGCCGGAATCGGATCTCTCAGCATCCTATATGATGCAGTTGTCAAACAGGAAGGTATTGATTCTCAATTTTTCCTATCAGATGAACATATCAACCGAAATGTTGGTTTTATTGCTCCATTGAATGCCTCATGAATAGAAATTTTGAGCTAATATGTATGCTTAGCGAGCAGAAGCTTTGCATCGTATGGTGTTACTATTGCAACATATTATGAATGTTTAAAGGTACGAACGTCATTGAGAAGATCTGTTAAAAAGCAGCATTGTTCGGATTGCCATGGTCTTTACAGCTCTCATCTAACATATCGTGACTAATCAGAGGAGGAATGATAGCTCCCTGCAAGAGAAGCAGCAGCGAATTGATAGGCCGAGTTGCAACAACCAGTGGCGATGAGAGCGGTCCACTCCCAGCAAACATAAAGCGGACACAGCGGAGCCTGTCGGGAGGCATATATGCCTCCCCTTGGGTTAGTCTCAAGACTTATTCCACCGAATTCTTTTTGACAGATTTAAGGTACGTATTTAGCTATCAGCGGTGGTTATTCATTGATCAAAATTGCTGACATTACACAGGCTGCTGGAGACAGTCAAACACTGTCCGTGAGGTCCTTGATGGCTTCTACCTTACCTACGTCCAACCCACCTCCGCGAGGACGCGTCCAACAACTCCAATTCTACGACATCGACACAACTTTACCTTCCATCCTTGAAAAATTCATGGACCCCACCACCGGCCAGCAGTTTCAACAGCCAGTTTCATGCGAGGAAATAACTGAAGGTAATGGCCGCGGGAAACATTGCCAATACTGATGTGAAGGAGATCATTCTTAATACTATTTCTAATGGAATCGACATGGATCCGATAGAGCTACCCATAAGACACCACAATCAGCATAACATTGTAGCGATGGCGAAAACACACTTGTCAAGGGTTGAAGACAACTCTCCATTTATCTCAACATTTTCAACCCTACTTCCTTGTGTACACAGAATGCTAAAAAGTGAGAAGTCAAGTATCTCAATAATTGATGCCACCAGGCTGGATCAAAATGGGACATTTTCTGCAGAAAATATTCTGAGAAACGACCCTCTGTCTTCTGATATCGGGGTATTGTGGATGGTCAGAATGGCTTATTTGGAAAGATGTTTCTGAATCATGGGTGACGTCGAGGAATGCCCATCTTTCCTAGATTTTGGAAGGATTAAAACCCCAAGACATAAGTGGACAGATATTGGACTAACGGATTATTCTATACTTCCCGATCTTAAAAGCAATGCAGTTCGCTATACAAAAAGTGGGCAATAAAGCCGTACGGACATATCGAGAATTCGTTCAAGCGGCAGTTGAGGTCATGGGAAGTGCAAAAAGACAGGCAGTGGCTATTCGTGACAACAGGCGGCGAAAACCCTTCGCCGCCTAAACCCTAGTGAGCGCCATATCCTGAAAGCTCGGAGGCTAGGTATGGGCAAGAAAAACAAGGCTCTTCATCTCTACAAGTTACACTTGATGAATATGAAGATATCACACCTCCTCGCCCACCTCGCGATATGCCACCCTCGGTGATAATTAATTCCTATTGACTTCCTAAAGAAAAAGTTCCTACCAAAACATTATGCACTGCCCAAAAAGATCGTGTTGTGAAAGGCACAAGGATAGAGAAGGGAATGCTTCATGACAAAGCCAAATCAAAAGCCAAGACCCCCTCTCAGAAGCTCGCTCAACTTACTCAAAAGGATGTTAACAAAGTCACCATGCCACGCGCTCCAAGGCGCGGAGAATTAATTAAGGGAGCTTGGCCAAATGCCATACCGCCAAATGAAGCTGTTCTACGGGCATATCATGAATCTTTTCGGGAATTGAGGAATAAACCTATGGAAGTGGTATCAGAGACAGCAAAACCTTCAGGACCCCCGAAAGGATATCACAGAGTATATTTTCCAGGGGAAGAAAATCAGCCCCCTCTTCCTCCACTTCCTTCGACTTCTGTTCCTCCATCTAGCCCACCCTCTCTTCCTTCGCAGACAGAAAGACCCAATCTAGCTGGAGAACCCACTTCTCAACCTGAAGCATCTGTTGAGACTGAAAGAGCCTGAGCCACCTAAAGAAGCACTCCCTCCTTCCTCTCCCGAATACGAAGGGTTTCTGACCAGCCCGCAACAACGGCGACGCGAAGCCAAAGAAGTCCACTGGCTCCAGTCTGAATCTCCAATGGGACAGCCAATTTCTTCAATGCAGGCCTACGATCCTCTATCTCATGTCACCTCATTTCAACCACACGAACCTGCCAAAGCAGAGGCATTTGGGTTTCTGTGGGTTGGCTTTTGTTCTTAACATCTCTTTCTGAAGATGGATAGGAATGCTGTTGGATCATTGAGCTAGGCATATATCTACATCAACGATTTTTCAATGCTGGCCAGGGTAACCAAAATTACTCTTTGTTGCATTCTACTACCAGGCCTCCAATGTGCTTGCCTATGTGCTGTAATGAATTTCTTTCCATTTTCTCCTTCTGTGGTTCCTATGCTGCGGCTGGCGGTTGCAGTGTATAGGTGGTGGGTTGGATGGCCCTGCCTGCTGTGGGCCGAGCCACACCACCACGCCCACGGGTATATGGTGAGTGAGATCTCCATTTTGTCTTTCTTTCTCTCTCTTTCTTCTTTTCTTTTCTTTCTTTCTTCTTCTCATTTTTTTGGTGATGTGTGTCAACTCTTCGACCTTTCCCACTGCTATCTAATATTTGTGCCAACAATAGCCGGAACTTGTTACAGCCACACCTCGGATCGTGGAAAATCGATGAACGGCCAAAAACCTGGTATCTGCATATCAGTCTGATCTGGCGACCATTCAGCAGTTTCAACAACCAATTTCATGCGAGGAAATAATTCCTCCAGGCTGGACCAAAATGGGATATTTTCTGTCTATTGTTTGATCAATTCTGGCAGTAGCTCGATTCTGATTTTCCTCCATCTCCACTCACGATCTGCACCTGTCTCTCTTCCTCCCTTTGACTCTCAATTTCTGTTTCTTGACTTTCTTCTGTTTTTGTTTCAGCCTTTCAGCTTCCGCTTCCGCCTGTGCTGCTTTCATTTTCTGGTATTCCTGGTAGTAGTACAGATTGTAGATTTGACTGGAGTCGATATAGCTTGGCGTAGCCGGCCGATATTCTGCGGTAGAATTTATGTAGGAGGGATTTGACGAGGTATTTTGGGCATCACGGCAGGGTGATGTCGAGAGGTGTTGACAATATTCTGTTGCACGGTGCTCTTGTTGAACGATCAGAACATCGGTGTGGCTAACATGGACGAAGAATGCTTGGGGCGAGCGTGGGATAAGGAGGGTTGGCTCCGAGATATGTTTGACTGAGCTAATGGTGTTGATGTTCTAGACAGCGGAGAAATGTTTGGTTGATGAAACAGCTGGCTCAGGTGGGATGAAGGTGAGGACTATGGGACTCAGAGATTCTAAATTGAAGTGAGAAGGTCCATGGCTTGAATTATATAAGAATGTGATGTTGAGAACGAGCCAGCAAGTCCAGTCATCTGGGAATTGGCACGAGGAGTGGTAATGCTGGAAGAGAGAGTAGTTTGTTCGAGGAATAGAGAAAACTGTAAGAATCAGGAGGACAACAAAATGGCACCACAATGTTCTGAGAGCCGCAGCACTTGATTGGATGCTTGGTTGAAGCTTGGCCCAAGCGTTGACATGACACATGCCTTACGGCATAGATGTTGGCGTGGGCTTGCATGCACTCCCATGAAAAAGCAATTTTTGCAGTTTTGCAAGCTATCAGGCGATTTTGTCATACTCTACGCGGTCCGAACCAGAGCGGCGCCAAGCTGTGATTTGATTGCCTGACGTGCCCATGTTTATAGGCACGAACACACCAAGCCATATTCCCATTAAAACTCGCTTATTGGCGTCCATACGGACGCCAAGACGTGGTGTCCCCGACAATGTCGTGGTGACGAAAGAAGTGTGATAAGATAGCACTATGACCACTAGGTTATCCATAGCAAAAGCCAACGTAACCATTTGTTAAATGGTTGCGCTCATAGTTCATTTCCAGTCCACTTAGTAACTTGGCGAATTTGCTCAGGTCCTTGGATTTGAGTTGTTTCATATTCTCCAACATTGATTTCATTTCCAAGTTTTCAATCTTCACTAGACCGTCCTTCACATAGGGTTTGGGCCACTGTTGAAAGGGTCTGACTCCGACTCTTGCTAGGTGGAACAGTGGGCGTGAGCTCTGCTTGAGAGGCACTCACCGGCACCCCGACAAGCTGAGGAGGGGAAAGGTTTATCTGCAATTTCTGCTGATGATGTTGGTGTTTCATGGTGCTTCCAGGTTCTTGCTGTCGTGAATTGGTGGCGTTAGGAACTTGTACCCTAGTTCTTGGACTGGGTTTCCGACTTTGTTTATGTGTATTCAAAGGGGATGAATTAGTGTGAGGCTTTCAGATTGTGTTCTCTCTGCATGTGGGCAGCAAAGTCACTGCACTGTGGAAAATAATCTGAGTGCGCATGGTATGAACCAATCCAAACCCCCAACAGGTTGATGTGGGTTGGTTGTGTAAGGTAACTTACTAACGGATCCCCCCCCCGGGCGTGATTTGCAGGTGTCAAGAGCAGCAGTATCCTTCATTCCGGATGCAGAAGGAAGCGGTTCAGCGCGCCATTGAACATGAGACATGTTGCATGGGAAGGCTCTCATGTGGGATGTAGTTGTATGATGGTTAATCTGCTATTGTTGTGGTCGGAGCTAGCTAAATAGGCGTTGGAGGCCCTACACAAGCCTCATCCCATGTGACCTTATCTCAGCATGCTCAGCCTCTCTTCTCGATATTTTCAGATTAGCGCGATCAACTAAACTCCTTTAGACTTCTGCCAAGTCCTGCTAACTTCTGGACCAATCAATTACTCCACACGTGCTCACAACATAATATCTCGTAGAGAGTCTGAGAAGAAACGGTTCCATCGTCTGTGGAAAATCAAACCCGCTCATACAAAATATTCAGTTGACTTCGGAATCATACATCTACCTTAAATATCTGCCTGATCATCATCAAATCGACATTTTTTGAATCCTTAGCCATCTCACTATCATCTCTGCTATTTTGCAACTTGCTACCCCTTCTCATCATGCCACAACCATTGACCAAAGACACCGTGTCTTTTGAATCTCAAGACACCCAACATCAGGCGCGGTCCAACCAATATCCTTCGTCACTTGAAGATGAATCCTCTCAACAACCACTACACTCCCTCAATGATCTAGATGATGGATATGAGACATCAGATAGTGATTTAACAGACCTTGAATCTATTGATACTCCTTCGGAATTCGAGACCACTGGTATCAATACCCCGCCAGCTTGTTCACAACCAAACACCCGTGGTCCACAGCGCCTGCCTACTATGCCTCATAACCAGCAGAAAAAACGTTCGAAATTATCTCGTGTTGTCAAAGCATTACAGCGAAATGGTTGGGGAATGGAAGCCTTTATAGATGCTTGGATTCAGAGTCCTGATATCTTGACTCATAAACGATACCGTACTCCTGCAAAGCGGCGGAATGCACTATATTCAGCACTCTCAAAGTCAGAAGCATTTCATGGTCATCACCATTATATTGCCTTGCTTAAACAGGAGCTGAAACACCTTATCAATACTCCATACTTTGCAAAATTCAATCATGGTGTTGATCTTGATACCATCGATTTCCAGGCCGCTTTTGAGACCATCCGGACCGATGCACCAACCTGGTTTAAGCTGCTTACTCCTGTTCTAAAGAATAAACGTGCAAATCGAAAGAGTTATGAATGGGGCTCAGATGAAACAACAGCTATCAAACGGCTGTTTGTTATTATGAGTATTATATGCCACTCTTATTCTTTGAAGAACTCAAACTTCTTCAGCTCTATTCTCTCTGCATATTTCCATGGCTCAGGAGTAAAACGACGAGTGATAGAAACGATTTCCAGCTTTGGACTCTGTCTCAGCTATGTGATGGGAAATAAATTGATGACAGAAATTGCTAAACAGGAGAAGGTATGAGTTGATATTCTTAACTTATTAATATTTCTATCTAATTTTTTAAACTTCTAGTAAAAACTGATAATCTCTGTTCTTTTCTGGCATGTTCTTTCTACTTCTGTTAACTTCTGAGCCAATCATTTGACTAATTCTTATCATTAGATGAAACTTCGGCAGCTTGTCAAAGATCCTCGAGCCGTTATAGTCTACGACAATATGAACTTCAAAGAGACTGTACGAGATGAAACGATTGGGCATAATGATTACATGGCTGCAGTGACTACTGCTGCTGTGGTTATTTCCCCTGCAATTCCAGAATCTGGTCTGACTCAGATCATGCATGATTCTACAAGACTTCTAACGCTGAAAGAGATCATTGATGCACCTGGTGTGGCAGGCAATGATTATGGACTTCGAAAGAAAATAACATTGTGTCTTATTTCTGATGCTGTTCGAAAGGTTCATGATGAGGGAGTTAAAAAGGTTTTCAGTACTGCAGATGCTTTACTACCTCAAATGCCTGTTCTTGATACACTTCCTGTGTATAGAACGCGTTTTCAACAGCTGGGAGCTATTTTTGAAAATGAGGGCACTATTGCGGGAACTATGAGAGTTCATGAGAAGATATTTAATAGTTATCTTGATTTATCAAAAGATCATACAGCATTTTCAACTCGTCTTTTTCCAGTGTATGGAGATGCCTTGACTACAAAGCTCATTCGATCGGTTAAGATAGAGCAGTCAAAATCTACAGACATATTTGAACAGCGCAACTGGCTTCATCCTGTTTCTGGATGGTTTCATATTCAAATGAATCTACTCTCCACCATTGTCCGTACCCACTTTGAAGCAGGGGTCTCTGAAGAGGCTCGTCACTGTATTCAGTCCGATCTTGCTTGTTGGAACCGAAATTCTATGACTTCCACCAATCCCAAATATCATCTTCTTGAACCGATGATTTCTCAGAGCTTTGCATCCCGAAGTCTGGCGCTATTTTATGCTGCCATGCAGCATCGAGGTTATCCGATTGTCAACCATGAGCACTCAGAAGATATCGATACTATTATACATCAGCTTAATCCTTCACAGTATCTTCAGCTTATTGAAGATGTATACACCAAAGCATTTACTCTTGATGCCTGGACAGGAACTGACTCTCAAACCTCTCAATCCACTCAAGATATTGAATTCCGTACAATGTGTCGCCTTCTCCGAGAATCCGAGTTATTCATTCGGATATGCTATGCTGTTAAATATGGTGACATTGGACTTCTTGAGTACTCTATTCCATCTCTGATTATCTTTTTTCTTGGTGCTGGTCAACATAATTATGCCACTGAGATGCTTCACTACTACTGGATACTTCAATCTGCCAAATCCCCCTCTCTGCGTCGAGCGATTATGGCCTCAGGTCTTGTCAACTGGCCTGGAAAACCTGGCTCCTTCAAAGCGATTGATTTAGGCATGGAGCATCTTAATGGTAGCTGCAAGCTGGAGATGAAATGTTACAAAAATTCAACAAAGAATACCTATCTTATATTTGATCGAGTCTGTCTGTCCAATACATGGGTTCATCAGCTACGGCGGATCTTAGAGTCTACCTTTGGACGTCCACTTACTGGAGAACATACAAGTGCTGTCACTAAGCTAGAGATCTTCTCTATGGCTAGAAGTCTGTTGAAGGATGGTTATACCTCACCTCGAGATTTGCTTTTACTGCCAAAAAAACGTATGTTTGACTCCTTGGATATACTTACAATTGGAGTGGAAAATTTGGAGAAGAAGATTGAGCACTTTAACCAAGCATGGGTTCAGCAGCGATCAGTATCAATGAATTTGAATTTTGATGATATAATTATCAGTGCTGAAGTTGAGGCTTATTCTGAGGAATTCAATGATAATAGAGAGCAAGAATCTATTTTCATTGAAAATACACTATCTTTATCTACTGTAAATAATTCACCAGATATATCAGAACCAATTTTGGAGGAAAATAATTAAAATAGATGAATGAATCATTAGATAGTTTTACATCTTTATTTGATATAACTAAGTTTAGTTAACTAACGTACTTCACCACTTTTTGGGACACACCACTTCCTGGGACACTAAATCACATGATATAAAACTCTGCCTTAGGGTACCTATTCCAGACTAGTGCACTTGCACTAGAGATCAATTTTGAGATGTTTAGATGTTACACACAGACTTGATATGACTGGAGTAAATAGAAATAATATATATCTACTCTTTCATATTTAGAAGTATTATATAGTCAGACAGCTTCTCATTGACTGAGTTCACAATTTTGAACAACTAAAGCTGCTAAAGTAAGTTGATTTATATTCATTATTATTAAATACTATATCAAGCAGCTATAATCTATGAGAGTGTGAGGTTGAAGTTGTATTCTTTTCATTGGTGTATTCAAACTATACTATATCATGTGATTTAGTGTCCCAGGAAGTGGTGTGTCCCAAAAAGTGGTGAAGTACGTTATATGTTACATTTTTGCTGATCAATATATTAGTAATTGAACTTCTGCATTGTTCTGTCAACTTGTGAGCCAATCAAATATCAAGGTTCAAAACCAACATGACTAACATCTGACAAATTTTTTTTTTGGAGATAGCATTTCTCAACATCAACTAATTTACATTTACAACTGATACTTGCGAAGAATGCCCGCATAGAACCTCTAACACGTTCATCTATACAGATTACTTGTTTATTAGAGTCCTACTTGAAACTTTCTTCACGAAGCAGAGCAGTACAAACAAAACAGGAATCTAAACAGTCAGAGCACTGCTTCCCGGCGGAGGAGGAGGTGGCCCCTTCGGCAGCAACTGATGTGGCCGCGACGGTGGGGATGTGCGGGGGTCCTTGGGCTTGCGTTTGGAGATGCTACATCCGCCTTTGCGTGCAGCAACCCGGCAGCGAGAACAAGAATCCCCGGGCTTGGCTATCTGGGCTCTCCCCTTCTCGGAGTACGCCCAACATTCCTCACCGTTCTCTTGACAGGCAGCACACCTGTCCTCCCCCAGCAGCTGCTCACCCAGCTCCGTCTCCATTATCCGGCCAATATGGCCCCATACCCTCTGCTTCTGAGGAGAGAAGCACTGGAACTCCTCATGGGAGACCGACCACCATTTCCCTGATTCCTGGGGCTGGTAGGTTGATGAGCTTTTGCTCATCAACCAAATTCCAACCCCGTCTTGGCTGGCTTGCCAGCTGTGCCTGCTCCAACAGACACGCTGGCGATGAGTGTTGGGGGGAGGGGGCGCATATG